>NC_140579.1:403989282-404367282 GCF_964204655.1 Triturus cristatus | reverse complement strand
GTAGTGCAGTGGTGTTTGGCTAGTGTAGGTGGTCGTGCTGGGGGTAGTGTTTTAGGATTTAAGGTAGTACAGTGGTGTATGTGTAGTGAAGGGGTAGTGTTTAGGGTTTATGGTAGTGCAGTGGTGTTTGAGTGGTGTAGGGGGCCGTGCTGGGTGTAGTGTTTTATGTTTTAGGATAGTGCAGCGGTGTTTGTGTAGTGTAGGGGTTCATGTTTTAGGGTTTAGGGTAGTGCAGTGGTCTTTGCGTAGTGTAGGGGGTCGTGCGGTGGTATTGTTTTAGGGTTTATGGTAGTGCAGTGGTGTTCGGGCAGTGTAGGGGGTTGTGCGGGTGGTGGTGTTTCAGGGTTTTAGCCAGGGCACTGGTGTTCTGGGCGTTGTATATTGTCATGCGAGGGGATGGTGTTTCAGGGTTTAGGGCAGTGCAGTTTTGTTTGGGCAGTGTAGGGGGTCGTGCTTGGGGTGGTGTTTCAGGGTTAAGGGCAGTGCAGTAGTGTTCGGGCAGTGTAGGGGGTTGTACTGGGGGTGGTGTTTCAGGGCTTAGGGCAGTGCAGTGGTGTTCGGGCAGAGTAGGGGGTCATGCTGGGGGTGGTGTTTCAGGGTTTAGGGCAGTGCAGTGGTGTTCGGGCAGTGTAGGGGTTTGTGCTGGGCGTTGTGTTTCAGGGTTTAGGGCAGTGCAGGGGTGATCGGGCAGTGTAGGGGGCCGTGCTGGGGAGGTGGTTCAGGGTTTAGGGCAGTGCAGTGGTGTTCGGGCAGTGTAGGGGATCATGCTGGGGCTAGTGTTTCAGGGTTTAGGGCAGTGTAGTGGTGTTTGGGAAGAGTAGTGGGATGTGCTGGGGTAGTGTTTCAGGGTTTAAGGCAGTGCAGTGGTGTTGGAGCAGTGTAGGGGTTCGTGCTGGGGCTGGTGTTTCAGGGTTTAGGGTAGTGCAGTTGTGTTTGTGTACTGTAGGGGGTCGTGCTTGGGGTAGAATTAGAGTTTAGGGTAGTGCAGTGGTGTTTGTGTAGTGTAGGGGGTCGTGCTGGGGGTAGTGTTTTCGGGTTTAGGGTAGTGCAGTGGTGTTCGGGCAGTGTAGGGGGTCGTGCTGGAGCTGGTGTTTCAGGGTTTAGAGCAGTGCAGTGGTGTTGGAGCAGTGTAGGGGTTCGTGCTGGGGCTGGTGTTTCAGGGTTTAGGGTAGTGCAGTTGTGTTTGTGTACTGTAGGGGGTCGTGCTTGGGGTAGAATTAGAGTTTAGGGTAGTGCAGTGGTGTTTGTGTAGTGTAGGGGGTCGTGCTGGGGGTAGTGTTTTCGGGTTTAGGGTAGTGCAGTGGTGTTTGGGTAGTGTAGGGGGTTGTGTTGGGGTCAGTGTTTTAGCGTTTAGGGTAGTGCAGTGGTGTTTGGGTAGTGCAGGGGGTCGTGCTTGGGGTATATTTAGGGTTTAGGTTAATGCAGTGGTGTTTGGGTAGTATAGGGGGTCGTGCTGGGGGTAGATTTAGGGTTTAGGGTAGTGCAGTGGTGTTTGGGTATTGTTGGGAGTCGTGCTGCGGTGAGTGTTTTAGGGTTTTGGGTAGTGCAGTGGTGTTTGGGTAGTGTAGGGGGTCGTGCTGAGTGTAGATTTAGGGTTTAGGGTAGTGCAGTGGTGTTTGGGTATTGTTGGGAGTCGTGCTGGGGTGAGTGTTTTAGGGTTTTGGGTAGTGCAGTGGTGTTTGGGTAGTGCAGGGAGTCGTGCTGGGGGTAGATTTAGGGTTTAGGGTAGTGCAGTGGTGTTTGGGTATTGTTGTGAGTCGTGCTGGGGTGAGTGTTTTAGGGTTTAGGGCAGTGCAGTGGTGTTTGGGTAGTGTAGGGGGTTGTGCTGGGGATAGTGTTTTAGGGTTCAGGGTAGTGCAGTGGTGTTTGGGTAGTGTAGGGGGTCTTGCTGGGGGTAGTGGTTTAGGGTTTAGGGAAGTGCAGTGGTATTTGGGTAGTATAGGGGGTACTGCTGGGGGTAGTGTTTTAGGGTTTAGGGTAGTGCAGTGGTGTTTGGCTAGTGTAGGTGGTCGTGCTGGGGGTAGTGTTTTAGGATTTAAGGTAGTACAGTGGTGTATGTGTAGTGAAGGGGTAGTGTTTAGGGTTTATGGTAGTGCAGTGGTGTTTGAGTGGTGTAGGGGGCCGTGCTGGGTGTAGTGTTTTATGTTTTAGGATAGTGCAGCGGTGTTTGTGTAGTGTAGGGGTTCATGTTTTATGGTTTAGGGTAGTGCAGTGGTCTTTGCGTAGTGTAGGGGGTCGTGCGGTGGTATTGTTTTAGGGTTTATGGTAGTGCAGTGGTGTTCGGGCAGTGTAGGGGGTTGTGCGGGTGGTGGTGTTTCAGGGTTTTAGCCAGGGCCATGGTGTTCTGGGCGTTGTATATTGTCATGCGAGGGGATGGTGTTTCAGGGTTTAGGGCAGTGCAGTTTTGTTTGGGCAGTGTAGGGGGTCGTGCTTGGGGTGGTGTTTCAGGGTTAAGGGCAGTGCAGTAGTGTTCGGGCAGTGTAGGGGGTTGTACTGGGGGTGGTGTTTCAGGGCTTAGGGCAGTGCAGTGGTGTTCGGGCAGAGTAGGGGGTCATGCTGGGGGTGGTGTTTCAGGGTTTAGGGCAGTGCAGTGGTGTTCGGGCAGTGTAGGGGTTTGTGCTGGGCGTTGTGTTTCAGGGTTTAGGGCAGTGCAGGGGTGATCGGGCAGTGTAGGGGGCCGTGCTGGGGAGGTGGTTCAGGGTTTAGGGCAGTGCAGTGGTGTTCGGGCAGTGTAGGGGATCATGCTGGGGCTAGTGTTTCAGGGTTTAGGGCAGTGTAGTGGTGTTTGGGAAGAGTAGTGGGATGTGCTGGGGTAGTGTTTCAGGGTTTAAGGCAGAGCAGTGGTGTTCGGGCAGTGCAGGGGTCATGCTGGGGGTAGTGTTTTAGGGGTTAGGGCAGTGCAGTGGTGTTCGGGCAGTGTAGGGGGTCGTGCTGAAGCTGGTGTTTCAGGGTTTAGAGCAGTGCAGTGGTGTTCAGGCAGTGTAGGGGTCGTGCTGGGGCTGGTGTTTCAGGGTTTAGGGCAGTGCAGTGGTGTTTGGGCAGTATATGGGGTCGTGCTGGGGGTTGTCTTTAGTTTTTATGGCAGTGCAGTGGTGTTCGGGCAGTGTACGGGGTCGTGCTGAGGGTGGTGTTTCAGAGTTTAGGGCAGTGCAGTGCTGTTCGGGTAGTTTAGGGGCTCATGCTGGGGGCAGTGTTTTAGGGTTTAGGATAGTTCAGTGATGTTGGTGTAGTGTATAGGGTCGTGCTGGGGGTAGTGTTTTAGGGTTTAGTGTAGTGCTGAGGTGTTTTGTTAGTGTAGGGGGTCATGCTGGGGTAGTGTTTTAGCGTTTAGGATAGTTCAGTGATGTTGGTGTAGTGTAGGGGGTCATGCTGGGGGTAGTGTTTTAGGGTTTAGTGTAGTGCAGTGGTGTTTGGGTAGTGTAGGGGGTTGTGCTGAGGGTAGATGTAGGGTTTAGGGTAGTTCAGTGGTGTTTGGGTAGTGTAGGTGGTTGTGCTGGTGGTAGATTTAGGGTTTCGGGCAGTGCAGTGGTGTTTGGGTACTGTAGGGGTCGTGCTGGGGTAGATGTAGGCTTTAGGGAAGTGCAGTGGTGTTTGGGTGTAGGGAGTCGTGCTGGGGGAATGTTTTGGGTTTAGGGTAGTGCAGTGGTGTTTTGGTAGTGTAGGGGTCGTGCTGGGGTAGTGGTTAAAGGTTTAGGGGAGTGCAGTGGTGTTTGGGTAGTGCAGGGGTACTGCTGGGGGTAGTGTTTTAGGGTTTAGGGTAGTGCAATGGTGTTTGGGTAGTGTAGGGGGTACTGCTGGGGTAGTGTTTTAGGGTTTAGGGTAGTGCCGTGGTGTTTGGGTAGTGTAGGGGGTACTGCTGGGGGTAGTGTTTTAGGTTTTAGGGTAGTGCAGTGGTGTTTGGGTAGTGTAGGGGTTCATGCTGGAGTTAGTGTTTTAGGATTTAGGGTAGTGCAGTGGTGTTTGTGTAGTGTAGGGGGTAGTGTTTTAGGGTTTATGGTAGTGCAGTGGTGTTTGTGTGGTGTAGGGGGCCGTGCTGGGTGTAGTGTTTTATGTTTTAGGATAGTGCAGCGGTGTTTGTGTAGTGTAGGGGTTCGTGTTTTAGGGTTTAGCGTAATGCAGTGGTCTATGGGTAGTGTAGGGGGTCATGCGGTGGTATTGTTGTAGGGTTTCTGGTAGTGCAGTGGTGTTCGGGCAGTGTAGGGGGTTGTGCGGGTGGTGGTGTTTCAGGGTTTTAGGCAGTGCACTGGTGTTCTGGGTGTTGTATGGTGTCATGCGGGGGGGTGGTGTTTCAGGGTTTAGGGCAGTGCAGTAGTGTTCGGGCAGTGTAGGGGGTTGTACTGGGGGTGGTGTTTCAGGGCTTAGGGCAGTGCAGTGGTGTTCGGGCAGAGTAGGTGGTCGTGCTGGGGGTGGTGTTTCAGGGTTTAGGGCAGTGCAGTGGTGTTCGGGCAGTGTAGGGGTTCGTGCTGGGTGTGGCGTTTCAGGGTTTAGGGCAGTGCAGGGGTGATCGGGCAGTGTAGGGGGCTGTGCTGGGGAGTGGGTTCAGGGTTTAGGGCAGTGCAGAGGTGTTCGGGCAGTGCAGGGGGTCATGCTGGGGCTAGTGTTTCAGGGTTTAGGGCAGTGTAGTGGTGTTTGGGAAGAGTAGTGGGATGTGCTGGGGTAGTGTTTCAGGGTTTAAGGCAGAGCAGGGGTGATCGGGCAGTGTAGGGGGCTGTGCTGGGGAGGGGGTTCAGGGTTTAGGGCAGTGCAGTGGTATTTGGGTAGTATAGGGGGTACTGCTGGGGGTAGTGTTTTAGGGTTTAGGGTAGTGCAGTGGTGTTTGGCTAGTGTAGGTGGTCGTGCTGGGGGTAGTGTTTTAGGATTTAACGTAGTACAGTGGTGTATGTGTAGTGTAGGGGTAGTGTTTTAGGGTTTATGGTAGTGCAGTGGTGTTTGAGTGGTGTAGGGGGCCGTGCTGGGTGTAGTGTTTTATGTTTTAGGATAGTGCAGCGGTGTTTGTGTAGTGTAGGGGTTCATGTTTTAGGGTTTAGGGTAGTGCAGTGGTCTTTGCGTAGTGTAGGGGGTCGTGCGGTGGTATTGTTTTAGGGTTTATGGTAGTGCAGTGGTGTTCGGGCAGTGTAGGGGGTTGTGCGGGTGGTGGTGTTTCAGGGTTTTAGGCAGGGCACTGGTGTTCTGGGCGTTGTATATTGTCATGCGAGGGGATGGTGTTTCAGGGTTTAGGGCAGTGCAGTTTTGTTCGGGCAGTGTAGGGGGTCGTGCTTGGGGTGGAGTTTCAGGGTTAAGGGCAGTGCAGTAGTGTTAGGGCAGTGTAGGGGGTTGTACTGGGGGTGGTGTTTCAGGGCTTAGGGCAGTGCAGTGGTGTTCGGGCAGAGTAGGGGGGTCATGCTGGGGGTGGTGTTTCAGGGTTTAGAGCAGTGCAGTGGTGTTCCGGCAGTGTAGGGGTCGTGCTGGGGCTGGTGTTTCAGGGTTTAGGGCAGTGCAGTGGTGTTTGGGCAGTGTATGGGGTCGTGCTGGGGGTTGTCTTTAGTTTTTATGGCAGTGCAGTGGTGTTCGGGCAGTGTACGGGGTCGTGCTGAGGGTGGTGTTTCAGAGTTTAGGGCAGTGCAGTGCTGTTCGGGTAGTGTAGGGGCTCATGCTGGGGTCAGTGTTTTAGGGTTTAGGATAGTTCAGTGATGTTGGTGTAGTGTATAAGGTCGTGCTGGGGGTAGTGTTTTAGGGTTTAGTGTAGTGCTGAGGTGTTTTGTTAGTGTAGGGGGTCATGCTGGGGTAGTGTTTTAGTGTTTAGGATAGTTCAGTGATGTTGGTGTAGTGTAGGGGGTCATGCTGGGGGTAGTGTTTTAGGGTTTAGTGTAGTGCAGTGGTGTTTGGGTAGTGTAGGGGGTTGTGCTGAGGGTAGATGTAGGGTTTAGGGTAGTTCAGTGGTGTTTGGGTAGTGTAGGTGGTTGTGCTGGTGGTAGATTTAGGGTTTCGGGTAGTGCAGTGGTGTTTGGGTAGTGTAGGGGTCGTGCTGGGGGTAGATGTAGGCTTTAGGGAAGTGCAGTGGTGTTTGGGTGTAGGGAGTCGTGCTGGGGGAATGTTTTGGGTTTAGGGTAGTGCAGTGGTGTTTTGGTAGTGTAGGGGTCGTGCTGGGGTAGTGGTTAAAGGTTTAGGGGAGTGCAGTGGTGTTTGGGTAGTGCAGGGGTACTGCTGGGGGTAGTGTTTTAGGGTTTAGGGTAGTGCAATGGTGTTTGGGTAGTGTAGGGGGTACTGCTGGGGTAGTGTTTTAGGGTTTAGGGTAGTGCCGTGGTGTTTGGGTAGTGTAGGGGGTACTGCTGGAGGTAGTGTTTTAGGTTTTACGGTAGTGCAGTGGTGTTTGGGTAGTGTAGGGGTTCATGCTGGAGTTAGTGTTTTAGGATTTAGGGTAGTGCAGTGGTGTTTGTGTAGTGTAGGGGGTATTGTTTTAGGGTTTATGGTAGTGCAGTGGTGTTTGTGTGGTGTAGGGGGCCGTGCTGGGTGTAGTGTTTTATGTTTTAGGATAGTGCAGCGGTGTTTGTGTAGTGTAGGGGTTCGTGTTTTAGGGTTTAGCGTAATGCAGTGGTCTATGGGTAGTGTAGGGGGTCATGCGGTGGTATTGTTGTAGGGTTTCTGGTAGTGCAGTGGTGTTCGGGCAGTGTAGGGGGTTGTGCGGGTGGTGGTGTTTCAGGGTTTTAGGCAGTGCACTGGTGTTCTGGGCGTTGTATGGTGTCATGCGGGGGGTGGTGTTTCAGGGTTTAGGGCAGTGCAGTAGTGTTCGGGCAGTGTAGGGGGTTGTACTGGGGGTGGTGTTTCAGGGCTTAGGGCAGTGCAGTGGTGTTCGGGCAGAGTAGGTGGTCGTGCTGGGGGTGGTGTTTCAGGGTTTAGGGCAGTGCAGTGGTGTTCGGGCAGTGTAGGGGTTCGTGCTGGGTGTGGCGTTTCAGGGTTTAGGGCAGTGCAGGGGTGATCGGGCAGTGTAGGGGGTTGTGCTGGGGAGGGGGTTCAGGGTTTAGGGCAGTGCAGAGGTGTTCGGGCAGTGTAGGGGGTCATGCTGGGGCTAGTGTTTCAGGGTTTAGGGCAGTGTAGTGGTGTTTGGGAAGAGTAGTGGGATGTGCTGGGGTAGTGTTTCAGGGTTTAAGGCAGAGCAGGGATGATCGGGCAGTGTAGGGGGCTGTGCTGGGGAGGGGCTTCAGGGTTTAGGGCAGTGCAGTGGTATTTGGGTAGTATAGGGGGTACTGCTGGGGGTAGTGTTTTAGGGTTTAGGGTAGTGCAGTGGTGTTTGGCTAGTGTAGGTGGTCGTGCTGGGGGTAGTGTTTTAGGATTTAACGTAGTACAGTGGTGTATGTGTAGTGTAGGGGTAGTGTTTTAGGGTTTATGGTAGTGCAGTGGTGTTTGAGTGGTGTAGGGGGCCGTGCTGAGTGTAGTGTTTTATGTTTTAGGATAGTGCAGCGGTGTTTGTGTAGTGTAGGGGTTCATGTTTTAGGGTTTAGGGTAGTGCAGTGGTCTTTGCGTAGTGTAGGGGGTCGTGCGGTGGTATTGTTTTAGGGTTTATGGTAGTGCAGTGGTGTTCGGGCAGTGTAGGGGGTTGTGCGGGTGGTGGTGTTGCAGGGTTTTAGGCAGGGCACTGGTGTTCTGGGCGTTGTATATTGTCATGCGAGGGGATGGTGTTTCAGGGTTTAGGGCAGTGCAGTTTTGTTCGGGCAGTGTAGGGGGTCGTGCTTGGGGTGGTGTTTCAGGGTTAAGGGCAGTGCAGTAGTGTTAGGGCAGTGTAGGGGGTTGTACTGGGGGTGGTGTTTCAGGGCTTAGGGCAGTGCAGTGGTGTTCGGGCAGAGTAGGGGGGTCATGCTGGGGGTGGTGTTTCAGGGTTTAGGGCAGTGCAGTGGTGTTCGGGCAGTGTAGGGGTTTGTGCTGGGCGTTGTGTTTCAGGGTGTAGGGCAGTGCAGGGGTGATCGGGCAGTGTAGGGGGCCGTGCTGGGGAGGTGGTTCAGGGTTTAGGGCAGTGCAGTGGTGTTCGGGCAGTGTAGGGGGTCATGCTGGGGCTAGTGTTTCAGGGTTTAGGGCAGTGTAGTGGTGTTTGGGAAGAGTAGTGGGACGTGCTGGGGTAGTGTTTCAGGGTTTAAGGCAGAGCAGTGGTGTTCGGGCAGTGCAGGGGTCATGCTGGAGGTAGTGTTTTAGGGGTTAGGGCAGTGCAGTGGTGTTCGGGCAGTGTAGGGGGTCGTGCTGAAGCTGGTGTTTCAGGGTTTAGAGCAGTGCAGTGGTGTTCAGGCAGTGTAGGGGTCATGCTGGGGCTGGTGTTTCAGGGTTTAGGGCAGTGCAGTGGTGATTGGGCCGTGCAGGGGGTCATGCTGGGGCTAGTGTTTCAGGGTTTAGGGCAGTTTAATGGTGTTTGGGAAGAGTAGTGGGATGTGCTGGGGTAGTGTTTCAGGGTTTAAGGCAGAGCAGGGGTGATCGGGCAGTGTAGGGGGCTGTGCTGGGGAGGGGGTTCAGGGTTTAGGGCAGTGCAGTGGTATTTGGGTAGTATAGGGGGTACTGCTGGGGGTAGTGTTTTAGGGTTTAGGGTAGTGCAGTGGTGTTTGGCTAGTGTAGGTGGTCGTGCTGGGGGTAGTGTTTTAGGATTTAACGTAGTACAGTGGTGTATGTGTAGTGTAGGGGTAGTGTTTTAGGGTTTATGGTAGTGCAGTGGTGTTTGAGTGGTGTAGGGGGCCGTGCTGGGTGTAGTGTTTTATGTTTTAGGATAGTGCAGCGGTGTTTGTGTAGTGTAGGGGTTCATGTTTTAGGGTTTAGGGTAGTGCAGTGGTCTTTGCGTAGTGTAGGGGGTCGTGCGGTGGTATTGTTTTAGGGTTTATGGTAGTGCAGTGGTGTTCGGGCAGTGTAGGGGGTTGTGCGGGTGGTGGTGTTTCAGGGTTTTAGGCAGGGCACTGGTGTTCTGGGCGTTGTATATTGTCATGCGAGGGGATGGTGTTTCAGGGTTTAGGGCAGTGCAGTTTTGTTCGGGCAGTGTAGGGGGTCGTGCTTGGGGTGGTGTTTCAGGGTTAAGGGCAGTGCAGTAGTGTTCGGGCAGTGTAGGGGGTTGTACTGGGGGTGGTGTTTCAGGGCTTAGGGCAGTGCAGTGGTGTTCGGGCAGAGTAGAGGGGTCATGCTGGGGGTGGTGTTTCAGGGTTTAGGGCAGTGCAGTGGTGTTCGGGCAGTGTAGGGGTTTGTGCTGGGCGTTGTGTTTCAAGGTTTAGGGCAGTGCAGGGGTGATCGGGCAGTGTAGGGGGCCGTGCTGGGGAGGTGGTTCGGGGTTTAGGGCAGTGCAGTGGTGTTCGGGCAGTGTAGGGGGTCATGCTGGGGCTAGTGTTTCAGGGTTTAGGGCAGTGTAGTGGTGTTTGGGAAGAGTAGTGGGACGTGCTGGGGTAGTGTTTCAGGGTTTAAGGCAGAGCAGTGGTGTTCGGGCAGTGCAGGGGTCATGCTGGAGGTAGTGTTTTAGGGGTTAGGGCAGTGCAGTGGTGTTCGGGCAGTGTAGGGGGTCATGCTGAAGCTGGTGTTTCAGGGTTTAGAGCAGTGCAGTGGTGTTCAGGCAGTGTAGGGGTCGTGCTGGGGCTGGTGTTTCAGGGTTTAGGGCAGTGCAGTGGTGTTTGGGCAGTGTATGGGGTCGTGCTGGGGGTTGTCTTTAGTTTTTATGGCAGTGCAGTGGTGTTTGGGCAGTGTACGGGGTCGTGCTGAGGGTGGTGTTTCAGAGTTTAGGGCAGTGCAGTGCTGTTCGGGTAGTGTAGGGGCTCATGCTGGGGGCAGTGTTTTAGGGTTTAGGATAGTTCGGTGATGTTGGTGTAGTGTAGGGGGTCGTGCTGGGGGTAGTGTTTTAGGGTTTAGTGTAGTGCTGAGGTGTTTTGTTAGTGTAGGGGGTCATGCTGGGGTAGTGTTTTAGTGTTTAGGATAGTTCAGTGATGTTGGTGTAGTGTAGGGGGTCATGCTGGGGGTAGTGTTTTAGGGTTTAGTGTAGTGCAGTGGTGTTTGGGTAGTGTAGGGGGTTGTGCTGAGGGTAGATGTAGGGTTTAGGGTAGTTTAGTGGTGTTTGGGTAGTGTAGGTGGTTGTGCTGGGGGTAGATTTAGGGTTTCGGGAAGTGCAGTGGTGTTTGGGTAGTGTAGGGGTCGTGCTGGGGGTAGATGTAGGCTTTAGGGAAGTGCAGTGGTGTTTGGGTGTAGGGAGTCGTGCTGGGGGAATGTTTTGGGTTTAGGATAGTGCAGTGGTGTTTGGGTAGTGTAGGGGTCATGCTGGGGTAGTGGTTAAAGGTTTAGGGGAGTGCAGTGGTGTTTGGGTAGTGCAGGGGTACTGCTGGGGGTAGTGTTTTAGGGTTTAGGGTAGTGCAATGGTGTTTGGGTAGTGTAGGGGGTACTGCTGGGGTAGTGTTTTAGGGTTTAGGGTAGTGCAGTGGTGTTTGGGTAGTGTAGGGGGTACTGCTGGGGGAAGTGTTTTAAGTTTTAGGGTAGTGCAGTGGTGTTTGGGTAGTGTAGGGGTTCATGCTGGAGTTAGTGTTTTAGGATTTAGGGTAGTGCAGTGGTGTTTGTGTAGTGTAGGGGGTAGTGTTTTAGGGTTTATGGTAGTGCAGTGGTGTTTGTGTGGTGTAGGGGGCCGTGCTGGGTGTAGTGTTTTATGTTTTAGGATAGTGCAGCGGTGTTTGTGTAGTGTAGGGGTTCGTGTTTTAGGGTTTAGCGTAATGCAGTGGTCTATGGGTAGTGTAGGGGGTCATGCGGTGGTATTGTTGTAGGGTTTATGGTAGTGCAGTGGTGTTCGGGCAGTGTAGGGGGTTGTGCGGGTGGTGGTGTTTCAGGGTTTTAGGCAGTGCACTGGTGTTCTGGGCGTTGTATGGTGTCATGCGGGGGGTGGTGTTTCAGGGTTTAGGGCAGTGCAGTAGTGTTCGGGCAGTGTAGGGGGTTGTACTGGGGGTGGTGTTTCAGGGCTTAGGGCCGTGCAGTGGTGTTCAGGCAGAGTAGCGGCTCGTGCTGGGGGTGGTGTTTCAGGGTTTAGGGCAGTGCAGTGGTGTTCGGGCAGTGTAGGGGTTCGTGCTGGATGTGGCGTTTCAGGGTTTAGGGCAGTGCAGGGGTGATCGGGCAGTGTAGGGGGCTGTGCTGGGGAGGGGGTTCAGGGTTTTGGGCAGTGCAGAGGTGTTCGGGCAGTGTAGGGGGTCATGCTGGGGCTAGTGTTTCAGGGTTTAGGGCAGTGTAGTGGTGTTTGGGAAGAGTAGTGGGATGTGCTGGGGTAGTGTTTCAGGGTTTAAGGCAGAGCAGTGGTGTTCGGGCAGTGCAGGGGTCATGCTGGGGGTAGTGTTTTAGGGTTTAGGGTTTAGGGTTTAGGGCAGTGCAGTGGTGTTCGGGCAGTGTAGGGGGTGGTGCAGGGTGTGGTGTTTCAGGGTTTAGGGCAGTGCAGTGGTGTGTTCGGGCAGTGTAGAGGGTCGTGCAGGGGGTGGTGTTTCAGGGTTTAGGGCATTGTAGTTGTGTTCAGGCTGTGTAGGGGAACTTGCTGGGGTGGTGTTTCAGGGTTTAGGGCAGTGCAGTGGCATTCAGGCAGTGTAGGGGGTATTGATTGGGGTGGTGTTTCAGGGTTTAGGGCAGTGGTGTTCTGGCAGTGTAGGGCTTCTTGCTGGGGGTGGGGTTTCAGGGTTTAGGTCAGTAGTGTTCGGGCACTGTAGTTGGTCTTGCTAGGGGTAGTGTTTTAGGGTTTAGGGTATTGCAGTGGTCTTTGGGTAGTGTAGGGGGTTGTGCTGGGGGTTAGTGTTTTAGGGTTTAGGGTAGTGCAGTGGTGTTTGGGTAGTGTATGTGGTCGTGCTAGGGGTGGTGTTTTAGGGTTTTGGGGAGTACAGTGGTGTTTGTGAAATGTAGGGGATCATGCAGGGGGTGGTGTTTTAGGGTTTAGTGCAGTGCAGTGGTGTTCGGGAAATGTAGGGGGTCATGCTGGGGGTGGTGTTTCAGGGTATAGCGCAGTGCAGTGGTGTTCGGGCAGTGTAGGGGGTCTTGCTGGGGGTGGTGTTTCAGGGTTTAAGGCAGTGGTGTTCGGGCAGTGTAGGGGGTCTTGCTGGAGGTAGTGTTTTAGGGGTTAGGGCAGTGAAGTGGTGTTCGGGCAGTGTAGGGGGTCGTGCTGAAGCTGGTGTTTCAGGGTTTAGAGCAGTGCAGTGGTGTTCAGGCAGTGTAGGGGTCATGCTGGGGCTGGTGTTTCAGGGTTTAGGGCAGTGCAGTGGTGATTGGGCCGTGCAGGGGGTCATGCTGGGGCTAGTGTTTCAGGGTTTAGGGCAGTTTAATGGTGTTTGGGAAGAGTAGTGGGATGTGCTGGGGTAGTGTTTCAGGGTTTAAGGCAGAGCAGGGGTGATCGGGCAGTGTAGGGGGCTGTGCTGGGGAGGGGGTTCAGGGTTTAGGGCAGTGCAGTGGTATTTGGGTAGTATAGGGGGTACTGCTGGGGGTAGTGTTTTAGGGTTTAGGGTAGTGCAGTGGTGTTTGGCTAGTGTAGGTGGTCGTGCTGGGGGTAGTGTTTTAGGATTTAACGTAGTACAGTGGTGTATGTGTAGTGTAGGGGTAGTGTTTTAGGGTTTATGGTAGTGCAGTGGTGTTTGAGTGGTGTAGGGGGCCGTGCTGGGTGTAGTGTTTTATGTTTTAGGATAGTGCAGCGGTGTTTGTGTAGTGTAGGGGTTCATGTTTTAGGGTTTAGGGTAGTGCAGTGGTCTTTGCGTAGTGTAGGGGGTCGTGCGGTGGTATTGTTTTAGGGTTTATGGTAGTGCAGTGGTGTTCGGGCAGTGTAGGGGGTTGTGCGGGTGGTGGTGTTTCAGGGTTTTAGGCAGGGCACTGGTGTTCTGGGCGTTGTATATTGTCATGCGAGGGGATGGTGTTTCAGGGTTTAGGGCAGTGCAGTTTTGTTCGGGCAGTGTAGGGGGTCGTGCTTGGGGTGGTGTTTCAGGGTTAAGGGCAGTGCAGTAGTGTTCGGGCAGTGTAGGGGGTTGTACTGGGGGTGGTGTTTCAGGGCTTAGGGCAGTGCAGTGGTGTTCGGGCAGAGTAGAGGGGTCATGCTGGGGGTGGTGTTTCAGGGTTTAGGGCAGTGCAGTGGTGTTCGGGCAGTGTAGGGGTTTGTGCTGGGCGTTGTGTTTCAAGGTTTAGGGCAGTGCAGGGGTGATCGGGCAGTGTAGGGGGCCGTGCTGGGGAGGTGGTTCGGGGTTTAGGGCAGTGCAGTGGTGTTCGGGCAGTGTAGGGGGTCATGCTGGGGCTAGTGTTTCAGGGTTTAGGGCAGTGTAGTGGTGTTTGGGAAGAGTAGTGGGACGTGCTGGGGTAGTGTTTCAGGGTTTAAGGCAGAGCAGTGGTGTTCGGGCAGTGCAGGGGTCATGCTGGAGGTAGTGTTTTAGGGGTTAGGGCAGTGCAGTGGTGTTCGGGCAGTGTAGGGGGTCATGCTGAAGCTGGTGTTTCAGGGTTTAGAGCAGTGCAGTGGTGTTCAGGCAGTGTAGGGGTCGTGCTGGGGCTGGTGTTTCAGGGTTTAGGGCAGTGCAGTGGTGTTTGGGCAGTGTATGGGGTCGTGCTGGGGGTTGTCTTTAGTTTTTATGGCAGTGCAGTGGTGATTGGGCAGTGTACGGGGTCGTGCTGAGGGTGGTGTTTCAGAGTTTAGGGCAGTGCAGTGCTGTTCGGGTAGTGTAGGGGCTCATGCTGGGGGCAGTGTTTTAGGGTTTAGGATAGTTCGGTGATGTTGGTGTAGTGTAGGGGGTCGTGCTGGGGGTAGTGTTTTAGGGTTTAGTGTAGTGCTGAGGTGTTTTGTTAGTGTAGGGGGTCATGCTGGGGTAGTGTTTTAGTGTTTAGGATAGTTCAGTGATGTTGGTGTAGTGTAGGGGGTCATGCTGGGGGTAGTGTTTTAGGGTTTAGTGTAGTGCAGTGGTGTTTGGGTAGTGTAGGGGGTTGTGCTGAGGGTAGATGTAGGGTTTAGGGTAGTTTAGTGGTGTTTGGGTAGTGTAGGTGGTTGTGCTGGGGGTAGATTTAGGGTTTCGGGAAGTGCAGTGGTGTTTGGGTAGTGTAGGGGTCGTGCTGGGGGTAGATGTAGGCTTTAGGGAAGTGCAGTGGTGTTTGGGTGTAGGGAGTCGTGCTGGGGGAATGTTTTGGGTTTAGGATAGTGCAGTGGTGTTTGGGTAGTGTAGGGGTCATGCTGGGGTAGTGGTTAAAGGTTTAGGGGAGTGCAGTGGTGTTTGGGTAGTGCAGGGGTACTGCTGGGGGTAGTGTTTTAGGGTTTAGGGTAGTGCAATGGTGTTTGGGTAGTGTAGGGGGTACTGCTGGGGTAGTGTTTTAGGGTTTAGGGTAGTGCAGTGGTGTTTGGGTAGTGTAGGGGGTACTGCTGGGGGAAGTGTTTTAAGTTTTAGGGTAGTGCAGTGGTGTTTGGGTAGTGTAGGGGTTCATGCTGGAGTTAGTGTTTTAGGATTTAGGGTAGTGCAGTGGTGTTTGTGTAGTGTAGGGGGTAGTGTTTTAGGGTTTATGGTAGTGCAGTGGTGTTTGTGTGGTGTAGGGGGCCGTGCTGGGTGTAGTGTTTTATGTTTTAGGATAGTGCAGCGGTGTTTGTGTAGTGTAGGGGTTCGTGTTTTAGGGTTTAGCGTAATGCAGTGGTCTATGGGTAGTGTAGGGGGTCATGCGGTGGTATTGTTGTAGGGTTTATGGTAGTGCAGTGGTGTTCGGGCAGTGTAGGGGGTTGTGCGGGTGGTGGTGTTTCAGGGTTTTAGGCAGTGCACTGGTGTTCTGGGCGTTGTATGGTGTCATGCGGGGGGTGGTGTTTCAGGGTTTAGGGCAGTGCAGTAGTGTTCGGGCAGTGTAGGGGGTTGTACTGGGGGTGGTGTTTCAGGGCTTAGGGCCGTGCAGTGGTGTTCAGGCAGAGTAGGGGCTCGTGCTGGGGGTGGTGTTTCAGGGTTTAGGGCAGTGCAGTGGTGTTCGGGCAGTGTAGGGGTTCGTGCTGGATGTGGCGTTTCAGGGTTTAGGGCAGTGCAGGGGTGATCGGGCAGTGTAGGGGGCTGTGCTGGGGAGGGGGTTCAGGGTTTTGGGCAGTGCAGAGGTGTTCGGGCAGTGTAGGGGGTCATGCTGGGGCTAGTGTTTCAGGGTTTAGGGCAGTGTAGTGGTGTTTGGGAAGAGTAGTGGGATGTGCTGGGGTAGTGTTTCAGGGTTTAAGGCAGAGCAGTGGTGTTCGGGCAGTGCAGGGGTCATGCTGGGGGTAGTGTTTTAGGGTTTAGGGTTTAGGGCAGTGCAGTGGTGTTCGGGCAGTGTAGGGGGTGGTGCAGGGTGTGGTGTTTCAGGGTTTAGGGCAGTGCAGTGGTGTGTTCGGGCAGTGTAGAGGGTCGTGCAGGGGGTGGTGTTTCAGGGTTTAGGGCATTGTAGTTGTGTTCAGGCTGTGTAGGGGAACTTGCTGGGGTGGTGTTTCAGGGTTTAGGGCAGTGCAGTGGCATTCAGGCAGTGTAGGGGGTATTGATTGGGGTGGTGTTTAAGGGTTTAGGGCAGTGGTGTTCTGGCAGTGTAGGGCTTCTTGCTGGGGGTGGGGTTTCAGGGTTTAGGTCAGTAGTGTTCGGGCACTGTAGTTGGTCTTGCTAGGGGTAGTGTTTTAGGGTTTAGGGTATTGCAGTGGTCTTTGGGTAGTGTAGGGGGTTGTGCTGGGGGTTAGTGTTTTAGGGTTTAGGGTAGTGCAGTGGTGTTTGGGTAGTGTATGTGGTCGTGCTAGGGGTGGTGTTTTAGGGTTTTGGGGAGTACAGTGGTGTTTGTGAAATGTAGGGGATCATGCAGGGGGTGGTGTTTTAGGGTTTAGTGCAGTGCAGTGGTGTTCGGGAAATGTAGGGGGTCATGCTGGGGGTGGTGTTTCAGGGTATAGCGCAGTGCAGTGGTGTTCGGGCAGTGTAGGGGGTCTTGCTGGGGGTGGTGTTTCAGGGTTTAAGGCAGTGGTGTTCGGGCAGTGTAGGGGGTCTTGCTGGGGGGGTTGTTTCAGGGTTTAGGGCAGTGCAGTTTTGTTCGGGCAGTGTAGGGGTCATGCTGGGGGTGGTGTTTCAGGGTCATGCAGTGGTGTTTGGGCAGTGTAGGGGGTCGTGCTGGGGGCGGTGTTTCAGGGTTTAGGGCATTGCAGTGGTGTTTGGGCAGTGTAGGGGTCATGCTGGGGCTAGTGTTTCAGGGTTTAGGGCAGTGCAGTGGTGTTCGGGCATAGTAGGGGAGTTGCTGGGGTAGTGTTTCAGGGTTTAGGGCAGAGCAGTGGTGTTTGCGCAGTGTAGAGGGTCGTGCAGGGGGTGGTGTTTCAGGGTTTAGGGCAGTGCAGTTGTGTTCGGGTTGTGTAGGGGTTCTTGCTGGGGTGGTGTTTCAGGGTTTAGGGCAGTGGTGTTTGGGCAGTGTAGCGGGTCATGCAGGGGCTGGTGATTCAGGGTTTAAGGCAGTGCAGTGATGTTCGGGCAGTGAAGGGGGTCATGCTGGATCTGGTGTTTCAGGGTTTTGGGCAGTGCAGTGGCGTTCGGGCAGTGTAGGGGGTCTTGCTGTGGGTGGTGTCTCATGGTTTAGTGCAGTGGTGTTCGGGCAGTGTAGGGGGTCTTCCTGGGGGGTGGTTTTTCAGGGTTTAGGGCTGTGCAGTGGTGTTCGGGCAGTGTAGAAGGTCTTGCTGGGGGTGGTGTTTCAGGGTTTAGAGCAGTGCAGTGGTGTTCGGGCAGTGTAGGAGGTTGTGCTGGGGGTGGTGTTGCAGGGTTTAGGGCAGTGCAGTGGTGTTCGGGCAGTGTAGGGGGCTGTGCTGGGGAGGGGGTTCAGGGTTTAGGGCAGTGCAGAGGTGTTCGGGCAGTGCAGGGGGTCATGCTGGGGCTAGTGTTTCAGGGTTTAGGGCAGTGTAGTGGTGTTTGGGAAGAGTAGTGGGATGTGCTGGGGTAGTGTTTCAGGGTTTAAGGCAGAGCAGGGGTGATCGGGCAGTGTAGGGGGCTGTGCTGGGGAGGGGGTTCAGGGTTTAGGGCAGTGCAGTGGTATTTGGGTAGTATAGGGGGTACTGCTGGGGGTAGTGTTTTAGGGTTTAGGGTAGTGCAGTGGTGTTTGGCTAGTGTAGGTGGTCGTGCTGGGGGTAGTGTTTTAGGATTTAACGTAGTACAGTGGTGTATGTGTAGTGTAGGGGTAGTGTTTTAGGGTTTATGGTAGTGCAGTGGTGTTTGAGTGGTGTAGGGGGCCGTGCTGAGTGTAGTGTTTTATGTTTTAGGATAGTGCAGCGGTGTTTGTGTAGTGTAGGGGTTCATGTTTTAGGGTTTAGGGTAGTGCAGTGGTCTTTGCGTAGTGTAGGGGGTCGTGCGGTGGTATTGTTTTAGGGTTTATGGTAGTGCAGTGGTGTTCGGGCAGTGTAGGGGGTTGTGCGGGTGGTGGTGTTTCAGGGTTTTAGGCAGGGCACTGGTGTTCTGGGCGTTGTATATTGTCATGCGAGGGGATGGTGTTTCAGGGTTTAGGGCAGTGCAGTTTTGTTCGGGCAGTGTAGGGGGTCGTGCTTGGGGTGGTGTTTCAGGGTTAAGGGCAGTGCAGTAGTGTTCGGGCAGTGTAGGGGGTTGTACTGGGGGTGGTGTTTCAGGGCTTAGGGCAGTGCAGTGGTGTTCGGGCAGAGTAGGGGGGTCATGCTGGGGGAGGTGTTTCAGGGTTTAGGGCAGTGCAGTGGTGTTCGGGCAGTGTAGGGGTTTGTGCTGGGCGTTGTGTTTCAAGGTTTAGGGCAGTGCAGGGGTGATCAGGCAGTGTAGGGGGCCGTGCTGGGGAGGTGGTTCAGGGTTTAGGGCAGTGCAGTGGTGTTCGGGCAGTGTAGGGGGTCATGCTGGGGTAGTGTTTCAGGGTTTAAGGCAGAGCAGTGGTGTTCGGGCAGTGCAGGGGTCATGCTGGAGGTAGTGTTTTAGGGGTTAGGGCAGTGCAGTGGTGTTCGGGCAGTGTAGGGGGTCATGCTGAAGCTGGTGTTTCAGGGTTTAGAGCAGTGCAGTGGTGTTCAGGCAGTGTAGGGGTCGTGCTGGGGCTGGTGTTTCAGGGTTTAGGGCAGTGCAGTGGTGTTTGGGCAGTGTATGGGGTCGTGCTGGGGGTTGTCTTTAGTTTTTATGGCAGTGCAGTGGTGTTCGGGCAGTGTACGGGGTCGTGCTGAGGGTGGTGTTTCAGAGTTTAGGGCAGTGCAGTGCTGTTCGGGTAGTGTAGGGGCTCATGCTGGGGGCAGTGTTTTAGGGTTTAGGACAGTTCGGTGATGTTGGTGTAGTGTAGGGGGTAGTGCTGGGGGTAGTGTTTTAGGGTTTAGTGTAGTGCTGAGGTGTTTTGTTAGTGTAGGGGGTCATGCTGGGGTAGTGTTTTAGTGTTTAGGATAGTTCAGTGATGTTGGTGTAGTGTAGGGGGTCATGCTGGGGGTAGTGTTTTAGGGTTTAGTGTAGTGCAGTGGTGTTTGGGTAGTGTAGGGGGTTGTGCTGAGGGTAGATGTAGGGTTTAGGGTAGTTTAGTGGTGTTTGGGTAGTGTAGGTGGTTGTGCTGGGGGTAGATTTAGGGTTTCGGGAAGTGCAGTGGTGTTTGGGTAGTGTAGGGGTCGTGCTGGGGGTAGATGTAGGCTTTAGGGAAGTGCAGTGGTGTTTGGGTGTAGGGAGTCGTGCTGAGGGAATGTTTTGGGTTTAGGGTAGTGCAGTGGTGTTTGGGTAGTGTAGGGGTCATGCTGGGGTAGTGGTTAAAGGTTTAGGGGAGTGCAGTGGTGTTTGGGTAGTGCAGGGGTACTGCTGGGGGTAGTGTTTTAGGGTTTAGGGTAGTGCAATGGTGTTTGGGTAGTGTAGGGGGTACTGCTGGGGTAGTGTTTTAGGGTTTAGGGTAGTGCAGTGGTGTTTGGGTAGTGTAGGGGGTACTGCTGGGGGAAGTGTTTTAAGTTTTAGGGTAGTGCAGTGGTGTTTGGGTAGTGTAGGGGTTCATGCTGGAGTTAGTGTTTTAGGATTTAGGGTAGTGCAGTGGTGTTTGTGTAGTGTAGTGGGTAGTGTTTTAGGGTTTATGGTAGTGCAGTGGTGTTTGTGTGGTGTAGGGGGCCGTGCTGGGTGTAGTGTTTTATGTTTTAGGATAGTGCAGCGGTGTTTATGCAGTGGTCTATGGGTAGTGTAGGGGGTCATGCGGTGGTATTGTTGTAGGGTTTATGGTAGTGCAGTGGTGTTCGGGCAGTGTAGGGGGTTGTGCGGGTGGTGGTGTTTCAGGGTTTTAGGCAGTGCACTGGTGTTCTGGGCGTTGTATGGTGTCATGCGGGGGGTGGTGTTTCAGGGTTTAGGGCAGTGCAGTAGTGTTCGGGCAGTGTAGGGGGTTGTACTGGGGGTGGTGTTTCAGGGCTTAGGGCCGTGCAGTGGTGTTCAGGCAGAGTAGGGGCTCGTGCTGGGGGTGGTGTTTCAGGGTTTAGGGCAGTGCAGTGGTGTTCGGGCAGTGTAGGGGTTCGTGCTGGATGTGGCGTTTCAGGGTTTAGGGCAGTGCAGGGGTGATCGGGCAGTGTAGGGGGCTGTGCTGGGGAGGGGGTTCAGGGTTTTGGGCAGTGCAGAGGTGTTCGGGCAGTGTAGGGGGTCATGCTGGGGCTAGTGTTTCAGGGTTTAGGGCAGTGTAGTGGTGTTTGGGAAGAGTAGTGGGATGTGCTGGGGTAGTGTTTCAGGGTTTAAGGCAGAGCAGTGGTGTTCGGGCAGTGCAGGGGTCATGCTGGGGGTAGTGTTTTAGGGTTTAGGGTTTAGGGCAGTGCAGTGGTGTTCGGGCAGTGTAGGGGGTGGTGCAGGGTGTGGTGTTTCAGGGTTTAGGGCAGTGCAGTGGTGTGTTCGGGCAGTGTAGAGGGTCGTGCAGGGGGTGGTGTTTCAGGGTTTAGGGCATTGTAGTTGTGTTCAGGCTGTGTAGGGGAACTTGCTGGGGTGGTGTTTCAGGGTTTAGGGCAGTGCAGTGGCATTCAGGCAGTGTAGGGGGTATTGATTGGGGTGGTGTTTCAGGGTTTAGGGCAGTGGTGTTCTGGCAGTGTAGGGCTTCTTGCTGGGGGTGGGGTTTCAGGGTTTAGGTCAGTAGTGTTCGGGCACTGTAGTTGGTCTTGCTAGGGGTAGTTTTTTAGGGTTTAGGGTATTGCAGTGGTCTTTGGGTAGTGTAGGGGGTTGTGCTGGGGGTTAGTGTTTTAGGGTTTAGGGTAGTGCAGTGGTGTTTGGGTAGTGTATGTGGTCGTGCTAGGGGTGGTGTTTTAGGGTTTTGGGGAGTACAGTGGTGTTTGTGAAATGTAGGGGATCATGCAGGGGGTGGTGTTTTAGGGTTTAGTGCAGTGCAGTGGTGTTCGGGAAATGTAGGGGGTCATGCTGGGGGTGGTGTTTCAGGGTATAGCGCAGTGCAGTGGTGTTCGGGCAGTGTAGGGGGTCTTGCTGGGGGTGGTGTTTCAGGGTTTAAGGCAGTGGTGTTCGGGCAGTGTAGGGGGTCTTTCTGGGGGGGTTGTTTCAGGGTTTAGGGCAGTGCAGTTTTGTTCGGGCAGTGTAGGGGTCATGCTGGGGGTGGTGTTTCAGGGTCATGCAGTGGTGTTTGGGCAGTGTAGGGGGTCGTGCTGGGGGCGGTGTTTCATGGTTTAGGGCATTGCAGTGGTGTTTGGGCAGTGTAGGGGTCATGCTGGGGCTAGTGTTTCAGGGTTTAGGGCAGTGCAGTGGTGTTCGGGCATAGTAGGGGAGTTGCTGGGGTAGTGTTTCAGGGTTTAGGGCAGAGCAGTGGTGTTTGCGCAGTGTAGAGGGTCGTGCAGGGGGTGGTGTTTCAGGGTTTAGGGCAGTGCAGTGGTGTTCGGGTTGTGTAGGGGTTCTTGCTGGGGTGGTGTTTCAGGGTTTAGGGCAGTGGTGTTTGGGCAGTGTAGCGGGTCATGCAGGGGCTGGTGATTCAGGGTTTAAGGCAGTGCAGTGATGTTCGGGCAGTGAAGGGGGTCATGCTGGATCTGGTGTTTCAGGGTTTTGGGCAGTGCAGTGGCGTTCGGGCAGTGTAGGGGGTCTTGCTGTGGGTGGTGTCTCATGGTTTAGTGCAGTGGTGTTCGGGCAGTGTAGGGGGTCTTCCTGGGGGGTGGTTTTTCAGGGTTTAGGGCTGTGCAGTGGTGTTCGGGCAGTGTAGAAGGTCTTGCTGGGGGTGGTGTTTCAGGGTTTAGAGCAGTGCAGTGGTGTTCGGGCAGTGTAGGAGGTTGTGCTGGGGGTGGTGTTGCAGGGTTTAGGGCAGTGCAGTGGTGTTCGGGCAGTGTAGTGGGTCGTGCTGGGGGTGGTGTTTCAGGGTTTAGGGCAGTGCAGTGGTGTTCGGGCAGTATAGGGGGTCGTGCTGGAGCTGGTGTTTCAGGGTTTAGGGCAGTGCAGTGGTGTTCGGGCAGTGTAGGGGGTCTTGCTGGGGGGGTTGTTTCAGGGTTTAGGGCAGTGCAGTTTTGTTCGGGCAGTGTAGGGGTCATGCTGGGGGTGGTGTTTCAGGGTCTAGGGCCATGCAGTGGTGTTTGGGCAGTGTAAGGGGTCGTGCTGGGGGTGGTGTTTCAGGGTTTAGGGCATTGCAGTGGTGTTTGGGCAGTGTAGGGGTCATGCTGGGGCTAGTGTTTCAGGGTTTAGGGCAGTGCAGTGGTGTTCGGGCATAGTAGGGGACTTGCTGGGGTAGTGTTTCAGGGTTTAGGGCAGAGCAGTGGTGTTTGCGCAGTGTAGAGGGTCGTGCAGGGGGTGGTGTTTCAGGATTTAGGGCAGTGCAGTGGTGTTCGGGTTGTGTAGGGGTTCTTGCTGGGCTGGTGTTTCAGGGTTTAGGGCAGTGGTGTTTGGGCAGTGTAGCGGGTCGTGCAGGGGCTGGTGTTTCAGGGTTTAAGGCAGTGCAGTGAGGTTCGGGCAGTGAAGGGGGTCATGCTGGGGCTGGTGTTTCAGGGTTTTGGGCAGTGCAGTGGTGTTAGGGCAGTGTAGAAGGTCTTGCTGGGGTGGTGTTTCAGGGTTTAGAGCAGTGCAGTGGTGTTTCGGCAGTGTAGGAGGTTGTGCTGGGGGTGGTGCTGCAGGTTTTAGGGCAGTGCAGTGGTGTTCGGGCAGTGTAGTGGGTCATGCTGGGGGTGGTGTTTCAGGGTTTAGGGCAGTGGTGTTTGGGCAGTGTAGGGGGTCATGCTGGAGCTGGTGTTTCAGGGTTTAGAGCAGTGCAGTGGTGTTCAGGCAGTGTAGGGGGTCATGCTGGGGCAGGTATTTCATGGTTTAGGGCAGTGCAGTGGTGTTGGGGCAGTGTATGGGGTTGTGCTGGGGGTGGTGTTTCAGAGTTTAGAGCAGTGCAGTGGTGTTCGGGCAGTGTAGGGGGTTGTGCTGGGGGTGGTATTGCAGGGTTTAGGGCAGTGCAGTGGTCTTTGGGCAGTGTATGGGGTCGTGCTGGGGGTGGTGTTTTAGGGTTTAGGGCAGAGCAGAGGTGTTCGGGCAGAGTAGAGGGTCGTGCTGGGTGTTGTCTTTAGTTTTTATGGCAGTGCAGTGGTGTTCGGGCAGTGTATGGGGTCGTGCTAGGGGTGGTGTTTCAGAGTTTAGGGCAGTGCAGTGCTGTTCGGGTAGTGTTGGGGCTCATGCTGGGGGCAGCGTTTTAGGGTTTAGGGTAGTGCTGTGGTGTTTGGTTAGTGTAGGGGGTCGTGCTGGGGTAGTGTTTTAGGGTTTAGGATTGTTCAGTGATGTTGGTGTAGTGTAGGGGGTCGTACTGGGGGTAGTGTTTTAGGGTTTAGTGTAGTGCAGTGGTGTTTGGGTAGTGTAGGGGGTTGTGTTGAGGGTAGATGTAGGGTTTAGGGTAGTTCAGTGGTGTTTGGGTAGTGTAGGTGGTTGTTCTGGGGTTAGATTTAGGGTTTCTGGTAGTGCAGTGGTGTTTGGCTAGTGTAGGGGTACTGCTGGGGGTAGTGTTTTAGGGTTTACGGTAGTGCAATGGTGTTTGGGTAGTGTAGGGGGTACTGCTGGGGTAGTGTTTTAGGGTTTAGGGTAGTGCAGTGGTGTTTGGGTAGTGTAGGGATTCATGCTGGAGGTAGTGTTTTAGGATTTTGGATAGTGCAGTGGTGTATGTGTAGTGTAGGGGGTAGTGTTTTAGG
The DNA here is from genome assembly GCF_964204655.1 of Triturus cristatus. NCBI lineage: Eukaryota > Metazoa > Chordata > Amphibia > Caudata > Salamandridae > Triturus > Triturus cristatus. Next base: position 404,344,286 of record NC_140579.1, on the reverse strand, counting down.
GTTTATGGTAGTGCAGTGGTGTTTGTGTGGTGTAGGGGGCCGTGCTGGGTGTAGTGTTTAATGTTTTAGGATAGTGCAGCGGTGTTTGTGTAGTGTAGGGGTTCGTGTTTTAGGGTTTAGGGTAGTGCAGTGGTCTTTGGGTGGTGTAGGGGGTCGTGCGGTGGTATTGTTTTAGGGTTTATGGTAGTGCAGTGGTGTTCGGGCACGGTAGGGGGTTGTGCGGGTGGTGGTGTTTCAGGGTTTTAGGCAGGGCACTGGTGTTCTGGGTGTTGTATATTGTCATGCGGGGGGATGGTGTTTCAGGGTTTAGGGCAGTACAGTTTTGTTCGGGCAGTGTAGGGGGTCGTGCTTGGGGTGGTGTTTCAGGGTTAAGGGCAGTGCAGTAGTGTTCGGGCAGTGTAGGGGGTTGTACTGGGGGTGGTGTTTCAGGGCTTAGGGCAGTGCAGTGGTGTTCGGGCAGAGTAGGGGGTCATGCTTGGGGTGGTATTTCAGGGTTTAGGGCAGTGCAGTGGTGTTCGGGCAGTGTAGGGGTTTGTGCTGGTCGTGGTGTTTCAGGGTTTAGGGCAGTGCAGGGGTGATCGGGCAGTGTAGGGTGTCGTGCTGGGGAGGTGGTTCAGGGTTTAGGGCCGTGCAGTGGTGTTCGGACAGTGTAGGGGGTCTTGCTGGTGCTAGTGTTTCAGGGTTTTGGGCAGTGTAGTGGTGTTTGGGAAGAGTAGTGGGACGTGCTGGGGTAGTGTTTCAGGGTTTAAGGCAGAGCAGTGGTGTTTGGGCAGTGCAGAGGTCATGCTGGGGGTAGTGTTTTAGGGTTTAGGACAGTGCAGTGGTGTTCGGACAGTGTAGGGGGTCTTGCTGGTGCTAGTGTTTCAGGGTTTTGGGCAGTGTAGTGGTGTTTGGGAAGAGTAGAGGGTCGTGCAGGGGGTGGTGTTTGAGGGTTTAGGGCATTGTAGTGGTGTTGGGGCAGTGTAGGTTTCTTACTGGGGGTGGTGTTTCAGGGTTTAGGGTAGTGGTGTTCGGGCAGTGTAGGGGTCCTGCTAGGGGTGGTGTTTCAGGGTTTAGGGCAGTGGTGTTCGGGCTGTGTAGGGGGACTTGTTGGGGTGGTGTTTCAGGGTTTAGGGCAGTGCAGTGGCATTCAGGCAGTGTAGGGGGTCTTGCTGGGGTTGGTGTTTCAGGGTTTAGAGCAGTGGTGTTCGGGCAGTGTAGGTGGTCTTGCTGGGGCTGGTGTTTCATGGTTTAGGGAAGTGCAGTGGTGTTAGGGCAGTGTAGGGGGTCTTGCTGGGGCTGGTGTTTCATGGTTTAGGGCAGTACAGTGGTATTCGGTCATTGTAGGGGGTCGTGCTGGGGCTTGTGTTTCAGGGTTTAGGGCAGTGCAGTGGTGTTTGGTCAGTGTAGGAGGTCATGCTGGGGATTGTGTTTTAGGGTTGAGGGCAGTGCCGTGGTGTTCAGGCAGTGTAGGGGGCCCTGCTGGGGTGGTGTTTCAGGGTTTAGGGCAGTGCAGTGGTGTTCGGGCAGTGTTGGGGTAGTGCTGGGATGGTGTTTCAGGGTTTATGGTAGTGCAGTGGTGTTAGGGTAGTGTAGGGGTCTTGCTGGGGTTAGTGTTTTAGGGTTTAGGTCAGTGCAGTGGTGTTCGGGCAGTGTAGGGGTCATGCTGGGGGTGGTGTTTTAGCGTTTAGGGCAGTGCAGTGATGTTCGGGCAGTGTATGGGGTCTTGCTGGGGATGGTGTTTTAGGGTTTAGGGCAGTGCAGTGGTGTTCGGGCAGTGTAGGGTGTCGTGCTGGGGGTGGTGTTTCAGATTTTAGGGCAGTGCAGTGGCGTTCGGGCAGTGTAGGAAGTCTTGCTGGAGGTAGTGTTTTAGGGTATGGGGCAGTGGTGTTCAGACAGTGTAGGGGGTCTTGCTGGGGGTGGTGGTTCAAGGTTTAGGGCATTGCAGTGGTATTTGGACAGTGTAGGGGGTCATGCGGGGGGTGGTGTTTCAGGGTTTAGGGCAGTGCAGTGGCGTTCGGGCAGTGTGGGGGTCGTCCAGGGGGTGGTGTTTCAGTGTTTAGGGCAGTGCAGTGGTGTTCGGGCATTGTATAGGGACGTGCTTGGGGTGGTGTTTCAGGGTTTAGGGCAGTGCAGTTTTGTTCGAGCAGTGTAGGGGTCGTGCTTGGGGTGGTGTTTCAGGATTTAGGGCAGTGCAGTGGTGTTTGGGCAGTGTAGTGGGTCATGTTGGGGGTGGTGGTTCAGGGTTTAGGGCAGTGCAGTGGTGTTTGGCCAGTGTAGTGGGACGTGTTGGGGTAGTGTTTCGTGGTTTAGTGCAGAGCAGTGGTGTTCGGGCAGTGTAGGGGTCATGCTGGGGGTAGTGTTTTAGGGTTTAGGGCAGTGCAGTGGTGTTCGGGCAGTGTAGGGGGTCGTAGAGGGGGTCGTGGAGCGGGTGGTGTTTCAGGTTTCAGGGCAGTTGTGTTCGGGCAGTGTAGGGGTCTTGCTGAGGGTGGAGTTTCAGGGTTTAGGGCAGTGGTGTTCAGGCAGTGTAGCGGGTCTTGCTGAGGTAGTGTTTCAGGGTTTAGCGCAGTACAGTGGTGTTCAGGATGTTTAGGGAGTCTTTCTGGGGTGGTGTTTCAGGGTTTAGGGCAGTGCAGTGGTGTTCGGGCAGTGTAGGGGGTCATGCTGGGGCTTGTGTTTCAGGGTTTAGGGCAGTGCAGTGGTGTTCGGGCAGTTTAGGGGGTCGTGCTGGGGCTGGTGTTTCAGGGTTTAGGGCAGTGCAGTGCTGTTCGGGTAGTGTTGGGGCTCATGCTGGGGGCAGCGTTTTAGGGTTTAGGGTAGTGCTGTGGTGTTTGGTTAGTGTAGGGGGTCGTGCTGGGGTAGTGTTTTAGGGTTTAGGATAGTTCAGTGATGTTGGTGTAGTGTAGGGGGTCGTACTGGGGGTAGTGTATTAGGGTTTAGTGTAGTGCAGTGGTGTTTGGGTAGTGTAGGGGGTTGTGTTGAGGGTAGATGTAGGGTTTAGGGAAGTTCAGCGGTGTTTGGGTAGTGTAGGTGGTTGTTCTGGGGTTAGATTTAGGGTTTCTGGTAGTGCAATGGTGTTTGGGTAGTGTAGGGGTACTGCTGGGGGTAGTGTTTCAGGGTTTACGGTAGTGCAATGGTGTTTGGGTAGTGTAGGGGGTACTGCTGGGGTAGTGTTTTAGGGTTTAGGGTAGTACAGTGGTGTTTGGGTAGTGTAGGGATTCATGCTGGAGGTAGTGTTTTAGGATTTTGGATAGTGCAGTGGTGTATGTGTAGTGTAGGGGGTAGTGTTTTAGTGTTTATGGTAGTGCAGTGGTGTTTGTGTGGTGTAGGGGGCCGTGCTGGGTATAGTGTTTAATGTTTTAGGATAGTGCAGCGGTGTTTGTGTAGTGTAGGGGTTCGTGTTTTAGGGTTTAGGGTAGTGCAGTGGTCTTTGGGTGGTGTAGGGGGTCGTGCGGTGGTATTGTTTTAGGGTTTATGGTAGTGCAGTGGTGTTCGGGCACGGTAGGGGGTTGTGCGGGTGGTGGTGTTTCAGGGTTTTAGGCAGGGCACTGGTGTTCTGGGTGTTGTATATTGTCATGCGGGGGGATGGTGTTTCAGGGTTTAGGGCAGTACAGTTTTGTTCGGGCAGTGTAGGGGGTCGTGCTTGGGGTGGTGTTTCAGGGTTAAGGGCAGTGCAGTAGTGTTCGGGCAGTGTAGGGGGTTGTACTGGGGGTGGTGTTTCAGGGCTTAGGGCAGTGCAGTGGTGTTCGGGCAGAGTAGGGGGTCATGCTTGGGGTGGTGTTTCATGGTTTAGGGCAGTGCAGTGGTGTTCGGGCAGTGTAGGGGTTTGTGCTGGGCGTGGTGTTTCAGGGTTTAGGGCAGTGCAGGGGTGATCGGGCAGTGTAGGGGGCCGTGCTGGGGAGGTGGTTCAGGGTTTAGGGCCGTGCAGTGGTGTTCGGACAGTGTAGGGGGTCTTGCTGGTGCTAGTGTTTCAGGGTTTTGGGCAGTGTAGTGGTGTTTGGGAAGAGTAGTGGGACGTGCTGGGGTAGTGTTTCAGGGTTTAAGGCAGAGCAGTGGTGTTTGGGCAGTGCAGAGGTCATGCTGGGGGTAGTGTTTTAGGGTTTAGGACAGTGCAGTGGTGTTCGGGCAGTGTAGGGGGTGGTGCAGGGTATGGTGTTTCAGGGTTTAGGGCATTGCAGTGGTGTTCGGGCAGTGTAGAGGGTCGTGCAGGGCGTGGTGTTTGAGGGTTTAGGGCATTGTAGTGGTGTTGGGGCAGTGTAGGTTTCTTACTGGGGGTGGTGTTTCAGGGTTTAGGGTAGTGGTGTTCGGGCAGTGTAGGGGTCTTGCTAGGGGTGGTGTTTCAGGGTTTAGGGCAGTGGTGTTCGGGCTGTGTAGGGGGACTTGTTGGGGTGGTGTTTCAGGGTTTAGGGCAGTGCAGTGGCATTCAGGCAGTGTAGGGGGTCTTGCTGGGGTTGGTGTTTCAGGGTTTAGAGCAGTGGTGTTCGGGCAGTGTAGGTGGTCTTGCTGGGGCTGGTGTTTCATGGTTTAGGGAAGTGCAGTGGTGTTAGGGCAGTGTAGGGGGTCTTGCTGGGGCTGGTGTTTCATGGTTTAGGGCAGTACAGTGGTATTCGGTCATTGTAGGGGGTCGTGCTGGGGCTTGTGTTTCAGGGTTTAGGGCAGTGCAGTGGTGTTTGGTCAGTGTAGGAGGTCATGCTGGGGATTGTGTTTCAGCATTTAGGGTAGTGCAGTGATGTTCGGGCAGTGTAGGGGGTCTTGCTGGGGATGGTGTTTTAGGGTTTAGGGCAGTGCAGTGGTGTTCGGGCAGTGTAGGGGGTCGTGCTGGGGGTGGTGTTTCAGATTTTAGGGCAGTGCAGTGGCGTTCGGGCAGTGTAGGAAGTCTTGCTGGAGGTGGTGTTTTAGGGTATGGGGCAGTGGTGTTCAGACAGTGTAGGGGGTCTTGCTGGGGGTGGTGGTTCAAGGTTTAGGGCATTGCAGTGGTATTTGGACAGTGTAGGGGGTCATGCGGGGGGTGGTGTTTCAGGGTTTAGGGCAGTGCAGTGGCGTTCGGGCAGTGTAGGGGTCGTCCAGGGGGTGGTGTTTCAGTGTTTAGGGCAGTGCAGTGGTGTTCGGGCCTTGTATAGGGACGTGCTTGGGGTGGTGTTTCAGGGTTTAGGGCAGTGCAGTTTTGTTCGAGCAGTGTAGGGGTCGTGCTTGGGGTGGTGTTTCAGGATTTAGGGCAGTGCAGTGGTGTTTGGGCAGTGTAGTGGGTCATGTTGGGGGTGGTGGTTCAGGGTTTAGGGCAGTGCAGTGGTGTTTGGCCAGTGTAGTGGGACGTGTTGGGGTAGTGTTTCATGGTTTAGTGCAGAGCAGTGGTGTTCGGGCAGTGTAGGGGTCATGCTGGGGGTAGTGTTTTAGGGTTTAGGGCAGTGCAGTGGTGTTCGGGCAGTGTAGGGGGTCGTAGAGGGGGTCGTGGAGCGGGTGGTGTTTCAGGTTTCAGGGCAGTTGTGTTCGGGCAGTGTAGGGGTCTTGCTGAGGGTGGTGTTTCAGGATTTAGGGCAGTGGTGTTCAGGCAGTGTAGTGGGTCTTGCTGAGGTAGTGTTTCAGGGTTTAGGGCAGTACAGTGGTGTTCAGGATGTTTAGGGAGTCTTTCTGGGGTGGTGTTTCAGGGTTTAGGGCAGTGCAGTGGTGTTCGGGCAGTGTAGGGGGTCATGCTGGGGCTTGTGTTTCAGGGTTTAGGGCAGTGCAGTGGTGTTCGGGCAGTTTAGGGGGTCGTGCTGGGGCTGGTGTTTCAGGGTTTAGGGCAGTGCAGTGGTGTTCGGGCAGTAATGGGGGTTCGTGCTGGTACTGGTGTTTCAGGGTTTAGGGCAGTGCAGTGGTGTTCGGGCAGTGTAGGGGGTTGTGCTTCGGGTAGTGTTTTAGGGTTTAGGGCAGTGCAGTGGTGTTCGGGCAGTGTAGGGGTCTTGCTAGGGGTGGTGTTTCAGGGTTTAGGGCAGTGGTGTTCGGGCTGTGTAGGGGGACTTGTTGGGGTGGTGTTTCAGGGTTTAGGGCAGTGCAGTGGCATTCAGGCAGTGTAGGGGGTCTTGCTGGGGTTGGTGTTTCAGGGTTTAGAGCAGTGGTGTTCGGGCAGTGTAGGTGGTCTTGCTGGGGCTGGTGTTTCATGGTTTAGGGAAGTGCAGTGGTGTTAGGGCAGTGTAGGGGGTCTTGCTGGGGCTGGTGTTTCATGGTTTAGGGCAGTACAGTGGTATTCGGTCATTGTAGGGGGTCGTGCTGGGGCTTGTGTTTCAGGGTTTAGGGCAGTGCAGTGGTGTTTGGTCAGTGTAGGAGGTCATGCTGGGGATTGTGTTTCAGCATTTAGGGTAGTGCAGTGATGTTCGGGCAGTGTAGGGGGTCTTGCTGGGGATGGTGTTTTAGGGTTTAGGGCAGTGCAGTGGTGTTCGGGCAGTGTAGGGGGTCGTGCTGGGGGTGGTGTTTCAGATTTTAGGGCAGTGCAGTGGCGTTCGGGCAGTGTAGGAAGTCTTGCTGGAGGTGGTGTTTTAGGGTATGGGGCAGTGGTGTTCAGACAGTGTAGGGGGTCTTGCTGGGGGTGGTGGTTCAAGGTTTAGGGCATTGCAGTGGTATTTGGACAGTGTAGGGGGTCATGCGGGGGGTGGTGTTTCAGGGTTTAGGGCAGTGCAGTGGCGTTCGGGCAGTGTAGGGGTCGTCCAGGGGGTGGTGTTTCAGTGTTTAGGGCAGTGCAGTGGTGTTCGGGCCTTGTATAGGGACGTGCTTGGGGTGGTGTTTCAGGGTTTAGGGCAGTGCAGTTTTGTTCGAGCAGTGTAGGGGTCGTGCTTGGGGTGGTGTTTCAGGATTTAGGGCAGTGCAGTGGTGTTTGGGCAGTGTAGTGGGTCATGTTGGGGGTGGTGGTTCAGGGTTTAGGGCAGTGCAGTGGTGTTTGGCCAGTGTAGTGGGACGTGTTGGGGTAGTGTTTCATGGTTTAGTGCAGAGCAGTGGTGTTCGGGCAGTGTAGGGGTCATGCTGGGGGTAGTGTTTTAGGGTTTAGGGCAGTGCAGTGGTGTTCGGGCAGTGTAGGGGGTCGTAGAGGGGGTCGTGGAGCGGGTGGTGTTTCAGGTTTCAGGGCAGTTGTGTTCGGGCAGTGTAGGGGTCTTGCTGAGGGTGGTGTTTCAGGATTTAGGGCAGTGGTGTTCAGGCAGTGTAGTGGGTCTTGCTGAGGTAGTGTTTCAGGGTTTAGGGCAGTACAGTGGTGTTCAGGATGTTTAGGGAGTCTTTCTGGGGTGGTGTTTCAGGGTTTAGGGCAGTGCAGTGGTGTTCGGGCAGTGTAGGGGGTCATGCTGGGGCTTGTGTTTCAGGGTTTAGGGCAGTGCAGTGGTGTTCGGGCAGTTTAGGGGGTCGTGCTGGGGCTGGTGTTTCAGGGTTTAGGGCAGTGCAGTGGTGTTCGGGCAGTAATGGGGGTTCGTGCTGGTACTGGTGTTTCAGGGTTTAGGGCAGTGCAGTGGTGTTCGGGCAGTGTAGGGGGTTGTGCTTCGGGTAGTGTTTTAGGGTTTAGGGCAGTGCAGTGGTGTTCGGGCTGTGTAGGGGATTGTGCTGGGGTGGTGTTTCAGGGTTTAGGGAAGTGCAACGGTGTTCAGGCAGTGTAGGGCGACGTGCAGGGGTAGTGTTTCAGGGTTTAGGGCAGAGCATTGGTGTTCGGGCAGTGTAGGGCTCATGCTGGGGATGGTGCTTTAGGGTTTAGGGCAGTGCAGTGGCGTTCGGGCAGTGTAGGGGATCTTGCTGGGGGTGGTGTTTCAGGGTTTATGGCAGTGGTGTTTGGGCAATGTAGGGGGTCTTGCTTGGGGTGGTGTTTCAGGGTTTAGGGCAGTACAGTCGTGTTCGGGCAGTGTAGAGGGTCATGCTGGGGATGGTGTTTCAGGCTTTAGGGCTGTGCAGTGGTGTTTGGGCAGTGCAGGGGGGTCATGCAGGCGGTGGTGTTTTAGAGTTTAGGGCAGTGCAGTGGTGTTCGGGCAGTGTAGCGGGTCTTGCTGAGGATGGTGTTTCAGGGTTTAGGGCAGTAAAGTGGAGTTCGGGCAGTGTAGGGGGTCGTACTTTGGGTGGTGTTTGAGGGTTTAGGGCAGGGCAGTGGTGTTCGGGAAGTGTTGTGGGTCGTGCAGGGGGTGTTGATTCAGCGTTTAGGGCAGTGCAGTGGTGGTCAGGCAGGGTAGGGGGTCCTGCTGGGGGTGGTGTTTCAGGGTTTAGGGCAGTGGTGTTCGGGCAGTGTAGGGGTTCTTGCTGGGGGTGGGGTTTCAGGGTTTAGGTTCGTAGTGTTCGGGCACTGTAGGTGGTCTTGCTGGGGGTAGTGTTTTAGGGTTTAGGGTAGTGCAGTGGTGTTTGGGTAGTGTAGGGGGTCATGCTGGGGGTGGGGTTTTAGGGTTTTGGGGAGTACAGTGGTGTTTGTGAAATGTAGGGGATCATGCAGGGGGTGGTGTTTTAGGGTTTAGTGCAGTGCAGTGGTGTTCGGGTAATGTAGGGGGTCATGCTGGGGGTGGTGTTTCAGGGTTTAGGGCAGTGCAGTGGTGTTCGGGCAGTGTAGGGGGTCTTGCTGGGAGTGGTGTTTCAGGGTTTAGGGCAGTGGTGTTCGGGCAGTGTAGGGGGTCTTGCTGGGGGGTTGTTTCAGGGTTTAGGGCAGTGCACTTTTGTTCGTGCAGTGTAGGGGTCATGCTGGGGGTGGTGTTTCAGGGCCATGCAGTGGTGTTTGGGCAGTGTAGGGGGTCGTGCTGGGGGTGGTGTTTTAGGGTTTAGGGCATTGCAGTGGTGTTTGGGCAGTGTAGGGGTCATGCTGGGGCTAGTGTTTCAGGGTTTAGGGCAGTGCAGTGGTGTTCGGGCATAGTAGGGGAATTGCTGGGGTAGTGTTTCAGGGTTTAGGGCAGAGCATTGGTGTTTGCGCAGTGTAGAGGGTCGTGCAGGGGGTGGTGTTTCAGGGTTTAGGGCAGTGCAGTGGTGTTCGGGTTGTGTAGGGGTTCTTGCTGGGGTGGTGTTTCAGGGTTTAGGGCAGTGGTGTTTGGGCAGTGTAGCGGGTCGTGCAGGGGCTGGTGTTTCAGGGTTTAAGGCAGTGCAGTGATGTTCAAGCAGTGAAGGGGGTCATGCTGGGGCTGGTGTTTCAGGATTTTGGACAGTGCAGTGGCGTTCGGGAAGTGTAGGGGGTCTTGCTGGGGGTGGTGTCTCATGGTTTAGTGCAGTGGTGTTCGGGCAGTGTAGGGGGTCTTGCTGGGGGGTGGTGTTTCAGGGTTTAGGGCAGTACAGTGGTGTTCGGGCAGTGTAGAAGGTCTTGCTGGGGGTGGTGTTTCAGGGTTTAGAGCAGTGCAGTGGTGTTCGGGCAGTGTAGGAGGTTGTGCTGGGGGTGGTGTTGCAGGGTTTAGGGCAGTGCAGTGGTGTTCGGGCAGTGTAGTGGGTCGTGCTGGGGGTGGTGTTTCAGGGTTTAGGGCAGTGCAGTGGTGTTTGGGCAGTGCAGGGGGTCGTGCTGGAGCTGGTGTTACAGGGTTTAGAGCAGTGCAGTGGTGTTCAGGCAGTGTAGGGGTCGTGCAGTTGCAGGTTTTTTAGGGTTTAGGGCAGTGCAGTGGTGTTTGGGCAGTGTATGGGGTTGTGCTGGGGTGGTGTTTCAGGGTTTAGAGCAGTGCAGTGGTGTTCGGGCAGTGTAGGGGTTTGTGCTGGGGGTGTTGTTGCAGGGTTTAGGGCAGTGCAGTGGTTTTCGGGCAGTGTAGTGGGTCGTGCTGTGGTTGGTGTTTCAGGGTTTAAGGAAGTGCAGTGGTGTTCGGGCAGTGTAGGGGGTCGTGATGAAGCTGGTGTTTCAGGGTTTAGAGCAGTGCAGTGGTGTTCAGGCAGTGTATGGGGTCGTGCTGGGGGTGGTGTTTTAGGGTTTAGGGCAGAGCAGAGGTGTTCGGGCAGAGTAGAGGGTCGTGCTGGGGGTTGTCTTTAGTTTTTATGGCAGTGCAGTGGTGTTCGGGCAGTGTACGGGGTCGTGCTAGGGGTGGTGTTTCAGAGTTTAGGGCAGTGCAGTACTGTTCGGGTAGTGTAGGGGTTCATGCTGGGGGCAGTGTTTTAGGGTTTAGGGTAGTGCAGTGGTGTTTGGTTAGTGTACGGGGTCGTGCTGGGGGTAGTGTTTTAGGGTTTAGTGTAGTGCAGTGGTGTTTGGGTAGTGTAGGGTGTTGTGTTGAGGGTAGATGTAGGGTTTAGGGTAGTTCAGTGGTGTTTGGGTAGTGTAGGTGGTTGTTCTGGGGTTAGATTTAGGGTTTCTGGTAGTGCAGTGGTGTTTGGGTAGTGTAGGGGTACTGCTGGGGTAGTGTTTTATGGTTTACGGTAGTGCAATGGTGTTTGGGTAGTGTAGGGGGTACTGCTGGGGTAGTGTTTTAGGGTTTAGGGTAGTGCAGTGGTGTTTGGGTAGTGTAGGGATTCATGCTGGAGGTAGTGTTTTAGGATTTTGGATAGTGCAGTGGTGTATGTGTAGTGTAGGGGGTAGTGTTTTAGGGTTTATGGTAATGCAGTGGTGTTTGTGTGGTGTAGGGGGCCGTGCTGGGTGTAGTGTTTTATGTTTTAGGATAGTGCAGCAGTGTTTGTGTAGTGTAGGGGTTCGTGTTTTAGGGTTTAGGGTAGTGCAGTGGTCTTTGGGTAGTGTAGGGGGTCGTGCGGTGGTATTGTTTTAGGGTTTATGGTAGTGCAGTGGTGTTCGGGCAGTGTAGGGGGTTATGCGGGTGGTGGTGTTTCAGGGTTTTAGGCAGGGCACTGGTGTTCTGGGCATTGTATATTGTCATGCGGGGGGATGGTGTTTCAGGGTTTAGGGCAGTACAGTGGTGTTTGGGCAGTGTAGGGGTCATGCTGGGGCTAGTGTTTCAGGGTTTAGGGCAGTGCAGTGCAGTGGTGTTCGGGCATAGTAGGGGAATTGCTGGGGTAGTGTTTCAGGGTTTAGGGCAGAGCATTGGTGTTTGCGCAGTGTAGAGGGTCGTGCAGGGGGTGGTGTTTCAGGGTTTAGGGCAGTGCAGTGGTGTTCGGGTTGTGTAGGGGTTCTTGCTGGGGTGGTGTTTCAGGGTTTAGGGCAGTGGTGTTTGGGCAGTGTAGCGGGTCGTGCAGGGGCTGGTGTTTCAGGGTTTAAGGCAGTGCAGTGATGTTCAAGCAGTGAAGGGGGTCATGCTGGGGCTGGTGTTTCAGGATTTTGGACAGTGCAGTGGCGTTCGGGAAGTGTAGGGGGTCTTGCTGGGGGTGGTGTCTCATGGTTTAGTGCAGTGGTGTTCGGGCAGTGTAGGGGGTCTTGCTGGGGGGTGGTGTTTCAGGGTTTAGGGCAGTACAGTGGTGTTCGGGCAGTGTAGAAGGTCTTGCTGGGGGTGGTGTTTCAGGGTTTAGAGCAGTGCAGTGGTGTTCGGGCAGTGTAGGAGGTTGTGCTGGGGGTGGTGTTGCAGGGTTTAGGGCAGTGCAGTGGTGTTCGGGCAGTGTAGTGGGTCGTGCTGGGGGTGGTGTTTCAGGGTTTAGGGCAGTGCAGTGGTGTTTGGGCAGTGCAGGGGGTCGTGCTGGAGCTGGTGTTACAGGGTTTAGAGCAGTGCAGTGGTGTTCAGGCAGTGTAGGGGTCGTGCAGTTGCAGGTTTTTTAGGGTTTAGGGCAGTGCAGTGGTGTTTGGGCAGTGTATGGGGTTGTGCTGGGGTGGTGTTTCAGGGTTTAGAGCAGTGCAGTGGTGTTCGGGCAGTGTAGGGGTTTGTGCTGGGGGTGTTGTTGCAGGGTTTAGGGCAGTGCAGTGGTTTTCGGGCAGTGTAGTGGGTCGTGCTGTGGTTGGTGTTTCAGGGTTTAAGGAAGTGCAGTGGTGTTCGGGCAGTGTAGGGGGTCGTGATGAAGCTGGTGTTTCAGGGTTTAGAGCAGTGCAGTGGTGTTCAGGCAGTGTATGGGGTCGTGCTGGGGGTGGTGTTTTAGGGTTTAGGGCAGAGCAGAGGTGTTCGGGCAGAGTAGAGGGTCGTGCTGGGGGTTGTCTTTAGTTTTTATGGCAGTGCAGTGGTGTTCGGGCAGTGTACGGGGTCGTGCTAGGGGTGGTGTTTCAGAGTTTAGGGCAGTGCAGTACTGTTCGGGTAGTGTAGGGGTTCATGCTGGGGGCAGTGTTTTAGGGTTTAGGGTAGTGCAGTGGTGTTTGGTTAGTGTACGGGGTCGTGCTGGGGGTAGTGTTTTAGGGTTTAGTGTAGTGCAGTGGTGTTTGGGTAGTGTAGGGTGTTGTGTTGAGGGTAGATGTAGGGTTTAGGGTAGTTCAGTGGTGTTTGGGTAGTGTAGGTGGTTGTTCTGGGGTTAGATTTAGGGTTTCTGGTAGTGCAGTGGTGTTTGGGTAGTGTAGGGGTACTGCTGGGGTAGTGTTTTATGGTTTACGGTAGTGCAATGGTGTTTGGGTAGTGTAGGGGGTACTGCTGGGGTAGTGTTTTAGGGTTTAGGGTAGTGCAGTGGTGTTTGGGTAGTGTAGGGATTCATGCTGGAGGTAGTGTTTTAGGATTTTGGATAGTGCAGTGGTGTATGTGTAGTGTAGGGGGTAGTGTTTTAGGGTTTATGGTAATGCAGTGGTGTTTGTGTGGTGTAGGGGGCCGTGCTGGGTGTAGTGTTTTATGTTTTAGGATAGTGCAGCAGTGTTTGTGTAGTGTAGGGGTTCGTGTTTTAGGGTTTAGGGTAGTGCAGTGGTCTTTGGGTAGTGTAGGGGGTCGTGCGGTGGTATTGTTTTAGGGTTTATGGTAGTGCAGTGGTGTTCGGGCAGTGTAGGGGGTTATGCGGGTGGTGGTGTTTCAGGGTTTTAGGCAGGGCACTGGTGTTCTGGGCATTGTATATTGTCATGCGGGGGGATGGTGTTTCAGGGTTTAGGGCAGTACAGTTTTGTTCGGGCAGTGTAGGGGGTCGTGCTTGGGGTGGTGTTTCAGGGTTAAGGGCAGTGCAGTAGTGTTCGGGCAGTGTAGGGGGTTGTACTGTGGGTGGTGTTTCAGGGCTTAGGGCAGTGCAGTGGTGTTCGGGCAGAGTAGGGGGTCATGCTGGGGGTGGTGTTTCAGGGTTTAGGGCAGTGCAGTGGTGTTCGGGCAGTGTAGGGGTTTGTGCTGGGTGTGGTGTTTCAGGGTTTAGGGCAGTGCAGGGGTGATCGGGCAGTGTAGGGGGCCATGCTGGGGAGGTGGTTCAGGGTTTAGGGCAGTGCAATGGTGTTCGGGCAGTGTAGGGGGTCTTGCTGGTGCTAGTGTTTCAGGGATGTGGGCAGTGTAGTGGTGTTTGGGAAGAGTAGTGGGACGTGCTGGGGTAGTGTTTCAGGGTTTCAGGCAGAGCAGTGGTCTTCGGGCAGTGCAGAGGTCATGCTGGGGGTAGTGTTTTAGGGTTTAGGACAGTGCAGTGGTGTTCGGGCAGTGTAGGGGGTGGTGCAGGGTGTGGTGTTTCAGGGTTTAGGGCAGTGCAGTGGTGTTCGGGCAGTGTAGAGGGTCATGCAGGGGGTGGTGTTTGAGGGTTTAGGGCATTGTAGTGGTGTTGGGGCAGTGTAGGTTTCTTACTGGGGGTGGTGTTTCAGGGTTTAGGGTAGTGGTGTTCGGGCAGTGTAGGGGTCCTGCTAGGGGTGGTGTTTCAGGGTTTAGGGCAGTGGTGTTCGGGCTGTGTAGGGGGACTTGTTGGGGTGGTGTTTCAGGGTTTAGGGCAGTGCAGTGGCATTCAGGCAGTGTAGGGGGTCTTGCTGGGGTTGGTGTTTCAGGGTTTAGAGCAGTGGTGTTCGGGCAGTGTAGGTGGTCTTGCTGGGGCTGGTGTTTCATGGTTTAGGGAAGTGCAGTGGTGTTAGGGCAGTGTAGGGGGTCTTGCTGGGGCTGGTGTTTCATGGTTTAGGGCAGTACAGTGGTATTCGGTCATTGTAGGGGGTCGTGCTGGGGCTTGTGTTTCAGGGTTTAGGGCAGTGCAGTGGTGTTTGGTCAGTGTAGGAGGTCATGCTGGGGATTGTGTTTTAGGGTTGAGGGCAGTGCCGTGGTGTTCAGGCAGTGTAGGGGGCCCTGCTGGGGTGGTGTTTCAGGGTTTAGGGCAGTGCAGTGGTGTTCGGGCAGTGTTGGGGTAGTGCTGGGATGGTGTTTCAGGGTTTATGGTAGTGCAGTGGTGTTAGGGTAGTGTAGGGGTCTTGCTGGGGTTAGTGTTTTAGGGTTTAGGTCAGTGCAGTGGTGTTCGGGCAGTGTAGGGGTCATGCTGGGGATGGTGTTTTAGCGTTTAGGGCAGTGCAGTGATGTTCGGGCAGTGTATGGGGTCTTGCTGGGGATGGTGTTTTAGGGTTTAGGGCAGTGCAGTGGTGTTCGGGCAGTGTAGGGTGTCGTGCTGGGGATGGTGTTTCAGATTTTAGGGCAGTGCAGTGGCGTTCGGGCAGTGTACGAAGCCTTGCTGGAGGTGGTGTTTTAGGGTATGGGGCAGTGGTGTTCAGACAGTGTAGGGGGTCTTGCTGGGGGTGGTGGTTCAAGGTTTAGGGCATTGCAGTGGTATTTAGACAGTGTAGGGGGTCATGCGGGGGGTGGTGTTTCAGGGTTTAGGGCAGTGCAGTGGCGTTCGGGCAGTGTGGGGGTCGTCCAGGGGGTGGTGTTTCAGTGTTTAGGGCAGTGCAGTGGTGTTCGGGCATTGTATAGGGACGTGCTTGGGGTGGTGTTTCAGGGTTTAGGGCAGTGCAGTTTTGTTCGAGCAGTGTAGGGGTCGTGCTTGGGGTGGTGTTTCAGGATTTAGGGCAGTGCAGTGGTGTTTGGGCAGTGTAGTGGGTCATGTTGGGGGTGGTGGTTCAGGGTTTAGGGCAGTGCAGTGGTGTTTGGCCAGTGTAGTGGAACGTGTTGGGGTAGTGTTTCGCGGTTTAGTGCAGAGCAGTGGTGTTCGGGCAGTGTAGGGGTCATGCTGGGGGTAGTGTTTTAGGGTTTAGGGCAGTGCAGTGGTGTTCGGGCAGTGTAGGGGGTCGTAGAGGGGGTCGTGGAGCGGGTGGTGTTTCAGGTTTCAGGGCAGTTGTGTTCGGGCAGTGTAGGGGTCTTGCTGAGGGTGGAGTTTCAGGGTTTAGGGCAGTGGTGTTCAGGCAGTGTAGCGGGTCTTGCTGAGGTAGTGTTTCAGGGTTTAGCGCAGTACAGTGGTGTTCAGGATGTTTAGGGAGTCTTTCTGGGGTGGTGTTTCAGGGTTTAGGGCAGTGCAGTGGTGTTCGGGCAGTGTAGGGGGTCATGCCGGGGCTTGTGTTTCAGGGTTTAGGGCAGTGCAGTGGTGTTCGGGCAGTTTAGGGGGTCGTGCTGGGGCTGGTGTTTCAGGGTTTAGGGCAGTGCAGTGCTGTTCGGGTAGTGTTGGGGCTCATGCTGGGGGCAGCGTTTTAGGGTTTAGGGTAGTGCTGTGGTGTTTGGTTAGTGTAGGGGGTCGTGCTGGGGTAGTGTTTTAGGGTTTAGGATAGTTCAGTGATGTTGGTGTAGTGTAGGGGGTCGTACTGGGGGTAGTGTTTTAGGGTTTAGTGTAGTGCAGTGGTGTTTGGGTAGTGTAGGGGGTTGTGTTGAGGGTAGATGTAGGGTTTAGGGAAGTTCAGCGGTGTTTGGGTAGTGTAGGTGGTTGTTCTGGGGTTAGATTTAGGGTTTCTGGTAGTGCAATGGTGTTTGGGTAGTGTAGGGGTACTGCTGGGGGTAGTGTTTCAGGGTTTACGGTAGTGCAATGGTGTTTGGGTAGTGTAGGGGGTACTGCTGGGGTAGTGTTTTAGGGTTTAGGGTAGTACAGTGGTGTTTGGGTAGTGTAGGGATTCATGCTGGAGGTAGTGTTTTAGGATTTTGGATAGTGCAGTGGTGTATGTGTAGTGTAGGGGGTAGTGTTTTAGGGTTTATGATAGTGCAGTGGTGTTTGTGTGGTGTAGGGGGCCGTGCTGGGTATAGTGTTTAATGTTTTAGGATAGTGCAGCGGTGTTTGTGTAGTGTAGGGGTTCGTGTTTTAGGGTTTAGGGTAGTGCAGTGGTCTTTGGGTGGTGTAGGGGGTCGTGCGGTGGTATTGTTTTAGGGTTTATGGTAGTGCAGTGGTGTTCGGGCACGGTAGGGGGTTGTGCGGGTGGTGGTGTTTCAGGGTTTTAGGCAGGGCACTGGTGTTCTGGGTGTTGTATATTGTCATGCGGGGGGATGGTGTTTCAGGGTTTAGGGCAGTACAGTTTTGTTCGGGCAGTGTAGGGGGTCGTGCTTGGGGTGGTGTTTCAGGGTTAAGGGCAGTGCAGTAGTGTTCGGGCAGTGTAGGGGGTTGTACTGGGGGTGGTGTTTCAGGGCTTAGGGCAGTGCAGTGGTGTTCGGGCAGAGTAGGGGGTCATGCTTGGGGTGGTGTTTCATGGTTTAGGGCAGTGCAGTGGTGTTCGGGCAGTGTAGGGGTTTGTGCTGGGCGTGGTGTTTCAGGGTTTAGGGCAGTGCAGGGGTGATCGGGCAGTGTAGGGGGCCGTGCTGGGGAGGTGGTTCAGGGTTTAGGGCCGTGCAGTGGTATTCGGACAGTGTAGGGGGTCTTGCTGGTGCTAGTGTTTCAGGGTTTTGGGCAGTGTAGTGGTGTTTGGGAAGAGTAGTGGGACGTGCTGGGGTAGTGTTTCAGGGTTTAAGGCAGAGCAGTGGTGTTTGGGCAGTGCAGAGGTCATGCTGGGGGTAGTGTTTTAGGGTTTAGGAAAGTGCAGTGGTGTTCGGGCAGTGTAGGGGGTGGTGCAGGGTATGGTGTTTCAGGGTTTAGGGCATTGCAGTGGTGTTCGGGCAGTGTAGAGGGTCGTGCAGGGCGTGGTGTTTGAGGGTTTAGGGCATTGTAGTGGTGTTGGGGCAGTGTAGGTTTCTTACTGGGGGTGGTGTTTCAGGGTTTAGGGTAGTGGTGTTCGGGCAGTGTAGGGGTCTTGCTAGGGGTGGTGTTTCAGGGTTTAGGGCAGTGGTGTTCGGGCTGTGTAGGGGGACTTGTTGGGGTGGTGTTTCAGGGTTTAGGGCAGTGCAGTGGCATTCAGGCAGTGTAGGGGGTCTTGCTGGGGTTGGTGTTTCAGGGTTTAGAGCAGTGGTGTTCGGGCAGTGTAGGTGGTCTTGCTGGGGCTGGTGTTTCATGGTTTAGGGAAGTACAGTGGTGTTAGGGCAGTGTAGGGGGTCTTGCTGGGGCTGGTGTTTCATGGTTTAGGGCAGTACAGTGGTATTCGGTCATTGTAGGGGGTCGTGCTGGGGCTTGTGTTTCAGGGTTTAGGGCAGTGCAGTGGTGTTTGGTCAGTGTAGGAGGTCATGCTGGGGATTGTGTTTTAGGGTTTAGGGCAGTGCCGTGGTGTTCAGGCAGTGTAGGGGGCCCTGCTGGGGTGGTGTTTCAGGGTTTAGGGCAGTGCAGTGGTGTTCGGGCAGTGTTGGGGTAGTGCTGGGATGGTGTTTCAGGGTTTATGGTAGTGCAGTGGTGTTAGGGTAGTGTAGGGGTCTTGCTGGGGTTAGTGTTTTAGGGTTTAGGTCAGTGCAGTGGTGTTCGGGCAGTGTAGGGGTCATGCTGGGGGTGGTGTTTTAGCGTTTAGGGCAGTGCAGTGATGTTCGGGCAGTGTAGGGGGTCTTGCTGGGGATGGTGTTTTAGGGTTTAGGGCAGTGCAGTGGTGTTCGGGCAGTGTAGGGGGTCGTGCTGGGGGTGGTGTTTCAGATTTTAGGGCAGTGCAGTGGCGTTCGGGCAGTGTAGGAAGTCTTGCTGGAGGTGGTGTTTTAGGGTATGGGGCAGTGGTGTTCAGACAGTGTAGGGGGTCTTGCTGGGGGTGGTGGTTCAAGGTTTAGGGCATTGCAGTGGTATTTGGACAGTGTAGGGGGTCATGCGGGGGGTGGTGTTTCAGGGTTTAGGGCAGTGCAGTGGCGTTCGGGCAGTGTAGGGGTCGTCCAGGGGGTGGTGTTTCAGTGTTTAGGGCAGTGCAGTGGTGTTCGGGCCTTGTATAGGGACGTGCTTGGGGTGGTGTTTCAGGGTTTAGGGCAGTGCAGTTTTGTTCGAGCAGTGTAGGGGTCGTGCTTGGGGTGGTGTTTCAGGATTTAGGGCAGTGCAGTGGTGTTTGGGCAGTGTAGTGGGTCATGTTGGGGGTGGTGGTTCAGGGTTTAGGGCAGTGCAGTGGTGTTTGGCCAGTGTAGTGGGACGTGTTGGGGTAGTGTTTCACGGTTTAGTGCAGAGCAGTGGTGTTCAGGCAGTGTAGGGGTCATGCTGGGGGTAGTGTTTTAGGGTTTAGGGCAGTGCAGTGGTGTTCGGGCAGTGTAGGGGGTCGTAGAGGGGGTCGTGGAGCGGGTGGTGTTTCAGGTTTCAGGGCAGTTGTGTTCGGGCAGTGTAGGGGTCTTGCTGAGGGTGGTGTTTCAGGATTTAGGGCAGTGGTGTTCAGGCAGTGTAGTGGGTCTTGCTGAGGTAGTGTTTCAGGGTTTAGGGCAGTACAGTGGTGTTCAGGATGTTTAGGGAGTCTTTCTGGGGTGGTGTTTCAGGGTTCAGGGCAGTGCAGTGGTGTTCGGGCAGTGTAGGGGGTCATGCTGGGGCTTGTGTTTCAGGGTTTAGGGCAGTGCAGTGGTGTTCGGGCAGTTTAGGGGGTCGTGCTGGGGCTGGTGTTTCAGGGTTTAGGGCAGTGCAGTGGTGTTCGGGCAGTAATGGGGGTTCGTGCTGGTACTGGTGTTTCAGGGTTTAGGGCAGTGCAGTGGTGTTCGGGCAGTGTAGGGGGTTGTGCTTCGGGTAGTGTTTTAGGGTTTAGGGCAGTGCAGTGGTGTTCGGGCTGTGTAGGGGATTGTGCTGGGGTGGTGTTTCAGGGTTTAGGGAAGTGCAACGGTGTTCGGGCAGTGTAGGGTGACGTGCAGGGGTAGTGTTTCAGGGTTTAGGGCAGAGCATTGGTGTTCGGGCAGGGTAGGGCTCATGCTGGGGATGGTGCTTTAGGGTTTAGGGCAGTGCAGAGGCGTTCGGGCAGTGTAGGGGATCTTGCTGGGGGTGGTGTTTCAGGGTTTATGGCAGTGGTGTTTGGGCAATGTAGGGGGTCTTGCTGGGGGTGGTGTTTCAGGGTTTAGGGCAGTACAGTCGTGTTCGGGCAGTGTAGAGGGTCATGCTGGGGATGGTGTTTCAGGCTTTAGGGCTGTGCAGTGGTGTTTGGGCAGTGTAGGGGGGTCATGCAGGCGGTGGTGTTTTAGAGTTTAGGGCAGTGCAGTGGTGTTCGGGCAGTGTAGCGGGTCTTGCTGAGGATGGTGTTTCAGGGTTTAGGGCAGTAAAGTGGAGTTCGGGCAGTGTAGGGGGTCGTACTTTGGGTGGTGTTTGAGGGTTTAGGGCAGGGCAGTGGTGTTCGGGAAGTGTTGTGGGTCGTGCAGGGGGTGTTGATTCCGCGTTTAGGGCAGTGCAGTGGTGGTCAGGCAGGGTAGGGGGTCCTGCTGGGGGTGGTGTTTCAGGGTTTAGGGCAGTGGTGTTCGGGCAGTGTAGGGGTTCATGCTGGGGGTGGGGTTTCAGGGTTTAGGTTCGTAGTGTTCGGGCACTGTAGGTGGTCTTGCTGGGGGTAGTGTTTTAGGGTTTAGGGTAGTGCAGTGGTGTTTGGGTAGTGTAGGGGGTCATGCTGGGGGTGGGGTTTTAGGGTTTTGGGGAGTACAGTGGTGTTTGTGAAATGTAGGGGATCATGCAGGGGGTGGTGTTTTAGGGTTTAGTGCAGTGCAGTGGTGTTCGGGTAATGTAGGGGGTCATGCTGGGGGTGGTGTTTCAGGGTTTAGGGCAGTGCAGTGGTGTTCGGGCAGTGTAGGGGGTCTTGCTGGGAGTGGTGTTTCAGGGTTTAGGGCAGTGGTGTTCGGGCAGTGTAGGGGGTCTTGCTGGGGGGTTGTTTCAGGGTTTAGGGCAGTGCACTTTTGTTCGGGCAGTGTAGGGGTCATGCTGGGGGTGGTGTTTCAGGGCCATGCAGTGGTGTTTGGGCAGTGTAGGGGGTCGTGCTGGGGGTGGTGTTTTAGGGTTTAGGGCATTGCAGTGGTGTTTGGGCAGTGTAGGGGTCGTGCTGGGGCTGGTGTTTCAGGGTTTAGGGCAGTGCAGTGGTGTTCGGGCATAGTAGGGGAATTGCTGGGGTAGTGTTTCAGGGTTTAGGGCAGAGCATTGGTGTTTGCGCAGTGTAGAGGGTCGTGCAGGGGGTGGTGTTTCAGGGTTTAGGGCAGTGCAGTGGTGTTCGGGTTGTGTAGGGGTTCTTGCTGGGGTGGTGTTTCAGGGTTTAGGGCAGTGGTGTTTGGGCAGTGTAGCGGGTCGTGCAGGGGCTGGTGTTTCAGGGTTTAAGGCAGTGCAGTGATGTTCAAGCAGTGAAGGGGGTCATGCTGGGGCTGGTGTTTCAGGATTTTGGACAGTGCAGTGGCGTTCGGGAAGTGTAGGGGGTCTTGCTGGGGGTGGTGTCTCATGGTTTAGTGCAGTGGTGTTCGGGCAGTGTAGGGGGTCTTGCTGGGGGGTGGTGATTCAGGGTTTAGGGCAGTACAGTGGTGTTCGGGCAGTGTAGAAGGTCTTGCTGGGGGTGGTGTTTCAGGGTTTAGAGCAGTGCAGTGGTGTTCGGGCAGTGTAGGAGGTTGTGCTGGGGGTGGTGTTGCAGGGTTTAGGGCAGTGCAGTGGTGTTCAGGCAGTGTAGTGGGTCGTGCTGGGGGTGGTGTTTCAGGGTTTAGGGCAGTGCAGTGGTGTTTGGGCAGTGCAGGGGGTCGTGCTGGAGCTGGTGTTACAGGGTTTAGAGCAGTGCAGTGGTGTTCAGGCAGTGTAGGGGTCGTGCAGGTGCAGGTTTTTTAGGGTTTAGGGCAGTGCAGGGGTGTTTGGGCAGTGTATGGGGTTGTGCTGGGGTGGTGTTTCAGGGTTTAGAGCAGTGCAGTGGTGTTCGGGCAGTGTAGGGGTTTGTGCTGGGGGTGTTGTTGCAGGGTTTAGGGCAGTGCAGTGGTTTTCGGGCAGTGTAGTGGGTCGTGCTGTGGTTGGTGTTTCAGGGTTTAAGGAAGTGCAGTGGTGTTCGGGCAGTGTAGGGGGTCGTGATGAAGCTGGTGTTTCAGGGTTTAGAGCAGTGCAGTGGTGTTCAGGCAGTGTATGGGGTCGTGCTGGGGGTGGTGTTTTAGGGTTTAGGGCAGAGCAGAGGTGTTCGGGCAGAGTAGAGGGTCGTGCTGGGGGTTGTCTTTAGTTTTTATGGCAGTGCAGTGGTGTTCGGGCAGTGTACGGGGTCGTGCTAGGGGTGGTGTTTCAGAGTTTAGGGCAGTGCAGTACTGTTCGGGTAGTGTAGGGGCTCATGCTGGGGGCAGTGTTTTAGGGTTTAGGGTAGTGCAGTGGTGTTTGGTTAGTGTACGGGGTCGTGCTGGGGGTAGTGTTTTAGGGTTTAGTGTAGTGCAGTGGTGTTTGGGTAGTGTAGGGTGTTGTGTTGAGGGTAGATGTAGGGTTTAGGGTAGTTCAGTGGTGTTTGGGTAGTGTAGGTGGTTGTTCTGGGGTTAGATTTAGGATTTCTGGTAGTGCAGTGGTGTTTGGGTAGTGTAGGGGTACTGCTGGGGTAGTGTGTTATGGTTTACGGTAGTGCAATGGTGTTTGGGTAGTGTAGGGGGTACTGCTGGGGTAGTGTTTTAGGGTTTAGGGTAGTGCAGTGGTGTTTGGGTAGTGTAGGGATTCATGCTGGAGGTAGTGTTTTAGGATTTTGGATAGTGCAGTGGTGTATGTGTAGTGTAGGGGGTAGTGTTTTAGGGTTTATGGTAATGCAGTGGTGTTTGTGTGGTGTAGGGGGCCGTGCTGGGTGTAGTGTTTTATGTTTTAGGATAGTGCAGCAGTGTTTGTGTAGTGTAGGGGTTCGTGTTTTAGGGTTTAGGGTAGTGCAGTGGTCTTTGGGTAGTGTAGGGGGTCGTGCGGTGGTATTGTTTTAGGGTTTATGGTAGTGCAGTGGTGTTCGGGCAGTGTAGGGGGTTATGCGGGTGGTGGTGTTTCAGGGTTTTAGGCAGGGCACTGGTGTTCTGGGCATTGTATATTGTCATGCGGGGGGATGGTGTTTCAGGGTTTAGGGCAGTACAGTTTTGTTCGGGCAGTGTAGGGGGTCGTGCTTGGGGTGGTGTTTCAGGGTTAAGGGCAGTGCAGTAGTGTTCGGGCAGTGTAGGGGGTTGTACTGTGGGTGGTGTTTCAGGGCTTAGGGCAGTGCAGTGGTGTTCGGGCAGAGTAGGGGGTCATGCTGGGGGTGGTGTTTCAGGGTTTAGGGCAGTGCAGTGGTGTTCGGGCGGTGTAGGGGTTTGTGCTGGGCGTGGAGTTTCAGGGTTTAGGGCAGTGCAGGGGTGATCGGGCAGTGTAGGGGGCCATGCTGGGGAGGTGGTTCAGGGTTTAGGGCAGTGCAATGGTGTTCGGGCAGTGTAGGGGGTCTTGCTGGTGCTAGTGTTTCAGGGATGTGGGCAGTGTAGTGGTGTTTGGGAAGAGTAGTGGGACGTGCTGGGGTAGTGTTTCAGGGTTTCAGGCAGAGCAGTGGTCTTCGGGCAGTGCAGAGGTCATGCTGGGGGTAGTGTTTTAGGGTTTAGGACAGTGCAGTGGTGTTCGGGCAGTGTAGGGGGTGGTGCAGGGTGTGGTGTTTCAGGGTTTAGGGCAGTGCAGTGGTGTTCGGGCAGTGTAGAGGGTCATGCAGGGGGTGGTGTTTGAGGGTTTAGGGCATTGTAGTGGTGTTCGGGCAGTGTAGGTTTCTTACTGGGGGTGGTGTTTCAGGGTTTAGGGTAGTGGTGTTCGGGCAGTGTAGGGGTCTTGCTAGGGGTGGTGTTTCAGGGTTTAGGGCAGTGGTGTTCGGGCTGTGTAGGGGGACTTGCTGGGGTGGTGTTTCAGGGTTTAGGGCAGTGCAGTGGCATTCAGGCAGTGTAGGGGGTCTTGCTGGGGGTGGTGATTCAGGATTTAGAGCAGTGGTGTTCGGGCAGTGTAGGTGGTCTTGCTGGGGCTGGTGTTTCATGGTTTAGGGAAGTGCAGTGGTGTTAGGGCAGTGTAGGGGGTCTTGCTGGGGCTGGTGTTTCAGGGTTTAGGGCAGTACAGTGATATTCAGACATTGTAGGGGGTCGTGCTGGGGCTTGTGTTTCAGGGTTTAGGGCAGTGCAGTGGTGTTTGGTCAGTGTAGGAGGTCGTGCTGGGGGTTGTCTTTAGTTTTTATGGCAGTGCAGTGGTGTTCGGGCAGTGTACGGGGTCGTGCTAGGGGTGGTGTTTCAGAGTTTAGGGCAGTGCAGTACTGTTCGGGTAGTGTAGGGGCTCATGCTGGGGGCAGTGTTTTAGGGTTTAGGGTAGTGCAGTGGTGTTTGGTTAGTGTACGGGGTCGTGCTGGGGGTAGTGTTTTAGGGTTTAGTGTAGTGCAGTGGTGTTTGGGTAGTATAGGGTGTTGTGTTGAGGGTAGATGTAGGGTTTAGGGTAGTTCAGTGGTGTTTGGGTAGTGTAGGTGGTTGTTCTGGGGTTAGATTTAGGGTTTCTGGTAGTGCAGTGGTGTTTGGGTAGTGTAGGGGTACTGCTGGGGTAGTGTTTTATGGTTTACGGTAGTGCAATGGTGTTTGGGTAGTGTAGGGGGTACTGCTGGGGTAGTGTTTTAGGGTTTAGGGTAGTGCAGTGGTGTTTGGGTAGTGTAGGGATTCATGCTGGAGGTAGTGTTTTAGGATTTTGGATAGTGCAGTGGTGTATGTGTAGTGTAGGGGGTAGTGTTTTAGGGTTTATGGTAATGCAGTGGTGTTTGTGTGGTGTAGGGGGCCGTGCTGGGTGTAGTGTTTTATGTTTTAGGATAGTGCAGCAGTGTTTGTGTAGTGTAGGGGTTCGTGTTTTAGGGTTTAGGGTAGTGCAGTGGTCTTTGGGTAGTGTAGGGGGTCGTGCAGTGGTATTGTTTTAGGGTTTATGGTAGTGCAGTGGTGTTCGGGCAGTGTAGGGGGTTATGCGGGTGGTGGTGTTTCAGGGTTTTAGGCAGGGCACTGGTGTTCTGGGCGTTGTATATTGTCATGCGGGGGGATGGTGTTTCAGGGTTTAGGGCAGTACAGTTTTGTTCGGGCAGTGTAGGGGGTCGTGCTTGGGGTGGGGTTTCAGGGTTAAGGGCAGTGCAGTAGTGTTCGGGCAGTGTAGGGGGTTGTACTGTGGGTGGTGTTTCAGGGCTTAGGGCAGTGCAGTGGTGTTCGGGCAGAGTAGGGGGTCATGCTGGGGGTGGTGTTTCAGGGTTTAGGGCAGTGCAGTGGTGTTCGGGCAGTGTAGGGGTTTGTGCTGGGCGTGGTGTTTCAGGGTTTAGGGCAGTGCAGGGGTGATCGGGCAGTGTAGGGGGCCATGCTGGGGAGGTGGTTCAGGGTTTAGGGCAGTGCAATGGTGTTCGGGCAGTGTAGGGGGTCTTGCTGGTGCTAGTGTTTCAGGGATGTGGGCAGTGTAGTGGTGTTTGGGAAGAGTAGTGGGACGTGCTGGGGTAGTGTTTCAGGGTTTCAGGCAGAGCAGTGGTCTTCGGGCAGTGCAGAGGTCATGCTGGGGGTAGTGTTTTAGGGTTTAGGACAGTGCAGTGGTGTTCGGGCAGTGTAGGGGGTGGTGCAGGGTGTGGTGTTTCAGGGTTTAGGGTAGTGCAGTGGTGTTCGGGCAGTGTAGAGGGTCATGCAGGGGGTGGTGTTTGAGGGTTTAGGGCATTGTAGTGGTGTTCGGGCAGTGTAGGTTTCTTACTGGGGGTGGTGTTTCAGGGTTTAGGGTAGTGGTGTTCGGGCAGTGTAGGGGTCTTGCTAGGGGTGGTGTTTCAGGGTTTAGGGCAGTGGTGTTCGGGCTGTGTAGGGGGACTTGCTGGGGTGGTGTTTCAGGGTTTAGGGCAGTGCAGTGGCATTCAAGCAGTGTAGGGGGTCTTGCTGGGGGTGGTGTTTCAGGATTTAGAGCAGTGGTGTTCGGGCAGTGTAGGTGGTCTTGCTGGGGCTGGTGTTTCATGGTTTAGGGAAGTGCAGTGGTGTTAGGGCAGTGTAGGGGGTCTTGCTGGGGCTGGTGTTTCAGGGTTTAGGGCAGTACAGTGGTATTCAGACATTGTAGGGGCTCGTGCTGGGGATTGTGTTTCAGGGTTTAGGGCAGTGCAGTGGTGTTTGGTCAGTGTAGGAGGTCGTGCTGGGGATTGTGTTTTAGGGTTTAGGGCAGTGCCGTGGTGTTCAGGCAGTATAGGGGGCCCAGCTGGGGTGGTGTTTCAGGGTTTAGGGCAGTGCAGTGGGGTTCGGGCAGTGTTGGGGTAGTGCTGGGATGGTGTTTCAGGGTTTATGGTAGTGCAGTGGTGTTAGGGTAGTGTAGGGGTCTTGCTGGGGTTAGTGTTTTAGGGTTTAGGTCAGTGCAGTGGTGTTCGGGCAGTGTAGGGGTCGAGCTGGGGGTGGTGTTTTAGGGTTTAGGGCAGTGCAGTTGTGTTCGGGCAGTGTAGGGGGTCGTGCTGGGGGTGGTGTTTCAGGTTTTAGGGCAGTGCAGTGGCGTTCGGGCAGTGTAGGAAGTCTTGCTGGAGGTGGTGTTTTAGGGTATGGGGCAGTGGTGTTCAGGCAGTGTAGGGGGTCTTGCTGGCGATGGTGGTTCAAGGTTTAGGGCATTGCAGTGGTATTTGGACAGTGTAGGGGGTCACGCGGGGGTGGTGTTTCAGGGTTTAGGGCAGTGCAGTGACTTCCGGGCAGTGTAGGGGTCGTGCAGGGGGTGGTGTTTCAGGGTTTAGGGCAGTGCAGTGGTGTTGGGGCATTGTATGGGGACGTGCTTGGGGTGGTGTTTCAGGGTTTAGGGCAGTGCAGTTTTGTTCGAGCAGTTTAGGGGTCGTGCTTGGGGTGGTGTTTCAGGATTTAGGGCAGTGCAGTGGTGTTCGGGCAGTGTAGTGGGTCATGTTGGGGGTGGTGGTTCAGGGTTTAGGGCAGTGCAGTGGTGTTTTGTCAGTGTAGTGGGACGTGTTGGGGTAGTGTTTCACGGTTTAGTGCAGAGCAGTGGTGTTTGGGCAGTGTAGTGGTCATGCTGGGGGTAGTGTTTTAGGGTTTAGGGCAGTGCAGTGGTGTTCGGGCAGTGTAGGGGGTCGTAGAGGGGGTCGTGGAGGGGGTGGTGTTTCAGGTGTTAGGGCAGTGGTGTTCGGGCAGTGTAGGGGTCTTGCTGAGGGTGGAGTTTCAGGGTTTAGGGCAGTGGTGTTCGGGCAGTGTAGCGGGTCTTGCTGAGGTAGTGTTTCAGGGTTTAGGGCAGTACAGTGGTGTTCAGGATGTGTAGGGAGTCTTGCTGGGGTGGTGTTTCAGGGTTTAGGGCAGTACAGTGGTGTTCGGGCAGTGTAGGGGGTCGTGCTGGGGTTTGTGTTTCAGGTTTAGGGCAGTGCAGTGGTGTTCGGGAAGTTTAGGGGGTCGTGCTGGGGCTGGTGTTTCAGGGTTTAGGGCAGTGCAGTGGTGTTCGGGCAGTAATGGGGGTTTGTGCTGGTACTGGTGTTTCAGGGTTTAGGGCAGTGCAGTGGTGTTCAGGCAGTGTAGGGGGTGGTGCTTCGGGTAGTGTTTCAGAGTTTAGGGCAGTGCAGTGGTGTTCGGGCTGTGTAGGGGATTGTGCTGGGGTGGTGTTTCAGGGTTTAGGGCAGAGCAGTGGTGTTCGGGCAGTGTAGGGCTCATGCCGGGGATGGTGTTTTAGGGTTTAGGGCAGTGCAGTGGTGTTCGGGCAGGGTAGGGGATCTTGCTGGGGGTGGTGTTTCAGGGTTTATGGCAGTGGTGTTTGGGCAATGTAGGGGGTCTTGCTGGGGGTGGTGTTTCAGGGTTTAGGGCACTACAGTGGTGTTCCGGCAGTGTATAGGGTCATGCTGGGGATGGTGTTTCAGGGTTTAGGGCTGTGCAGTGGTGTTTGGGCAGTGTAGGGGGTCATGCAGGCGGTGGTGTTTTAGGGTTTAGGGCAGTGCAGTGGTGTTCGGGCAGTGTAGCGGGTCTTGCTGAGGATGGTGTTTCAGGGTTTAGGGCAGTACAGTGGTGTTCGGGCAGTATAGGGGGGTCATACTTTGGGTGGTGTTTGAGGGTTTAGGGCAGGGCAGTGGTGTTCGGGAAGTGTGGTGGGTCGTGCAGTGGGTGTTGATTCAGCGTTTAGGGCAGTGCAGTGGTGGTCAGGCAGTGTAGGGGGTCCTGCTGGGGGTGGTGTTTCAGGGTTTAGGGCAGTGGTGTTCGGGCATTGTATACGGACGTGCTTGGGGTGGTGTTTCAGGGTTTAGGGCAGTGCAGTTTTGTTCGAGCAGTGTAGGGGTCGTGCTTGGGGTGGTGTTTCAGGATTTAGAGCAGTGCAGTGGTGTTCGGGCAGTGTAGTGGGTCATGCTGGGGGTGGTGGTTTAGGGTTTAGGGCAGTGCAGTGGTGTTTAGCCAGTGTAGTGGGACGTGTTGGGGTAGTGTTTCACGGTTTAGTGCATAGCAGTGGTGTTCGGGCAATGTAGGGGTCATGCTGGGGGTAGTGTTTTAGGGTTTAGGGCAGTGCAGTGGTGTTCGGGCAGTGTAGTGGGTCGTAGAGGGGGTCGTGGAGCGTGTGGTGTTTCAGGTTTTAGGGCAGTGGTGTTCGGGCAGTGTAGGGGTCTTGCTGAGGGTGGTGTTTCAGGTTTTAGGGCAGTGGTGTTCGGGCAATGTTGCGGGTCTTGCTGAGGTAGTGTTTCAGGGTTTAGGGCAGTGCAGTGGTGTTCAGGATGTGTAGGGAGTCTTGCTGGGGTGGTGTTTCAGGGTTTAGGGCAGTGCAGTGGTGTTCGGGCAGTGTAGGGGGTCGTGCTGGGGCTTGTGTTTCAGGGTCTAGGGCAGTGCAGTGGTGTTCGGGCAGTTTAGGGGGTCGTGCTGGGGCTAGTGTTTCAGGGTTTAGGGCAGTGCAGTGGTGTTCGGGCAGTAATGGGGGTTCGTGCTGGTATTGGTGTTTTAGGGTTTAGGGCAGTGCAGTGGTGTTCGGGCAGTGTAGGGGGTTGTGCTTCGGGTAGTGTTTCAGGGTTTAGGGCAGTGCAATGGTGTTCGGGCTGTGTAGGGGATTGTGCTGGGGTAGTGTTTCAGGGTTTAGGGCAGAGCAGTGGTGTTCGGGCAGTGTAGGGCTCATGCTGGGGATGGTGTTTTAGGGTTTAGGGCAGTGCAGTGGTGTTCGGGCAGTGTAGGGGATCTTGCTGTGGGTGGTGTTTCAGGGTTTATGGCAGTGGTGTTTGGGCAATGAAGGGGGTCTTGCTGGGGGTGGTGTTTCAGGGTTTAGGGCAGTACAGTGGTATTTCTGCAGTGTAGGGGGTCATGCTGGGGATGGTGTTTTAGGGTTTAGGGCAGTGCAGTGGTGTTCGGGCAGTGTAGGGGATCTTGCTGGGGGTGGTGTTTCAGGGTTTATGGCAGTGGTGTTTGGGCAATGTAGGGGGTCTTGCTGGGGGTGGTGTTTCAGGGTTTAGGGCAGTGCAGTGGTGTTCGGGCAGTGTAGCGGGTCTTGCTGAGGATGGTGTTTTAGGGTTTAGGGCAGTACAGTGGTGTTCGGGCAGTGTAGGGGGGTCGTACTTTGGGTGGTGTTTGAGGGTTTAGGGCAGGGCAGTGGTGTTCGGGAGGTGTTGTGGGTCGTGCAGTTGGTGTTGATTCAGCGTTTAGGGCAGTGCAGTGGTGGTCAGGCAGGGTAAGGGGTCCTGCTGGTGGTGGTGTTTCAGGGTTTAGGGCAGTGGTGTTCGGGCAGTGTAAGGGTTCTTGGTGGGGGCGGGGTTTCAGGGTTTAGGTCAGTAGTGTTCGGGCACTGTAGGTGGTCTTGCTGGGGGTAGTGTTTTAGGGTTTAGGGTATTGCAGTGGTCTTTGGGTAGTGTAGGGTGTTGTGCTGAGGGTTAGTGTTTTAGGGTTTAGGGTAGTGCAGTGGTGTTTGGGTAGTGTAGGGGGTCGTGCTGGGGGTGGTGTTTTAGGGTTTTGGGGAGTACAGTGGTTTTTGTGAAATGTAGGGATCATGCAGGGGGTGGTGTTTTAGGGTTTATGGTAGTGCAGTGGTGTTAGGGTAGTGTAGGGGTCTTGCTGGGGTTAGTGTTTTAGGGTTTAGGTCAGTGCAGTGGTGTTCGGGCAGTGTAGGGGTCGAGCTGGGGGTGGTGTTTTAGGGTTTAGGGCAGTGCAGTGGTGTTCGGGCAGTGTAGGGGGTCGTGCTGGGGGTGGTGTTTCAGGTTTTAGGGCAGTGCAGTGGCGTTCGGGCAGTGTAGGAAGTCTTGCTGGAGGTGGTGTTTTAGGGTATGGGGCAGTGGTGTTCAGGCAGTGTAGGGGGTCTTGCTGGCGATGGTGGTTCAAGGTTTAGGGCATTGCAGTGGTATTTGGACAGTGTAGGGGGTCACGCGGGGGTGGTGTTTCAGGGTTTAGGGCAGTGCAGTGACTTCCGGGCAGTGTAGGGGTCGTGCAGGGGGTGGTGTTTCAGGGTTTAGGGCAGTGCAGTGGTGTTGGGGCATTGTATGGGGACGTGCTTGGGGTGGTGTTTCAGGGTTTAGGGCAGTGCAGTTTTGTTCGAGCAGTTTAGGGGTCGCGCTTGGGGTGGTGTTTCAGGATTTAGGGCAGTGCAGTGGTGTTCGGGCAGTGTAGTGGGTCATGTTGGGGGTGGTGGTTCAGGGTTTAGGGCAGTGCAGTGGTGTTTTGTCAGTGTAGTGGGACGTGTTGGGGTAGTGTTTCACGGTTTAGTGCAGAGCAGTGGTGTTTGGGCAGTGTAGTGGTCATGCTGGGGGTAGTGTTTTAGGGTTTAGGGCAGTGCAGTGGTGTTCGGGCAGTGTAGGGGGTCGTAGAGGGGGTCGTGGAGGGGGTGGTGTTTCAGGTGTTAGGGCAGTGGTGTTCGGGCAGTGTAGGGATCTTGCTGAGGGTGGAGTTTCAGGGTTTAGGGCAGTGGTGTTCGGGCAGTGTAGCGGGTCTTGCTGAGGTAGTGTTTCAGGGTTTAGGGCAGTACAGTGGTGTTCAGGATGTGTAGGGAGTCTTGCTGGGGTGGTGTTTCAGGGTTTAGGGCAGTACAGTGGTGTTCGGGCAGTGTAGGGGGTCGTGCTGGGGTTTGTGTTTCAGGTTTAGGGCAGTGCAGTGGTGTTCGGGAAGTTTAGGGGGTCGTGCTGGGGCTGGTGTTTCAGGGTTTAGGGCAGTGCAGTGGTGTTCGGGCAGTAATGGGGGTTTGTGCTGGTACTGGTGTTTCAGGGTTTAGGGCAGTGCAGTGGTGTTCAGGCAGTGTAGGGGGTGGTGCTTCGGGTAGTGTTTCAGAGTTTAGGGCAGTGCAGTGGTGTTCGGGCTGTGTAGGGGATTGTGCTGGGGTGGTGTTTCAGGGTTTAGGGCAGAGCAGTGGTGTTCGGGCAGTGTAGGGCTCATGCCGGGGATGGTGTTTTAGGGTTTAGGGCAGTGCAGTGGTGTTCGGGCAGGGTAGGGGATCTTGCTGGGGGTGGTGTTTCAGGGTTTATGGCAGTGGTGTTTGGGCAATGTAGGGGGTCTTGCTGGGGGTGGTGTTTCAGGGTTTAGGGCACTACAGTGGTGTTCCGGCAGTGTATAGGGTCATGCTGGGGATGGTGTTTCAGGGTTTAGGGCTGTGCAGTGGTGTTTGGGCAGTGTAGGGGGTCATGCAGGCGGTGGTGTTTTAGGGTTTAGGGCAGTGCAGTGGTGTTCGGGCAGTGTAGCGGGTCTTGCTGAGGATGGTGTTTCAGGGTTTAGGGCAGTACAGTGGTGTTCGGGCAGTATAGGGGGGTCATACTTTGGGTGGTGTTTGAGGGTTTAGGGCAGGGCAGTGGTGTTCGGGAAGTGTGGTGGGTCGTGCAGTGGGTGTTGATTCAGCGTTTAGGGCAGTGCAGTGGTGGTCAGGCAGTGTAGGGGGTCCAGCTGGGGGTGGTGTTTCAGGGTTTAGGGCAGTGGTGTTCGGGCATTGTATAGGGACGTGCTTGGGGTGGTGTTTCAGGGTTTAGGGCAGTGCAGATTTGTTCGAGCAGTGTAGGGGTCGTGCTTGGGGTGGTGTTTCAGGATTTAGAGCAGTGCAGTGGTGTTCGGGCAGTGTAGTGGGTCATGCTGGGGGTGGTGGTTTAGGGTTTAGGGCAGTGCAGTGGTGTTTAGCCAGTGTAGTGGGACGTGTTGGGGTAGTGTTTCACGGTTTAGTGCATAGCAGTGGTGTTCGGGCAATGTAGGGGTCATGCTGGGGGTAGTGTTTTAGGGTTTAGGGCAGTGCAGTGGTGTTCGGGCAGTGTAGGGGGTCGTAGAGGGGGTCGTGGAGCGTGTGGTGTTTCAGGTTTTAGGGCAGTGGTGTTCGGGCAGTGTAGGGGTCTTGCTGAGGGTGGTGTTTCAGGTTTTAGGGCAGTGGTGTTCGGGCAATGTTGCGGGTCTTGCTGAGGTAGTGTTTCAGGGTTTAGGGCAGTGCAGTGGTGTTCAGGATGTGTAGGGAGTCTTGCTGGGGTGGTGTTTCAGGGTTTAGGGCAGTGCAGTGGTGTTCGGGCAGTGTAGGGGGTCGTGCTGGGGCTTGTGTTTCAGGGTCTAGGGCAGTGCAGTGGTGTTCGGGCAGTTTAGGGGGTCGTGCTGGGGCTAGTGTTTCAGGGTTTAGGGCAGTGCAGTGGTGTTCGGGCAGTAATGGGGGTTCGTGCTGGTATTGGTGTTTTAGGGTTTAGGGCAGTGCAGTGGTGTTCGGGCAGTGTAGGGGGTTGTGCTTCGGGTAGTGTTTCAGGGTTTAGGGCAGTGCAATGGTGTTCGGGCTGTGTAGGGGATTGTGCTGGGGTAGTGTTTCAGGGTTTAGGGCAGAGCAGTGGTGTTCGGGCAGTGTAGGGCTCATGCTGGGGATGGTGTTTTAGGGTTTAGGGCAGTGCAGTGGTGTTCGGGCAGTGTAGGGGATCTTGCTGTGGGTGGTGTTTCAGGGTTTATGGCAGTGGTGTTTGGGCAATGAAGGGGGTCTTGCTGGGGGTGGTGTTTCAGGGTTTAGGGCAGTACAGTGGTATTTCTGCAGTGTAGGGGGTCATGCTGGGGATGGTGTTTTAGGGTTTAGGGCAGTGCAGTGGTGTTCGGGCAGTGTAGGGGATCTTGCTGGGGGTGGTGTTTCAGGGTTTATGGCAGTGGTGTTTGGGCAATGTAGGGGGTCTTGCTGGGGGTGGTGTTTCAGGGTTTAGGGCAGTGCAGTGGTGTTCGGGCAGTGTAGCGGGTCTTGCTGAGGATGGTGTTTTAGGGTTTAGGGCAGTACAGTGGTGTTCGGGCAGTGTAGGGGGGTCGTACTTTGGGTGGTGTTTGAGGGTTTAGGGCAGGGCAGTGGTGTTCGGGAGGTGTTGTGGGTCGTGCAGTTGGTGTTGATTCAGCGTTTAGGGCAGTGCAGTGGTGGTCAGGCAGGGTAAGGGGTCCTGCTGGTGGTGGTGTTTCAGGGTTTAGGGCAGTGGTGTTCGGGCAGTGTAAGGGTTCTTGGTGGGGGCGGGGTTTCAGGGTTTAGGTCAGTAGTGTTCGGGCACTGTAGGTGGTCTTGCTGGGGGTAGTGTTTTAGGGTTTAGGGTATTGCAGTGGTCTTTGGGTAGTGTAGGGTGTTGTGCTGAGGGTTAGTGTTTTAGGGTTTAGGGTAGTGCAGTGGTGTTTGGGTAGTGTAGGGGGTCGTGCTGGGGGTGGTGTTTTAGGGTTTTGGGGAGTACAGTGTTTTTTGTGAAATGTAGGGATCATGCAGGGGGTGGTGTTTTAGGGTTTAGTGCAGTGCAGTGGTGTTCGGGTAATGTAGGGGGTCATACTGGGGGTGGTGTTTCAGGGTTTAGGGCAGTGCAGTGGTGTTTGGGGAGTGTAGGGGGTCTTGCTGGGGGTGGTGTTTCAGGGTTTAGGGCAGTGGTGTTCGGGCAGTATAGGGGGTCTTACTAGGGGGGTTGTTTCAGGGTTTAGGGCAGTGCAGTTTTGTTCGGGCAGTGTAGGGGTCATGCTGGGGGTGGTGTTTCAGGGTTTAGGGCCATGCAGTGGTGTTTGTACAGTGTAGCGGGTCGTGCAGGGGCTGGTGTTTCAGGGTTTAAGGCAGTGCAGTGATGTTCGGGCAGTGAAGGGGGTCATGCTGGGGCTGGGGCTGGTGTTTCAGGGTTTAGGGCAGTACAGTGGTGTTCGGGCAGTGTAGGGGGGTCATACTTTGGGTGGTGTTTGAGGGTTTAGGGCAGGGCAGTGGTGTTCGGGAAGTGTGGTGGGTCATGCAGTGGGTGTTGATTCAGCGTTTAGGGCAGTGCAGTGGTGGTCAGGCAGTGTAGGGGGTCCTGCTGGGGGTGGTGTTTCAGGGTTTAGGGCAGTGGTGTTCGGGCATTGTATAGGGACGTGCTTGGGGTGGTGTTTCAGGGTTTAGGGCAGTGCAGTTTTGTTCGAGCAGTGTAGGGGTCGTGCTTGGGGTGGTGTTTCAGGATTTAGAGCAGTGCAGTGGTGTTCGGGCAGTGTAGTGGGTCATGCTGGGGGTGGTGGTTTAGGGTTTAGGGCAGTGCAGTGGTGTTTAGCCAGTGTAGTGGGACGTGTTGGGGTAGTGTTTCACGGTTTAGTGCAAAGCAGTGGTGTTCGGGCAATGTAGGGGTCATGCTGGGGGTAGTGTTTTAGGGTTTAGGGCAGTGCAGTGGTGTTCGGGCAGTGTAGGGGGTCGTAGAGGGGGTCGTGGAGCGGGTGGTGTTTCAGGTTTTAGGGCAGTGGTGTTCGGGCAGTGTAGGGGTCTTGCTGAGGGTGGTGTTTCAGGTTTTAGGGCAGTGGTGTTCGGGCAATGTTGCGGGTCTTGCTGAGGTAGTGTTTCAGATTTAAGGGCAGTGCAGTGGTGTTCAGGATGTGTAGGGAGTCTTGCTGGGGTGGTGTTTCAGGGTTTAGGGCAGTGCAGTGGTGTTCGGGCAGTGTAGGGGGTCGTGCTGGGGCTTGTGTTTCAGGGTTTAGGGCAGTGCAGTGGTGTTCGGGCAGTTTAGGGGGTCGTGCTGGGGCTAGTGTTTCAGGGTTTAGGGCAGTGCAGTGGTGTTCGGGCAGTAATGGGGGTTCGTGCTGGGGCTAGTGTTTCAGGGTTTAGGGCAGAGCAGTGGTGTTCGGGCAGTGTAGGGCTCATGCTGGGGATGGTGTTTTAGGGTTTAGGGCAGTGCAGTGGTGTTCGGGCAGTGTAGGGGATCTTGCTGTGGGTGGTGTTTCAGGGTTTATGGCAGTGGTGTTTGGGCAATGAAGGGGGTCTTGCTGGGGGTGGTGTTTCAGGGTTTAGGGCAGTACAGTGGTATTTCTGCAGTGTAGGGGGTCATGCTGGGGATGGTGTTTTAGGGTTTAGGGCAGTGCAGTGGTGTTCGGGCAGTGTAGGGGATCTTGCTGGGGGTGGTGTTTCAGGGTTTATGGCAGTGGTGTTTGGGCAATGTAGGGGGTCTTGCTGGGGGTGGTGTTTCAGGGTTTAGGGCAGTGCAGTGGTGTTCGGGCAGTGTAGCGGGTCTTGCTGAGGATGGTGTTTTAGGGTTTAGGGCAGTACAGTGGTGTTCGGGCAGTGTAGGGGGGTCGTACTTTGGGTGGTGTTTGAGGGTTTAGGGCAGGGCAGTGGTGTTCGGGAGGTGTTGTGGGTCGTGCAGTTGGTGTTGATTCAGCGTTTAGGGCAGTGCAGTGGTGGTCAGGCAGGGTAAGGGGTCCTGCTGGTGGTGGTGTTTCAGGGTTTAGGGCAGTGGTGTTCGGGCAGTGTAAGGGTTCTTGGTGGGGGCGGGGTTTCAGGGTTTAGGTCAGTAGTGTTCGGGCACTGTAGGTGGTCTTGCTGGGGGTAGTGTTTTAGGGTTTAGGGTATTGCAGTGGTCTTTGGGTAGTGTAGGGTGTTGTGCTGAGGGTTAGTGTTTTAGGGTTTAGGGTAGTGCAGTGGTGTTTGGGTAGTGTAGGGGGTCGTGCTGGGGGTGGTGTTTTAGGGTTTTGGGGAGTACAGTGGTTTTTGTGAAATGTAGGGATCATGCAGGGGGTGGTGTTTTAGGGTTTAGTGCAGTGCAGTGGTGTTCGGGTAATGTAGGGGGTCATACTGGGGGTGGTGTTTCAGGGTTTAGGGCAGTGCAGTGGTGTTTGGGGAGTGTAGGGGGTCTTGCTGGGGGTGGTGTTTCAGGGTTTAGGGCAGTGGTGTTCGGGCAGTATAGGAGGTCTTACTAGGGGGGGTTGTTTCAGGGTTTAGGGCAGTGCAGTTTTGTTCGGGCAGTGTAGGGGTCATGCTGGGGGTGGTGTTTCAGGGTTTAGGGCCATGCAGTGGTGTTTGTACAGTGTAGCGGGTCGTGCAGGGGCTGGTGTTTCAGGGTTTAAGGCAGTGCAGTGATGTTCGGGCAGTGAAGGGGGTCATGCTGGGGCTGGGGCTGGTGTTTCAGGGTTTAGGGCAGTACAGTGGTGTTCGGGCAGTGTAGGGGGGTCATACTTTGGGTGGTGTTTGAGGGTTTAGGGCAGGGCAGTGGTGTTCGGGAAGTGTGGTGGGTCATGCAGTGGGTGTTGATTCAGCGTTTAGGGCAGTGCAGTGGTGGTCAGGCAGTGTAGGGGGTCCTGCTGGGGGTGGTGTTTCAGGGTTTAGGGCAGTGGTGTTCGGGCATTGTATAGGGACGTGCTTGGGGTGGTGTTTCAGGGTTTAGGGCAGTGCAGTTTTGTTCGAGCAGTGTAGGGGTCGTGCTTGGGGTGGTGTTTCAGGATTTAGAGCAGTGCAGTGGTGTTCGGGCAGTGTAGTGGGTCATGCTGGGGGTGGTGGTTTAGGGTTTAGGGCAGTGCAGTGGTGTTTAGCCAGTGTAGTGGGACGTGTTGGGGTAGTGTTTCACGGTTTAGTGCAAAGCAGTGGTGTTCGGGCAATGTAGGGGTCATGCTGGGGGTAGTGTTTTAGGGTTTAGGGCAGTGCAGTGGTGTTCGGGCAGTGTAGGGGGTCGTAGAGGGGGTCGTGGAGCGGGTGGTGTTTCAGGTTTTAGGGCAGTGGTGTTCGGGCAGTGTAGGGGTCTTGCTGAGGGTGGTGTTTCAGGTTTTAGGGCAGTGGTGTTCGGGCAATGTTGCGGGTCTTGCTGAGGTAGTGTTTCAGATTTAAGGGCAGTGCAGTGGTGTTCAGGATGTGTAGGGAGTCTTGCTGGGGTGGTGTTTCAGGGTTTAGGGCAGTGCAGTGGTGTTCGGGCAGTGTAGGGGGTCGTGCTGGGGCTTGTGTTTCAGGGTTTAGGGCAGTGCAGTGGTGTTCGGGCAGTTTAGGGGGTCGTGCTGGGGCTAGTGTTTCAGGGTTTAGGGCAGTGCAGTGGTGTTCGGGCAGTAATGGGGGTTCGTGCTGGGGCTAGTGTTTCAGGGTTTAGGGCAGAGCAGTGGTGTTCGGGCAGTGTAGGGCTCATGCTGGGGATGGTGTTTTAGGGTTTAGGGCAGTGCAGTGGTGTTCGGGCAGTGTAGGGGATCTTGCTGTGGGTGGTGTTTCAGGGTTTATGGCAGTGGTGTTTGGGCAATGAAGGGGGTCTTGCTGGGGGTGGTGTTTCAGGGTTTAGGGCAGTACAGTGGTATTTCTGCAGTGTAGGGGGTCATGCTGGGGATGGTGTTTTAGGGTTTAGGGCAGTGCAGTGGTGTTCGGGCAGTGTAGGGGATCTTGCTGGGGGTGGTGTTTCAGGGTTTATGGCAGTGGTGTTTGGGCAATGTAGGGGGTCTTGCTGGGGGTGGTGTTTCAGGGTTTAGGGCAGTGCAGTGGTGTTCGGGCAGTGTAGCGGGTCTTGCTGAGGATGGTGTTTTAGGGTTTAGGGCAGTACAGTGGTGTTCGGGCAGTGTAGGGGGGTCGTACTTTGGGTGGTGTTTGAGGGTTTAGGGCAGGGCAGTGGTGTTCGGGAGGTGTTGTGGGTCGTGCAGTTGGTGTTGATTCAGCGTTTAGGGCAGTGCAGTGGTGGTCAGGCAGGGTAAGGGGTCCTGCTGGTGGTGGTGTTTCAGGGTTTAGGGCAGTGGTGTTCGGGCAGTGTAAGGGTTCTTGGTGGGGGCGGGGTTTCAGGGTTTAGGTCAGTAGTGTTCGGGCACTGTAGGTGGTCTTGCTGGGGGTAGTGTTTTAGGGTTTAGGGTATTGCAGTGGTCTTTGGGTAGTGTAGGGTGTTGTGCTGGGGGTTAGTGTTTTAGGGTTTAGGGTAGTGCAGTGGTGTTTGGGTAGTGTAGGGGGTCGTGCTGGGGTGGTGTTTTAGGGTTTTGGGGAGTACAGTGGTTTTTGTGAAATGTAGGGATCATGCAGGGGGTGGTGTTTTAGGGTTTAGTGCAGTGCAGTGGTGTTCGGGTAATGTAGGGGGTCATACTGGGGGTGGTGTTTCAGGGTTTAGGGCAGTGCAGTGGTGTTTGGGGAGTGTAGGGGGTCTTGCTGGGGGTGGTGTTTCAGGGTTTAGGGCAGTGGTGTTCGGGCAGTATAGGGGGTCTTACTAGGGGGGTTGTTTCAGGGTTTAGGGCAGTGCAGTTTTGTTCGGGCAGTGTAGGGGTCATGCTGGGGGTGGTGTTTCAGGGTTTAGGGCCATGCAGTGGTGTTTGTACAGTGTAGCGGGTCGTGCAGGGGCTGGTGTTTCAGGGTTTAAGGCAGTGCAGTGATGTTCGGGCAGTGAAGGGGGTCATGCTGGGGCTGGGGCTGGTGTTTCAGGGTTTAGGGCAGTACAGTGGTGTTCGGGCAGTGTAGGGGGGTCATACTTTGGGTGGTGTTTGAGGGTTTAGGGCAGGGCAGTGGTGTTCGGGAAGTGTGGTGGGTCATGCAGTGGGTGTTGATTCAGCGTTTAGGGCAGTGCAGTGGTGGTCAGGCAGTGTAGGGGGTCCTGCTGGGGGTGGTGTTTCAGGGTTTAGGGCAGTGGTGTTCGGGCATTGTATAGGGACGTGCTTGGGGTGGTGTTTCAGGGTTTAGGGCAGTGCAGTTTTGTTCGAGCAGTGTAGGGGTCGTGCTTGGGGTGGTGTTTCAGGATTTAGAGCAGTGCAGTGGTGTTCGGGCAGTGTAGTGGGTCATGCTGGGGGTGGTGGTTTAGGGTTTAGGGCAGTGCAGTGGTGTTTAGCCAGTGTAGTGGGACGTGTTGGGGTAGTGTTTCACGGTTTAGTGCAAAGCAGTGGTGTTCGGGCAATGTAGGGGTCATGCTGGGGGTAGTGTTTTAGGGTTTAGGGCAGTGCAGTGGTGTTCGGGCAGTGTAGGGGGTCGTAGAGGGGGTCGTGGAGCGGGTGGTGTTTCAGGTTTTAGGGCAGTGGTGTTCGGGCAGTGTAGGGGTCTTGCTGAGGGTGGTGTTTCAGGTTTTAGGGCAGTGGTGTTCGGGCAATGTTGCGGGTCTTGCTGAGGTAGTGTTTCAGATTTAAGGGCAGTGCAGTGGTGTTCAGGATGTGTAGGGAGTCTTGCTGGGGTGGTGTTTCAGGGTTTAGGGCAGTGCAGTGGTGTTCGGGCAGTGTAGGGGGTCGTGCTGGGGCTTGTGTTTCAGGGTTTAGGGCAGTGCAGTGGTGTTCGGGCAGTTTAGGGGGTCGTGCTGGGGCTAGTGTTTCAGGGTTTAGGGCAGTGCAGTGGTGTTCGGGCAGTTATGGGGGTTCGTGCTGGTACTGGTGTTTTAGGGTTTAGGGCAGTGCAGTGGTGTTCGGGCAGTGTAGGGGGTTGTGCTTCGGGTAGTGTTTCAGGGTTTAGGGCAGTGCAATGGTGTTCGGGCTGTGTAGGGGATTGTGCTGGGGTGGTGTTTCAGGGTTTAGGGCAGAGCAGTGGTGTTCGGGCAGTGTAGGGCTCATGCTGGGGATGGTGTTTTAGGGTTTAGGGCAGTGCAGTGGTGTTCGGGCAGTGTAGGGGATCTTGCTGTGGGTGGTGTTTCAGGGTTTATGGCAGTGGTGTTTGGGCAATGAAGGGGGTCTTGCTGGGGGTGGTGTTTCAGGGTTTAGGGCAGTACAGTGGTATTTCTGCAGTGTAGGGGGTCATGCTGGGGATGGTGTTTTAGGGTTTAGGGCAGTGCAGTGGTGTTCGGGCAGTGTAGGGGATCTTGCTGGGGGTGGTGTTTCAGGGTTTATGGCAGTGGTGTTTGGGCAATGTAGGGGGTCTTGCTGGGGGTGGTGTTTCAGGGTTTAGGGCAGTGCAGTGGTGTTCGGGCAGTGTAGCGGGTCTTGCTGAGGATGGTTGTGAGAAGTTGGCCTGGTATATGCTGTTCACTAGTTCTAGTGACCACCTTGTACCATGCCAAGCAACCCTTATGGTGTGGTTGTAAGTCAACCTTTTCGGACTAGCTGCCCTAGTGGTAGCGTAGGCTAAGCAGTCTTTGAGGCTAAACTCGTGAAGCGTGTTAAGCAAGCTGTTTTACCAATAGTAACCCCCTTTTATACCAATGAAAGGACACCACACAGATATATATTCAAAATATATATGTATTTATTTCTCAAAGTAACCCCTAGTCTCTTTATGAGCACAGGAGCACAAATCGTCAAACAAGATTACAGTAGAATACACAGAAGTTGCACTTTATATGGATAGGCCCTGGTGGCCACTCAAACCATATACTAAAATAGTGGTATAAGTACCACGAACAGAAAAGGGAAAAGGCCTAGGGCCTCTAGAATCGCTGGGCCTACAAGGAGCTAACGTCAGTTAGTGACCAGGAGGTCCACGGGTGGCGTGTGCAGAGCAAATAGTCACACGCGTGCTCCCATAGGTTTCAATGGGTGCGTAAAAAGTACAAAGTTACTGCAAAGGAGATCTTCCGGGTTGACTAGGAACTTAAGATTTGGAACACAGGCACTAGAGATGTATTACTACACATGGGCACCGGAGTACCAGCTTTACCTCACCCACAGGAAGCGGGTGCATAGGCCTCAAAGTGCGTCGGGTTTCTTCTATCTGTTCCGTTGAGCCTGGGACAAAGATGCTGCAGGCGGTCGGTCGGGAAGAGATGCAGTGGATCCAAGAGTGGATCGGAGATGTTGAAGACCTGTAAGCAGAGGGGACAGTGTTCACAGTCACTAGCCAGTGACCAGCGTGGCACCAGGTGGGTACCAGGCGATGTCGGGCGCAAACAGGTGATGAGGGGTAGCTTGTCTCCGCAGCCACGTGGTCCCTGAAGGTCGACGACGTCCAGGAGTCGGCTCACGAGCTGTCCCACGCAGGCTCTCGCTGTCGGCGGTGTCGGCGACTTGATCGAAGCAAACAAGCCTTGGCAAAAGCAATTGCAGGAGGATTCGGAAATCAGCTGTTGGTTCTGACCAGCAAGGTCAGAGGGATTGCTCCTTTGGAGGGGAGCAAGGGCCAGTCTGGAGCAACCAGACCAGCGGTGTTTGTCGTAGATGTCGTCGCCAAGATGGCCACTAGCCAGCGGGCCAGCAACCGGTTAGGCGCGTCGAGTGGCAAAATGCAGAAGGGCCCCACGCAGATCGTGGAGATGCTGGAGGGCTCACCTTTGGTGCAGATGCTGCTCGAGGGTTGGGCTTCTCAGGACCCAAAGCACAACTTGGAGGGAGCCTCGGTTGTTGCACTGGTCAGCTTGTCGTAGTCGTTCCAAGATGGCTGGCTCCACGTGTCTCGGTGCCTCCACGGGTCTCCTCTTTGCAGGGACTGTGGATCGGGCGGTGAGAGGTCTGGAGGTCCAGGTCTTGTCAGTCTCTGGGCTCGGGCTCCGGCGGGAGGCGGCGGCAAAGCAGACGGTGATTCGCTGGATGGTGCTTGCGTTAGCAAGGTGGTCACTCCCTGACCACAGGGGAGATTTACTTCAGTCTTCTGTGCAGCAGAATGTCGAAGTTCCCGTCTTCTTCTTAGTTTCAAGTTGATTCCAGGATGTCTGAAGTCTTTAGGACACAGCTCCTACCTTTAAGCGGATTCTAGGGGCCGGACTACCTGCTAGGTCCCTCCCTATGGGTGGGACCAGGAAGGGGGGTGGTTACACCCCCAATCCTTTGTCCAGCTCGCCCCAGGCCCGGGACTGGTGTGCCCCAGGACCGGTTTGAACTGGCATATGCACCGAGGCTCCTTGTGAGCCACAGGCATGTCTGGTTTCTTTCAAGCCCTACCTGACCAATACACAAAATCCTGTCTGGGGTGGTGCACGCACCTCCCCTGGCAGGAAACCCTTTGTCCACACCTCCCAAGCTGGAAGGACTCCCAGCAGCAGGAGGGCAGACTTGTGTCTGTGGTGGCAGCATCCATTTTGTGGAGCTGAGGCTATGTCTGATTTTACCCGGGTTTCAGGTACTGTACATGTCGTGTCCCTCTAGAAGGGTGGAATGCTAACCCCGTCGCCAGAATTGGCGAGGGGTTAGTATTCCAATTCGTATGACACCTTACTCGACATGTTTTGATAAAGCCAAACCAAAGATAGCATTTAACCGCGAGGTTCATAATGCACTTAAGAGTATATGGTATGACGATATCTGGAAACAGTAGAAGGAAGTTGTTCCGACCACTGCAGACAGGCTCAGCTCATGCCAGAGCACCATCTCACATGGAACCAAGCACTCTGCCTTCAGGATTGTTAAGGCCTGCCATAGGAGTGACTTATAGGTTACCAGGTGTCCCATTTAAGTTTAGGTATAGGTATACTACACCTAAGTAAGAGGTGATTACACCAACTTACCCCAGCTGAGTGATCAGCCAGTTGTGTCAGATTGTTAGGCCAAGCCTGGGGTGGCATAATACATGCTGCAGCCCCTGGCAGGCCTTGGGTACACCAATGCCCTGGGTACCTAGTGTACACTGGTACAGGGGCTGACAGGGTGATCCACTTCCAATTGGTTATGTACCTAGGGTACATGGAGTCCATTTTACAGAGAGAGCAGATAGCCTGAGAGCCTGAATGGCAGGATCTCAGGCCAACTAAGTCGAAAAACCAGCTAGACACTAGGCAAAAATTTGGGGGTAACCATAGTCAGATATCCACCTTCCTACACAACCCCCCCCCAAACGAAGGGAGATAAGGCTGACCTTGACCAGGTAAGCCTATATTGCCCAAGTGGCCATATAAGGAGGAACCAGCACTGGCATGGTTACCCCCTGTCTCATGGTCCACTAAGCAATCCCTCACCCTAAGGGTATCAGAGGGTCTCCACCATAGGGAATCTCTACCTGTGGTGTGTCTTGGCAAAGTAAAAGGCTGGTGTTGAGATGGAGTACTGAAGTGAGTGTCCTCAAAGTGAGGCCTCAGCTTCCTCCAATCATCCTCCACCATGGATGCCTTTCTTTCTTTAACTGAGTTGCACTGTGCTCTCAGGGTCAGCCTCTGGCTACCTAAAGCTGGAGGCTGGGTCCCTTTTGTGGGCTTACTGGAGGGACAGGTCAGGTTTGGGGCCCTAAGGTCCCATGTTTGCCTGTGCCCAACAGAATCCCCCTGGGGGAGGTCCCTAACTACCTGTAAAGGAGATCCCTCAGGAATGTTTTTACCCATCACCTGACTAGGGCTACTAGCCAGGCAATCCTCATTCTTTTGATGGGGGGGTTCTTGTGGACAGGGGCCCTCTGGGGGTCCACTGGCCTCCCTGACCTCTGCAGCCCTGGGCTGACTGAGGCAGGGTAGAGAGAGGCAGGCTACCTGCACCAGACTGGATCCCACCTTGGAAGGGGCCACTGACATCAGAGGCTCTGCCAGGCCAGGCCTGGCTACCTCTGGGGCAGTTCCTTCACAAGGGGTGAGGTCAGATCCCTGAGGAGGCTGACCTTTTCCTAATGTCTGGGGAGAGGGAGACTTTTCTTCCTCCCCACTACTCTCAGTTTGTGTGGAGTGATCCATTGTTTCAGGCTTCACTACACCTATGTCAGTCTGAGTATAGGCTGAGACCATTACAGCCTTGCCAACCTTTTCAGGGGGGCACTCAGTTTGTGTTTGAGCTGTGACTGTCACAGCTCTGCCAGTCCCTACAGGGAAGTCTGTCTGTGCCTGGGCTGTGGCTACCACTGCCCTTCCAACCTTTTCAGGGAGGAAATCTATTTGGACAGGGGTTGTGAATGGCACAACCCCCCTACCCTTTTGTGAAAGGCCTACCATTTTAGAATGGGTGTCTTGTTCAACTCCAGCCCAAGCTGAGAGTTCTAAGTCATTCCCCAGTAAGCAGTCTACAGGCAAGGTTGGGGACACTGCTACCCTTTTAGGGCCAGTGACCCCTCCCCAGCTGAGACATACCTCTGCCATGGGATGACTGTTCTGTTTGCCATCAATGTTAGTCACCTGGTAGGAGAAACCGGGCAAAAGCTGCTCAGAGGGAACTAGCCAATGGGCCACCATTGTGATGCTAGCCCCAGTGTCTCTGTAGGCCTCAGCTTTTGTACCATTGATGTAGGGCTCCTGTCTGTACCTACCCAAAGTGTTGGGACAGGCAGTGAAGTTGGCAAACCCCATGCCACCATCACAGACAAGAGTGGTTGCTGTAGGGGGATTGGCTAAGCCAGGGTCCCCCTGTGTTCCCCAAGTAAACCCACCCAGATTTCTGGGGGCACTCCCACCACCTGGGGGATTACTGCTGACAGTAATAGGTGGTGTGACAGGAGTAATTGGAGGAACAGTTTTGTTTTTAGCCCTTGGGCAACCGCTGTCAGTTTTCCAATGCCCAGGAGTTTTACACTCATGGCAGTAGGGCTTTTTAGCTGTGGTAGAGGAGGGAGCTTGGGACCCACCACCCTGTGTGGAGTTTTGGGGCCCTGAGGAAGGTTTCTCTTTTTCTTTATCCCCACCCTTCTCTTGAGGCTTGGTGGTATCTTTCTTTTGGTCACCACCCTGGTTTTTAGGCCTGATCCTGGTCCTGACCCATTTATCTGCCCTCTTTCCCAATTCTTGGGGAGAGGTCAAATCTGAGTCTACCAGGTGTTGATGGAGAAGCTGGTTTTGACAATTACTTAAAATCTGCTCTCTCATCATCAAATTGTACAATCCTGTATAATCAGACACCTTACTTCCCAGCAACCA
Source organism: Triturus cristatus (assembly GCF_964204655.1). NCBI lineage: Eukaryota > Metazoa > Chordata > Amphibia > Caudata > Salamandridae > Triturus > Triturus cristatus. Next base: position 404,300,767 of record NC_140579.1, on the reverse strand, counting down.
ACCCTCCAAAGCCTTAGTGGCACATTCCACATATTCAGACCAGTCCTGAGTCTGTGTCTTCTGGGTGTCTCTGAACATTAACCTGTACTGTTCAGTGGTTAAGCCTAACCCATCAACTAGGACACTCTTCAGGACTCTGTAATTTCTGACATCCTCTTCTCTAACAGTGAGGAGTCTATCTCTGCCTCTCCCCTCAAAGGAGAGCCATAAGATTGCTGCCCACTGGTCTTCAGGAACCTGCTGCACTTTGCAGGCTCTCTCAAGAGCAGTCATCCATTTGTGGATGTCATCCCCACTTTTGTAGGGGGGCACAATCTTGGACAGGTTCCTATTGTCAAAGACCCTATCTTTGTCCCTAGGGACATTGCTGCCACCAGTGGGTATAGACCCACTCTCTCTAGGCTGCCTAGCCTTGTTCAGTTTTTCTTCCATCAGGGCTACTTCTAGCTCCTGCTTCCTGATCCTCAGCTGGGCTTCCTGCATTCTGGCCTCATGTTCCCTCCTCTGAGGGGTGGTCATCCTTCTCCTGGAGTGACCTTGAGAGCCTCTAGAGCCATGGGAAGCATTGGAGTCACCTGAGCGATTCCTTTGCCTTCCAAGCCCTGTGTTAAGTCCACTGGGGAGATCCAGTGGGTTGAACCCACTGTCAGTCCCCAATAGCCTTGGTTTAGCTGGGCCAAGTATAATACTTGGCACTGGGCTAGTTCTCCCTTCATCCTCACTACTGTCAGTATCCTTTTCACTCTCATCCTCTGTGGTAGGCATCCCATCTAAGGGGTGACTATTGGGAAGGGGTACTTCAGTGGCATCTTTAGAAGGGGGGCCTCCTGTTCCTGTCCCTAAGGGGGCTAACTGGGAAGCTTTCTTGAGTGCTCTCTGATTCTCATCATTCTGTAAGAGCTCTCTGAGCTCAGCAGAGTTTGGGTTCTTGGGCTGTTTAAGGCCTCTAAGAGTTGCCAAATGCCTGAGCTCATTCTGATTAAGGGTAGCAAAGCTGGATGGTGCCCTCTGGGGGTCACTCTCAACAGAGATGGGTACAGTGGACCCCTCTGCCCCGGCCATTGCTCTTAAGTGTGGGTGGATGTGTTGCAATCTACCTACACTTGGGTTTACCTACTAAACCTATCTAGTAGTTGTAGTCAGGGTGTGCTACTCCCTTTGCTCTACAACAACTAAGTTCAGTAGAACTTAAGTATATCTAATCTTGTTTTATATGTACCTACAGGTACCTATGTGATCTTTCAATTGGTAACCAAGAGATTACAATGGTAAAACACAGCAAGCTCAAATCCAACCGCTGCTCACCAATGTGAGAAGTTGGCCTGGTATATGCTGTTCACTAGTTCTAGTGACCACCTTGTACCATGCCAAGCAACCCTTATGGTGTGGTTGTAAGTCAACCTTTTCGGACTAGCTGCCCTAGTGGTAGCGTAGGCTAAGCAGTCTTTGAGGCTAAACTCGTGAAGCGTGTTAAGCAAGCTGTTTTACCAATAGTAACCCCCTTTTATACCAATGAAAGGACACCACACAGATATATATTCAAAATATATATGTATTTATTTCTCAAAGTAACCCCTAGTCTCTTTATGAGCACAGGAGCACAAATCGTCAAACAAGATTACAGTAGAATACACAGAAGTTGCACTTTATATGGATAGGCCCTGGTGGCCACTCAAACCATATACTAAAATAGTGGTATAAGTACCACGAACAGAAAAGGGAAAAGGCCTAGGGCCTCTAGAATCGCTGGGCCTACAAGGAGCTAACGTCAGTTAGTGACCAGGAGGTCCACGGGTGGCGTGTGCAGAGCAAATAGTCACACGCGTGCTCCCATAGGTTTCAATGGGTGCGTAAAAAGTACAAAGTTACTGCAAAGGAGATCTTCCGGGTTGACTAGGAACTTAAGATTTGGAACACAGGCACTAGAGATGTATTACTACACATGGGCACCGGAGTACCAGCTTTACCTCACCCACAGGAAGCGGGTGCATAGGCCTCAAAGTGCGTCGGGTTTCTTCTATCTGTTCCGTTGAGCCTGGGACAAAGATGCTGCAGGCGGTCGGTCGGGAAGAGATGCAGTGGATCCAAGAGTGGATCGGAGATGTTGAAGACCTGTAAGCAGAGGGGACAGTGTTCACAGTCACTAGCCAGTGACCAGCGTGGCACCAGGTGGGTACCAGGCGATGTCGGGCGCAAACAGGTGATGAGGGGTAGCTTGTCTCCGCAGCCACGTGGTCCCTGAAGGTCGACGACGTCCAGGAGTCGGCTCACGAGCTGTCCCACGCAGGCTCTCGCTGTCGGCGGTGTCGGCGACTTGATCGAAGCAAACAAGCCTTGGCAAAAGCAATTGCAGGAGGATTCGGAAATCAGCTGTTGGTTCTGACCAGCAAGGTCAGAGGGATTGCTCCTTTGGAGGGGAGCAAGGGCCAGTCTGGAGCAACCAGACCAGCGGTGTTTGTCGTAGATGTCGTCGCCAAGATGGCCACTAGCCAGCGGGCCAGCAACCGGTTAGGCGCGTCGAGTGGCAAAATGCAGAAGGGCCCCACGCAGATCGTGGAGATGCTGGAGGGCTCACCTTTGGTGCAGATGCTGCTCGAGGGTTGGGCTTCTCAGGACCCAAAGCACAACTTGGAGGGAGCCTCGGTTGTTGCACTGGTCAGCTTGTCGTAGTCGTTCCAAGATGGCTGGCTCCACGTGTCTCGGTGCCTCCACGGGTCTCCTCTTTGCAGGGACTGTGGATCGGGCGGTGAGAGGTCTGGAGGTCCAGGTCTTGTCAGTCTCTGGGCTCGGGCTCCGGCGGGAGGCGGCGGCAAAGCAGACGGTGATTCGCTGGATGGTGCTTGCGTTAGCAAGGTGGTCACTCCCTGACCACAGGGGAGATTTACTTCAGTCTTCTGTGCAGCAGAATGTCGAAGTTCCCGTCTTCTTCTTAGTTTCAAGTTGATTCCAGGATGTCTGAAGTCTTTAGGACACAGCTCCTACCTTTAAGCGGATTCTAGGGGCCGGACTACCTGCTAGGTCCCTCCCTATGGGTGGGACCAGGAAGGGGGGTGGTTACACCCCCAATCCTTTGTCCAGCTCGCCCCAGGCCCGGGACTGGTGTGCCCCAGGACCGGTTTGAACTGGCATATGCACCGAGGCTCCTTGTGAGCCACAGGCATGTCTGGTTTCTTTCAAGCCCTACCTGACCAATACACAAAATCCTGTCTGGGGTGGTGCACGCACCTCCCCTGGCAGGAAACCCTTTGTCCACACCTCCCAAGCTGGAAGGACTCCCAGCAGCAGGAGGGCAGACTTGTGTCTGTGGTGGCAGCATCCATTTTGTGGAGCTGAGGCTATGTCTGATTTTACCCGGGTTTCAGGTACTGTACATGTCGTGTCCCTCTAGAAGGGTGGAATGCTAACCCCGTCGCCAGAATTGGCGAGGGGTTAGTATTCCAATTCGTATGACACCTTACTCGACATGTTTTGATAAAGCCAAACCAAAGATAGCATTTAACCGCGAGGTTCATAATGCACTTAAGAGTATATGGTATGACGATATCTGGAAACAGTAGAAGGAAGTTGTTCCGACCACTGCAGACAGGCTCAGCTCATGCCAGAGCACCATCTCACATGGAACCAAGCACTCTGCCTTCAGGATTGTTAAGGCCTGCCATAGGAGTGACTTATAGGTTACCAGGTGTCCCATTTAAGTTTAGGTATAGGTATACTACACCTAAGTAAGAGGTGATTACACCAACTTACCCCAGCTGAGTGATCAGCCAGTTGTGTCAGATTGTTAGGCCAAGCCTGGGGTGGCATAATACATGCTGCAGCCCCTGGCAGGCCTTGGGTACACCAATGCCCTGGGTACCTAGTGTACACTGGTACAGGGGCTGACAGGGTGATCCACTTCCAATTGGTTATGTACCTAGGGTACATGGAGTCCATTTTACAGAGAGAGCAGATAGCCTGAGAGCCTGAATGGCAGGATCTCAGGCCAACTAAGTCGAAAAACCAGCTAGACACTAGGCAAAAATTTGGGGGTAACCATAGTCAGATATCCACCTTCCTACAATGGTGTTTTAGGGTTTAGGGCAGTACAGTGGTGTTCGGGCAGTGTAGGGGGTCGTACTTTGGGTGGTGTTTGAGGGTTTAGGGCAGGGCAGTGGTGTTCGGGAGGTGTTGTGGGTCGTGCAGTTGGTGTTGATTCAGCGTTTAGGGCAGTGCAGTGGTGGTCAGGCAGGGTAAGGGGTCCTGCTGGTGGTGGTGTTTCAGGGTTTAGGGCAGTGGTGTTCGGGCAGTGTAAGGGTTCTTGGTGGGGGCGGGGTTTCAGGGTTTAGGTCAGTAGTGTTCGGGCACTGTAGGTGGTCTTGCTGGGGGTAGTGTTTTAGGGTTTAGGGTATTGCAGTGGTCTTTGGGTAGTGTAGGGTGTTGTGCTGGGGGTTAGTGTTTTAGGGTTTAGGGTAGTGCAGTGGTGTTTGGGTAGTGTAGGGGGTCGTGCTGGGGGTGGTGTTTTAGGGTTTTGGGGAGTACAGTGGTTTTTGTGAAATGTAGGGATCATGCAGGGGGTGGTGTTTTAGGGTTTAGTGCAGTGCAGTGGTGTTCGGGTAATGTAGGGGGTCATACTGGGGGTGGTGTTTCAGGGTTTAGGGCAGTGCAGTGGTGTTTGGGGAGTGTAGGGGGTCTTGCTGGGGGTGGTGTTTCAGGGTTTAGGGCAGTGGTGTTCGGGCAGTATAGGGGGTCTTACTAGGGGGGTTGTTTCAGGGTTTAGGGCAGTGCAGTTTTGTTCGGGCAGTGTAGGGGTCATGCTGGGGGTGGTGTTTCAGGGTTTAGGGCCATGCAGTGGTGTTTGTACAGTGTAGCGGGTCGTGCAGGGGCTGGTGTTTCAGGGTTTAAGGCAGTGCAGTGATGTTCGGGCAGTAAAGGGGGTCATGCTGGGGCTGGGGCTGGTGTTTCAGGGTTTTGGGCAGTGCAGTGGCGTTCGGGCAGTGTAGGGGGTCTTGCTGGGGGTGGTGTCTCATGGTTTAGTGCAGTGGTGTTCGGGCAGTGTAGGGGGTCTTGCTGGGGGGAGGTGTTTCAGGGTTTAGGGCAGTGCAGTGGTGTTTGGGGAGTGTAGGGGGTGTTGCTGGGGGTGGTGTTTCAGGGTTTAGGGCAGTGGTGTTCGGGCAGTGTAGGGGGTCTTACTGGGGGGGTTGTTTCAGGGTTTAGTGCAGTGCAGTGATGTTCGGGTAATGTTGGGGGTCATACTGGGGGTGGTGTTTCAGGGTTTAGGGCAGTGCAGTGGTGTTTGGGGATTGTAGGGGGTCTTGCTGGGGGTGGTGTTTCAGGGTTTAGGGCAGTGGTGTTCGGGCAGTGTAGAGGGTCTTACTGGGGGGGTTGTTTCAGGGTTTAGGGCAGTGCAGTTTTGTTCGGGCAGTGTAGGGGTCATGCTGGGGGTGGTGTTTCAGGGTTTAGGGCCATGCAGTGGTGTTTGGGCAGTGTAGCGGGACGTGCAGGGGCTGGTGTTTCAGGGTTTAGGGCAGTGCAGTGGTGTTCGGGCAGTGTAGAAGGTCTTGCTGGGGGTGGTGTTTCAGGGTTTAGGGCAGAGCAGTGGTGTTCGGGCAGTGTAGGGCTCATGCTGGGGATGGTGTTTTAGGGTTTAGGGCAGTGCAGTGGTGTTCAGGCAGTGTAGGGGATCTTGCTGGGGGTGGTGTTTCAGGGTTTATGGCAGTGGTGTTTGGGCAATGTAGGGGGTCTTGCTGGGGGTGGTGTTTCAGGGTTTAGGGCAGTACAGTGGTGTTCGGGCAGTGTAGGGGGTCATGCTGGGGATGGTGTTTCAGGGTTTAGGGCTGTACAGTGGTGTTTGGGCAGTGTAGGGGGTCATGCAGGCAGTGGTGTTTTAGGGTTTAGGGCAGTGCAGTGGTGTTCGGGCAGTGTAGCGGGTCTTGCTGAGTATGGTGTTTCAGGGTTTAGGGCAGTACAGTGGTGTTCGGGCAGTGTAGGGGGGTCGTACTTTGGGTGGTGTTTGAGGGTTTAGGGCAGGGCAGTGGTGTTCGGGAGGTGTTGTGGGTCGTGCAGTGGGTGTTGATTCAGCGTTTAGGGCAGTGCAGTGGTGGTCAGGCAGGGTAAGGGGTCCTGCTGGGGGTGGTGTTTCAGGGTTTAGGGCAGTGGTGTTCGGGCAGTGTAAGGGTTCTTGCTGGGGGTGGGGTTTCAGGGTTTAGGTCAGTAGTGTTCGGGCACTGTAGGTGGTCTTGCTGGGGGTAGTGTTTTAGGGTTTAGGGTATTGCAGTGGTCTTTGGGTAGTGTAGGGTGTTGTGCTGGGGGTTAGTGTTTTAGGGTTTAGGGTAGTGCAGTGGTGTTTGGGTAGTGTAGGGGATCGTGCTGGGGGTGGTGTTTTAGGGTTTTGGGGAGTACAGTGGTGTTTGTGAAATGTAGGTATCATGCAGGGGGTGGTGTTTTAGGGTTTAGTGCAGTGCAGAGGTGTTCGGGTAATGTAGGGGGTCATACTGGGGGTGGTGTTTCAGGGTTTAGGGCAGTGCAGTGGTGTTCGGGGAGTGTAGGGGGTCTTGCTGGGGGTGGTGTTTCAGGGTTTAGGGCAATAGTGTTCGGGCAGTGTAGGATGTTGTGCTGGGGTGGTGTTGCAGGGTTTAGGGCAGTGCAGTGGTGTTCGGGCAGTGTAGAAGGTCTTGCTGGGGGTGGTGTTTCAGGGTTTAGAGCAGTGCAGTGGTGTTCGGGCAGTGTAGAAGGTTGTGCTGGGGGTGGTGTTTCAGGGTTTAGGGCAGTGGTGTTCGGGCAGTGTAGGGGGTCTTACTGGGGGGGTTGTTTCAGGGTTTAGGGCAGTGCAGTTTTGTTCGGGCAGTGTAGGGGTCATGCTGGGGGTGGTGTTTCAGGATTTAGGGCCATGCCGTGGTGTTTGGGCAGTGTAGCGGGTCGTGCAGGGGCTGGTGTTTCAGGGTTTAAGGCAGTGCAGTGATGTTCGGGCAGTGAAGGGGGTCATGCTGGGGCTGGTATTTCAGGGTTTTGGGCAGTGCAGTGGCGTTCGGGCAGTGTAGGGGGTCTTGCTGGGGGTGGTGTCTCATGGTTTAGTGCAATGGTGTTCGGGCAGTGTAGGGGATCTTGCTGGGGGGTGGTGTTTCAGGGTTTAGGGCAGTGCAGTGGTGTTCGGGCAGTGTAGAAGGTCTTGCTGGGGGTGGTGTTTCAGGGTTTAGAGCAGTGCAGTGGTTTTCGGGCAGTGTAGGATGTTGTGCTGGGGTGGTGTTGCAGGGTTTATGGCAGTGCAGTGGTGTTCGGGCAGTGTAGAAGGTCTTGCTGGGGGTGGTGTTTCAGGGTTTAGAGCAGTGCAGTGGTGTTCGGGCAGTGTAGAAGGTTGTGCTGGGGGTGGTGTTGCAGGGTTTAGGGCAGTGCAGTGGTGTTCGGGCAGTGTAGTGGGTCGTGCTGGGGGTGGTGTTTCAGGGTTTAGGGCAGTGCAGTGGTGTTCGGGCAGTGTAGGGGGTCATGCTGGAGCTGGTGTTTCAGGGTTTAGAGCAGTGCAGTGGTGTTCAGGCAGTGTAGGGGGTCGTGCTGGGGCAGGTTTTTCAGGGTTTAGGGCAGTGCAGTCGTGTTTGGACAGTGTATGGGGTTGTGCTGGGGGTGGTGTTACAGGGTTTAGAGCAGTGCAGTGGTGTTCGGGCAGTGTAGGGGGTTGTGCTGGGGGTGATGTTGCAGGGTTTAGGGCAGTGCAGTGCTTTTCGGGCAGTGTAGTGGGTCGTGCTGGGGTTGGTGTTTCAGGGTTTAAGGCAGTGCAGTGGTGTTCGGGCAGAGTAAGGGGTCGTGATGAAGCTGGTGTTTCAGGGTTTAGAGCAGTGCAGTGGTGTTCAGGCAGTGTAGGGGGCGTGCTGGGGCTGGTGTTTCAGGGTTTAGGGCAGTGCAGTGGTCTTTGGGCAGTGTATGGGGTTGTGCTGGGGGTTGTGTTTTAGGGTTTAGGGCAGAGCAGAGGTGTTCGGGCAGAGTAGAGGGTCGTGCTGGGGGTTGTCTTTAGTTTTTATGGCAGTGCAGTGGTGTTCGGGCAGTGTACGGGGTCGTGCTAGGGGTGGTGTTTCAGAGTTTAGGGCAGTGCAGTACTGTTCGCGTAGTGTAGGGACTCATGCTGGGGGCAGTGTTTTAGGGTTTAGGGTAGTGCTGTGGTGTTTGGTTAGTGTAGGGGTCGTGCTGGGGGTAGTGTTTTAGGGTTTAGTGTAGTGCAGTGGTGTTTGGGTAGTGTAGGGGGTTGTGCTGAGGGTAGATATAGGGTTTAGGTTAGTTCAGTGGTGTTTTTTGGTAGTGTAGGTGGTTGTTCTGGGGTTAGATTTAGGGTTTCTGGTAGTGCAGTAGTGTTTGGGTAGTGTAGGGGTCGTGCTGGGGGTAGATGTAGGCTTTAGGGAAGTGCAGTGGTGTTTGGGTAGTGTAGGGGTCGTGCTGGGGGTAGATGTAGGCTTTAGGGTAGTGCAGTGGTGTTTGGGTAGTGTAGGGGGTCATGCTGGGGGTAGTGGTTAAAGGTTTAGGATAGTTCAGTGGTGTTTCGGTAGTGTAGGGGGTCGTGCTGGGGGTAGTGGTTTAGTGTTTAGGGGAGTGCAGTGGTGTTTGGGTAGTGCAGGGGGTACTCCTGGGGGTAGTGTTTTAGGGTTTAGGGTAGTGCAATGGTGTTTTTTGGTAGTGTAGGGGGTACTGCTGGGGTAGTGTTTTAGGGTTTAGGGTAGTGCAGTGGTGTTTGGGTAGTGTAGGGATTCATGCTGGAGGTAGTGTTTTAGGATTTTGGATAGTGCAGTGGTGTATGTGTAGTGTAGGGGGTAGTGTTTTAGGGTTTATGGTAGTGCAGTGGTGTTTGTGTGGTGTAGGGGGCCGTGCTGGGTGTAGTGTTTTATGTTTTAGGATAGTGCAGCGGTGTTTGTGTAGTGTTGGGGTTTGTGTTTTAGGGTTTAGGGTAGTGCAGTGGTCTTTGGGTAGTGTAGGGGGTCGTGCGGTGGTATTGTTTTTGGGTTTATGGTAGTGCAGTGGTGTTCGGGCAGTGTAGGGGGTTGTGCGAGTGGTGGTGTTTCAGGGTTTTAGGCAGGGCACTGGTGTTCTGGGCGTTGTATATTTTCATGCGGGGGGATGGTGTTTCAGGGTTTAGGGCAGTACAGATTTGTTTGGGCAGAGTAGGGGGTCGTGCTTGGGGTGGTGTTTCAGGGTTAAGGGCAGTGCAGTAGTGTTCGGGCAGTGTAGGGGGTTGTACTGGGGGTGGTGTTTCAGGGCTTAGGGCAGTGCAGTGGTGTTCGGGCAGAGTAGGGGGTCATGCTGGGGGTGGTGTTTCAGGGTTTAGGGCAGTGCAGTGGTGTTCGGGCAGTGTACGGGTTCGTGCTGGGCGTGGTGTTTCAGGGTTTAGGGCAGTGCAGGGGTGATCGGGCAGGGTAGGGGGCCGTGCTGGGGAGGTGCTTCAGGGTTTAGGGCAGTGCAGTGGTGTTCGGGCAGTGTAGGGGGTCATGCTGGGGCTAGTGTTTCAGGGTTTAGGGCAGTGTAGTTGTGTTTGGGAAGAGTAGTGGGACGTGCTGGGGTAGTGTTTCAGGGTTTAAGGCAGAGCAGTGGTGATCGGGCAGTGCAGGGGTCATGCTGGGGGTAGTGTTTTAGGGTTTAGGACAGTGCAGTGTTGTTCGGGCAGTGTAGGGTGTGGTGCAGGTTGTGGTGTTTCAGGGTTTAGGGCAGTGCAGTGGTGTTCGGGCAGTGTAGAGGGTCGTGCAGGGGGTGGTGTTTGAGGGTTTAGGGCATTGTAGTGGTGTTCGGGCAGTGTAGGTTTCTTACGGGGGGTGGTGCTTCAGGGTTTAGGGTAGTGGTGTTCGGGCAGTGTAGGTGTCTTGCTAGGGGTGGTGTTTCAGGGTTTAGGGCAGTGGTGTTCGGGCTGTGTAGGGTGAATTGCTGGGGTGGTGTTTCAGGGTTCAGGGCAGTGCAGTGGCATTAAGGCAGTCTAGGGGGTCTTGCTGGGTGTGGTGTTTCAGGGTTTAGAGCAGTGGTGTTCGGGCACTGTAGGTGGTCTTGCTGGGGCTGGTGTTTCATGGTTTAGGGAAGTGCAGTGGTGTTATGGCAGTGTAGGGGGTCTTGCTGGGGCTGGTGTTTCAGGGTTTAGGGTAGTACAGTGGTATTCGGTCATTGTAGGGGGTCGTGCTGGGTCTTGTGTGTCAGGGTTTAGGGCAGTGTAGTGGTGTTTGGTCAGTGTAGGGGGTCGTGCTGGGGCTTGTGTTTCAGAGTTTAGGGCATTGCAGTGGTGTTCGGTCAGTTTAGGGGGTCGTGCTGGGGCTGGTGATTCAGGGTTTAGGGCAGTGCAGTGGTGTTCGGGCAGTAATGGGGGTTCGTGCTGGTACTGGTGTTTCAGGGTATAGGGCAGTGCAGTGGTGTTCAGGCAGTGTAGGGGGTTGAGCTTCGGGTAGTGTTTCAGGGTTTAGGGCAGTGCAGTGGTGTTCGGGCAGTGTAGGGGATTGTGCTGGGGTGGTGTTTCAGGGTTTAGGGTAGTGCAACGGTGTTCGGGCAGTGTAGGGGGACGTGTAGTGGTAGTGTTTCAGGGTTTAGGGCAGAGCAGTGGTGTTCGGGCAGTGTAGGGCTCATGCTGGGGATGGTGTTTTAGGGTTTAGGGCAGTGCAGTGGTGTTCGGGCAGTGTAGGGGGTCTTGCTGGGGGTGGTGTTTCAGGGTTTATGGCAGTGGTGTTTGGGCAATGTAGGGGGTCTTGCTGGGGGTGGTGTTTCAGGGTTTAGGGCAGTACAGTGGTGTTCGGGCTTTGTAGGGGGTCATGCTGGGGATGGTGTTTCAGGGGTTAGGGCTGTGCAGTGATGTTTGGGCAATGTAGGGGGTCATGCAGGTGGTGGTGTTTTAGGGTTTAGGGCAGTGCAGTGGTGTTCGGGCAGTGTAGCGGGTCGTGCTGAGGATGGTGTTTCAGGGTTTAGGGCAGTACAGTGGTGTTCGGAAAGTGTTGTGGGTCGTGCAGGGGGTGTTGATTCAGCGTTTAGGGCAGTGCAGTGGTGGTCAGGCAGGGTAGGGGGTCCTGCTGGGGTGGTGTTTCAGGGCTTAGGGCAGTGGTGTTCGGGCAGTGTAGGGGGTCTTGCTGGGGCTGGTGTTTCAGGGTTTAGGGCAGTACAGTGGTATTCGGTCATTGTAGGGGGTCGTGCTGGGGCTTGTGTTTCAGGGTTTAGGGCAGTGTAGTGGTGTTAGGTCAGTGTACGGGGTCGTGCTGGGGATTGTGTTTTAGGGTTTAGGGCAGTCCTGTGGTGTTCAGGCAGTGTAGGGGGCCCTGTTGGGGTGGTGTTTCAGGGTTTAGGGCAGTGCAGTGGTGTTCGGGCAGTGTTGGGGTAGTGCTGGGATGGTGTTTCAGGGTTTATGGTAGTGCAGTGGTGTTAGGGAAGTGTAGGGGTCTTGCTGGGGGTTAGTGTTTTAGAATTTAGGTCAGTGCAGTGGTGTTCGGGCAGTGTAGGGGTCGTGCTGGGGGTGGTGTTTTAGCGTTTAGGGCAGTGCAGTGATGTTCGAGCAGTGTAGGGGGTCTTGCTGGGGATGGTGTTTTAGGGTTTAGGGCAGTGCAGTGGTGTTCAGGCAGGGTAGGGGGTCGTGCTGGGGGTGGTGTTTCAGGTTTTAGGTTAGTGCAGTGGCGTTCGGGCAGTGTAGGAAGTCCTGCTGGAGGTGGTGTTTCAGGGTTTAGGGCAGTGCAGTGGCGTTCGGACAATGTAGGGGTTGTGCAGGGAGTGGAGTTTCAGTGTTTAGGGCAGTGCAGTGGTGTTCGGGCATTGTATGGGGACGTGTTTGGGGTGGTGTTTCAGGGTTTAGGGCAGTGCAGTTTTGTTCGATCAGTGTAGGGGTCGTGCTTGGGGTGGTGTTTCAGGATTTAGGGCAGTGCAGTGGTGTTCGGGCAGTGTAGTGGGTCATGTTGGGGGTGGTGGTTCAGGGTTTAGGGCAGTGCAGTGGTGTTTGGCCAGTGTAGTGGGACGTGTTGGGGTAGTGTTTCACGGTTTAGTGCAGAGCAGTGGTGTTCGGGCAGTGTAGGGGTCATGCTGAGGGTAGTGTTTTAGGTTTTAGGGCAGTGCAGTGGTGTTCGGGCAGTGTAGGGGGTCGTAGAGGGGGTCGTGGAGCGGGTGGTGTTTCAGGTTTTAGGGCAGTGGTGTTCGGGTAGTGTAGGGGTCTTGCTGAGGGTGGTGTTTCAAGGTTTAGGGCAGTGGTGTTCGGGCAGTGTAGCGGGCCTTGCTGAGGTAGTGTTTCAGGGTTTAGGGCAGTACAGTGGTGTTCAGGATGTGTAGGGAGTCTTGCTGGGGTGGTGTTTCAGGGTTTAGGGCAGTGCAGTGGTGTTCGGGCAGTGTTGGGGTAGTGCTGGGATGGTGTTTCAGGGTTTATGGTAGTGCAGTGGTGTTAGGGTAGTGTAGGGGTCTTGCTGGGGGTTAGTGTTTTAGGGTTTAGGTCAGTGCAGTGGTGTTCGGGCAGTGTAGGGGTCGTGCTGGGGTTGGTGTTTTAGCATTTAGGGCAGTGCAGTGATGTTCGGGCAGTGTAGGGGGTCTTGCTGGGGATGGTGTTTTAGGGTTTAGGGCAGTGCAGTGGTGTTCGGGCCGGGTAGGGGGTCCTGCTGGGGTGGTGTTTCAGGGCTTAGGGCAGTGGTGTTCGGGCAGTGTAGGGGGTCTTGCTGGGGCTGGTGTTTCAGGGTTTAGGGCAGTACAGTGGTATTCGGTCATTGTAGGGGGTCGTGCTGGGGCTTGTGTTTCAGGGTTTAGGGCAGTGTAGTGGTGTTAGGTCAGTTTAGGGGGTCGTGCTGGGGATTGTGTTTTAGGGTTTAGGGCAGTGCTGTGGTGTTCAGGCAGTGTAGGGGGCCCTGCTGGGTTGGTGTTTCAGGGTTTAGGGCAGTGCAGTGGTGTTCGGGCAGTGTTGGGGTAGTGCTGGGATGGTGTTTCAGGGTTTATGGTAGTGCAGGGGTGTTAGGGAAGTGTAGGGGTCTTGCTGGGGGTTAGTGTTTTAGCGTTTAGGGCAGTGCAGTGATGTTCGAGCAGTGTAGGGGGTCTTGCTGGGGATGGTGTTTTAGGGTTTAGGGCAGTGCAGTGGTGTTCAGGCAGGGTAGGGGGTCGTGCTGGGGGTGGTGTTTCAGGTTTTAGGGCAGTGCAGTGGCGTTCGGGCAGTGTAGGAAGTCCTGCTGGAGGTGGTGTTTCAGGGTTTAGGGCAGTGCAGTGGCGTTCGGACAGTGTAGGGGTCGTGCAGGGGGTGGAGTTTCAGTGTTTAGGGCAGTGCAGTGGTGTTCGGGCATTGTATGGGGACGTGTTTGGGGTGGTGTGTCAGGGTTTAGAGCAGTGCAGTTTTGTTCGATCAGTGTAGGGGTCGTGCTTGGGGTGGTGTTTCAGGATTTACGGCAGTGCAGTGGTGTTCGGGCAGTGTAGTGGGTCATGTTGGGGGTGGTGGTTCAGGGTTTAGGGCAGTGCAGTGGTGTTTGGCCAGTGTAGTGGGACGTATTGGGGTAGTGTTTCACGGTTTAGTGCAGAGCAGTGGTGTTCGGGCAGTGTAGGGGTCATGCTGAGGGTAGTGTTTTAGGTTTTAGGGCAGTGCAGTGGTGTTCGGACAGTGTAGGGGGTCGTAGAGGGGGTCGTGGAGCGGGTGGTGTTTCAGGTTTTAGGGCAGTGGTGTTCGGGTAGTGTAGGGGTCTTGCTGAGGGTGGTGTTTCAAGGTTTAGGGCAGTGGTGTTCGGGCAGTGTAGCGGGCCTTGCTGAGATAGTCTTTCAGGGTTTAGGGCAGTACAGTGGTGTTCAGGATGTGTAGGGAGTCTTGCTGGGGTGGTGTTTCAGGGTTTAGGGCAGTGCAGTGGTGTTCGGGCAGTGTTGGGGTAGTGCTGGGATGGTGTTTCAGGGTTTATGGTAGTGCAGTGGTGTTAGGGTAGTGTAGGGGTCTTGCTGGGGGTTAGTGTTTTAGGGTTTAGGTCAGTGCAGTGGTGTTCGGGCAGTGTAGGGGTCGTGCTGGGGGTGGTGTTTTAGCATTTAGGGCAGTGCAGTGATGTTCGGGCAGTGTAGGAAGTCTTGCTGGAGGTGGTGTTTTAGGGTTTAGGGCAGTGCAGTGGTGTTCGGGCCGGGTAGGGGGTCCTGCTGGGGTGGTGTTTCAGGGCTTAGGGCAGTGGTGTTCGGGCAGTGTAGGGGGTCTTGCTGGGGCTGGTGTTTCAGGGTTTAGGGCAGTACAGTGGTATTCGGTCATTGTAGGGGGTCGTGCTGGGGCTTGTGTTTCAGGGTTTAGGGCAGTGTAGTGGTGTTAGGTCAGTTTAGGGGGTCGTGCTGGGGATTGTGTTTTAGGGTTTAGGGCAGTGCTGTGGTGTTCAGGCAGTGTAGGGGGCCCTGCTGGGTTGGTGTTTCAGGGTTTAGGGCAGTGCAGTGGTGTTCGGGCAGTGTTGGGGTAGTGCTGGGATGGTGTTTCAGGGTTTATGGTAGTGCAGTGGTGTTAGGGAAGTGTAGGGGTCTTGCTGGGGGTTAGTGTTTTAGGGTTTAGGTCAGTGCAGTGGTGTTCGGGCAGTGTAGGGGTCGTGCTGGGGGTGGTGTTTTAGCGTTTAGGGCAGTGCAGTGATGTTCGAGCAGTGTAGGGGGTCTTGCTGGGGATGGTGTTTTAGGGTTTAGGGCAGTGCAGTGGTGTTCAGGCAGGGTAGGGGGTCGTGCTGGGGGTGGTGTTTCAGGTTTTAGGGCAGTGCAGTGGCGTTCGGGCAGTGTAGGAAGTCCTGCTGGAGGTGGTGTTTCAGGGTTTAGGGCAGTGCAGTGGCGTTCGGACAGTGTAGGGGTCGTGCAGGGGGTGGAGTTTCAGTGTTTAGGGCAGTGCAGTGGTGTTCGGGCATTGTATGGGGACGTGTTTGGGGTGGTGTGTCAGGGTTTAGAGCAGTGCAGTTTTGTTCGATCAGTGTAGGGGTCGTGCTTGGGGTGGTGTTTCAGGATTTACGGCAGTGCAGTGGTGTTCGGGCAGTGTAGTGGGTCATGTTGGGGGTGGTGGTTCAGGGTTTAGGGCAGTGCAGTGGTGTTTGGCCAGTGTAGTGGGACGTATTGGGGTAGTGTTTCACGGTTTAGTGCAGAGCAGTGGTGTTCGGGCAGTGTAGGGGTCATGCTGAGGGTAGTGTTTTAGGTTTTAGGGCAGTGCAGTGGTGTTCGGACAGTGTAGGGGGTCGTAGAGGGGGTCGTGGAGCGGGTGGTGTTTCAGGTTTTAGGGCAGTGGTGTTCGGGTAGTGTAGGGGTCTTGCTGAGGGTGGTGTTTCAAGGTTTAGGGCAGTGGTGTTCGGGCAGTGTAGCGGGCCTTGCTGAGATAGTCTTTCAGGGTTTAGGGCAGTACAGTGGTGTTCAGGATGTGTAGGGAGTCTTGCTGGGGTGGTGTTTCAGGGTTTAGGGCAGTGCAGTGGTGTTCGGGCAGTGTTGGGGTAGTGCTGGGATGGTGTTTCAGGGTTTATGGTAGTGCAGTGGTGTTAGGGTAGTGTAGGGGTCTTGATGGGGGTTAGTGTTTTAGGGTTTAGGTCAGTGCAGTGGTGTTCGGGCAGTGTAGGGGTCGTGCTGGGGGTGGTGTTTTAGCATTTAGGGCAGTGCAGTGATGTTCGGGCAGTGTAGGAAGTCTTGCTGG
Organism: Triturus cristatus; assembly: GCF_964204655.1. Classification (NCBI taxonomy): domain Eukaryota; kingdom Metazoa; phylum Chordata; class Amphibia; order Caudata; family Salamandridae; genus Triturus; species Triturus cristatus. The sequence goes on along the minus strand of NC_140579.1, from coordinate 404,285,226 downwards.
AGGTGGTGTTTTAGGGTATGGGGCAGTGGTGTTCAGGCAGTGTAGGGGGTCTTGCTGGGGGTGGTGGTTCAAGGTTTAGGGCACTGCAGTGGTATTTGGACAGTGTAGGGGTCACGTGGGGGGTGGTGTTTCAGGGTTTAGGGCAGTGCAGTGGCGTTCGGGCAGTGTATGGGTCGTGCAGGGAGTGGTGTTTCAGTGTTTAGGGCAGTGCAGTGGTGTTCGGGAATTGTATGGGGACGTGCTTGGGGTGGTGTTTCAGGGTTTAGGGCAGTGCAGTTTTGTTCGAGCAGTTTAGGGGTCGTGCTTCGGGTGGTATTTCAGGATTTAGGGCAGTGCAGTGGTGTTCGGGCAGTGTAGTGGGTCATGTTGGGGGTGGTGGTTCAGGGTTTAGGGCAGTGCAGTGGTGTTTTGCCAGTGTAGTGGGACGTGTTGGGGTAGTGTTACACGGTTTAGTGCAGAGCAGTGGTGTTCGGGCAGTGTAGCAGGTCTTGCTGAGGTAGTGTTTCAGGGTTTAGGGCAGTGCAGTGGTGTTCGGTCAGTTTAGGGCGTCGTGCTGGGGCTGGTGTTTCATGGTTTAGGGAAGTGCAGTGGTGTTAGGGCAGTGTAGGGGGTCTTTGCTGGGGCTGGTGTTTCAGGGTTTAGGGCAGTACAGTGGTATTCGGTCATTGTAGGGGGTCGTGCTGGGTCTTGTGTTTCAGGGTTTAGGGCAGTGCAGTGGTGTTTGGTCAGTGTAGGGGGTCGTGCTGGGGATTGTGTTTTAGGATTTAGGGCAGTGCCGTGGTGTTCAGGCAGTGTAGGGGGCCCTGCTGGGGTGGTGTTTCAGGGTTTAGGGCAGTGCAGTGGTGTTCGGGCAGTGTTGGGGTAGTGCTGGGATGGTGTTTCAGGGTTTATGGTAGTGCAGTGGTGTTAGGGTAGTGTAGGGGTCTTGCTGGGGGTTAGTGTTTTAGGGTTTAGGTCAGTGCAGTGGTGTTCGGGCAGTGTAGGGGTCGTGCTGGGGGTGGTGTTTTAGCGTTTAGGGCAGTGCAGTGATGTTCGGGCAGTGTAGGGGGTCTTGCTGGGGATGGTGTTTAAGGGTTTAGGGCAGTGCAGTGGTGTTCGGGCAGTGTAGGGGGTCATGCTGGGGGTGGTGTTTCAGGTTTTAGGGCAGTGCAGTGTCGTTCGGGCAGTGTAGGAAGTCTTGCTGGAGGTGGTGTTTTAGGGTATGGGGCAGTGGTGTTCAGGCAGTGTAGTGGGTCTTGCTGGGGGTGGTGGTTAAAGGTTTAGGGCATTGCAGTGGTATTTGGACAGTGTAGGGGGTCACGCGGGGGGGGTGTTTCAGGGTTTAGGGCAGTGCAGTGGTGTTCGGGCAGTGTAGGGGTCGTGCAGGGGGTGGTGTTTCAGTGTTTAGGGCAGTGCAGTGGTGTTCGGGCATTGTATGGGGACGTGCTTGGGGTGGTGTTTCAGGGTTTAGGGCAGTGCAGTTTTGTTCGAGCAGTTTAGGGGTCGTGCTTGGGGTGGTGTTTCAGGATTTAGGGCAGTGCAGTGGTGTTCGGGCAGTGTAGTGGGTCATGTTGGGGGTAGTGTTTTAGGGTTTAGGGCAGAGCAGTGGTGTTCGGGCAGTGTAGGGGGTCATAGAGGGGGTCATGGAGGGGGTGGTGTTTCAGGTTCTAGGGCAGTGGTGTTCTGGCAGTGTAGGGGTCTTGCTGAGGGTGGTGTTTCAGGGTGTAGGGCAGTGGTGTTCGGGCAGTGTATCAGGTCTTGCTGAGGTAGTGTTTCAGGGTTTAGGGCAGTACAGTGGTGTTCAGGATGTGTAGGGAGTCTTGCTGGGGTGGTGTTTTAGGGTTTAGGGCAGTGCAGTGGTGTTCGGGCAGTGTAGGGGTCGTGCTGGAGGTGGTGTTTTAGGGTATGGGGCAGTGGTGTTCAGGCAGTGTAGGGGGTCTTGCTGGGGTGGTGGTTCAAGGTTTAGGGCATTGCAGTGGTATTTGGACAGTGTAGGGGGTCATGCGGGGGTGGTGTTTCAGGGTTTAGGGCAGTGCAGTGGCGTTCGGACAGTGTAGGGGTCGTGCAGGGGGTGGAGTTTCAGTGTTTAGGGCAGTGCAGTGGTGTTTGGGCATTGTATGGGGACGTGCTTGGGGTGGTGTTTCAGGGTTTAGGGCAGTGCAGTTTTGTTCGATCAGTGTAGGGGTCGTGCTTGGGGTGGTGTTTCAGGATTTAGGGCAGTGCAGTGGTGTTCGGGCAGTGTAGTGGGTCATGTTTGGGGTGGTGTTTCACGGTTTAGTGCAGAGCAGTGGTGTTCGGGCAGTGTAGGGGTCATGCTGGGGGTAGTGTTTTAGGGTTTAGGGCAGTGCAGTGGTGTTCGGGCAGTGTAGGGGGTCGTAGAAGGGATCGTGGAGCGGGTGGTGTTTCAGGTTTTAGGGCAGTGGTGTTCGGGTAGTGTAGGGGTCTTGCTGAGGGTGGTGTTTCAGGGTTTAGAGCAATGGTGTTCGGGCAGTGTAGCTGGTCTTGCTGAGGTAGTGTTTCAGGGTTTAGGGCAGTACAGTGGTGTTCAGGATGTGTAGGGAGTCTTGCTGGGGTTTTGTTTCAGGGTTTAGGGCAGTGCAGTGGTGTTCGGGCAGTGTTGGGGTAGTGCTGGGATGGTGTTTCAGGGTTTATGGTATTGCAGTGGTGTTAGGGTAGTGTAGGGGTCTTGCTGGGGGTTAGTGTTTTAGGGTTTAGGTCAGTGCAGTGGTGTTCGGGCAGTGTAGGGGTCGTGCTGGGGGTGGTGTTTTAGCGTTTAGGGCAGTGCAGTGATGTTCGGGCAGTGTAGGGGGTCTTGCTGGGGATGGTGTTTTAGGGTTTAGGGCAGTGCAGTGGTGTTCGGGCAGTGTAGGGGGTCGTGCTGGGGGTGGTGTTTCAGGTTTTAGGGCAGTGCAGTGGCGTTCGGGCAGTGTAGGAAGTCTTGCTGGAGGTGGTGTTTTAGGGTATGGGGCAGTGGTGTTCAGGCAGTGTAGGGGGTCTTGCTGGGGGTGGTGGTTCAAGGTTTAGGGCACTGCAGTGGTATTTGGACAGTGTAGGGGGTCACGTGGGGGGTGGTGTTTCAGGGTTTAGGGCAGTGCAGTGGCGTTCGGGCAGTGTAGGGGTCGTGCAGGGGGTGGTGTTTCAGTGTTTAGGGCAGTGCAGTGGTGTTCGGGCATGTATGGGGACGTGCTTGGGGTGGTGTTTCAGGGTTTAGGGCAGTGCAGTTTTGTTCGAGCAGTTTAGGGGTCGTGCTTGGGGTGGTATTTCAGGATTTAGGGCAGTGCAGTGGTGTTCGGGCAGTGTAGTGGGTCATGTTGGGGGTGGTGGTTCAGGGTTTAGGGCAGTGCAGTGGTGTTTTGCCAGTGTAGTGGGACGTGTTGGGGTAGTGTTTCACGGTTTAGTGCAGAGCAGTGGTGTTCAGGCAGTGTAGTGGTCGTGCTGGGGGTAGTGTTTTAGGGTTTAGGGCAGTGCAGTGGTGTTCGGGCAGTGTAGCAGGTCTTGCTGAGGTAGTGTTTCAGGGTTTAGGGCAGTACAGTGGTGTTCATGATGTGTAGGGAGTCTTGCTGGGGTGGTGTTTCAGGGTTTAGGGCAGTGCAGTTTTGTTCGAGCAGTTTAGGGGTCGTGCTTGGGGTGGTATTTCAGGATTTAGGGCAGTGCAATGGTGTTCGGGCAGTGTAGTGGGTCATGTTGGGGGTGGTGGTTCAGGGTTTAGGGCAGTGCAGTGGTGTTTTGCCAGTGTAGTGGGACGTGTTGGGGTAGTGTTTCACGGTTTAGTGCAGAGCAGTGGTGTTCAGGCAGTGTAGTGGTCATGCTGGGGGTAGTGTTTTAGGGTTTAGGGCAGTGCAGTGGTGTTCGGGCAGTGTAGGGGGTCGTAGAGGGGGTCGTGGAGGGGGTGGTGTTTCAGGTTTTAGGGCAGTGGTGTTCGGGCAGTGTAGCAGGTCTTGCTGAGGTAGTGTTTCATTGTTTAGGGCACTACAGTGGTGTTCATGATGTGTAGGGAGTCTTGCTGGGGTGGTGTTTCAGGGTTTAGGGCAGTGCAGTGGTGTTCGGGCAGTGTAGGGGGTCGTGCTGGGGCTTGTGTTTCAGGATTTAGGGCAGTGCAGTGGTGTTCGGTCAGTTTAGGGGGTCGTGCTGGGGCTGGTGATTCAGAGTTTAGGGCAGTGCAGTGGTGTTCGGGCAGTGTAGGGGGTCATGCTGGGGGTGGTGTTTCAGGTTTTAGGGCAGTGCAGTGTCGTTCGGGCAGTGTAGGAAGTCTTGCTGGAGGTGGTGTTTTAGGGTATGGGGCAGTGGTGTTCAGGCAGTGTAGTGGGTCTTGCTGGGGGTGGTGGTTAAAGGTTTAGGGCATTGCAGTGGTATTTGGACAGTGTAGGGGGTCACGCGGGGGGGTGTTTCAGGGTTTAGGGCAGTGCAGTGGTGTTCGGGCAGTGTAGGGGTCGTGCAGGGGGTGGTGTTTCAGTGTTTAGGGCAGTGCAGTGGTGTTCGGGCATTGTATGGGGACGTGCTTGGGGTGGTGTTTCAGGGTTTAGGGCAGTGCAGTTTTGTTCGAGCAGTTTAGGGGTCGTGCTTGGGGTGGTGTTTCAGGATTTAGGGCAGTGCAGTGGTGTTCGGGCAGTGTAGTGGGTCATGTTGGGGGTAGTGTTTTAGGGTTTAGGGCAGAGCAGTGGTGTTCGGGCAGTGTAGGGGGTCATAGAGGGGGTCATGGAGGGGGTGGTGTTTCAGGTTCTAGGGCAGTGGTGTTCGGGCAGTGTAGGGGTCTTGCTGAGGGTGGTGTTTCAGGGTGTAGGGCAGTGGTGTTCGGGCAGTGTATCAGGTCTTGCTGAGGTAGTGTTTCAGGGTTTAGGGCAGTACAGTGGTGTTCAGGATGTGTAGGGAGTCTTGCTGGGGTGGTGTTTTAGGGTTTAGGGCAGTGCAGTGGTGTTCGGGCAGTGTAGGGGTCGTGCTGGAGGTGGTGTTTTAGGGTATGGGGCAGTGGTGTTCAGGCAGTGTAGGGGGTCTTGCTGGGGTGGTGGTTCAAGGTTTAGGGCATTGCAGTGGTATTTGGACAGTGTAGGGGGTCATGCGGGGGTGGTGTTTCAGGGTTTAGGGCAGTGCAGTGGCGTTCGGACAGTGTAGGGGTCGTGCAGGGGGTGGAGTTTCAGTGTTTAGGGCAGTGCAGTGGTGTTTGGGCATTGTATGGGGACGTGCTTGGGGTGGTGTTTCAGGGTTTAGGGCAGTGCAGTTTTGTTCGATCAGTGTAGGGGTCGTGCTTGGGGTGGTGTTTCAGGATTTAGGGCAGTGCAGTGGTGTTCGGGCAGTGTAGTGGGTCATGTTTGGGGTGGTGTTTCACGGTTTAGTGCAGAGCAGTGGTGTTCGGGCAGTGTAGGGGTCATGCTGGGGGTAGTGTTTTAGGGTTTAGGGCAGTGCAGTGGTGTTCGGGCAGTGTAGGGGGTCGTAGAGGGGATCGTGGAGCGGGTGGTGTTTCAGGTTTTAGGGCAGTGGTGTTCGGGTAGTGTAGGGGTCTTGCTGAGGGTGGTGTTTCAGGGTTTAGGGCAGTGGTGTTCGGGCAGTGTAGCTGGTCTTGCTGAGGTAGTGTTTCAGGGTTTAGGGCAGTACAGTGGTGTTCAGGATGTGTAGGGAGTCTTGCTGGGGTTTTGTTTCAGGGTTTAGGGCAGTGCAGTGGTGTTCGGGCAGTGTTGGGGTAGTGCTGGGATGGTGTTTCAGGGTTTATGGTATTGCAGTGGTGTTAGGGTAGTGTAGGGGTCTTGCTGGGGGTTAGTGTTTTAGGGTTTAGGTCAGTGCAGTGGTGTTCGGGCAGTGTAGGGGTCGTGCTGGGGGTGGTGTTTTAGCGTTTAGGGCAGTGCAGTGATGTTCGGGCAGTGTAGGGGGTCTTGCTGGGGATGGTGTTTTAGGGTTTAGGGCAGTGCAGTGGTGTTCGGGCAGTGTAGGGGGTCGTGCTGGGGGTGGTGTTTCAGGTTTTAGGGCAGTGCAGTGGCGTTCGGGCAGTGTAGGAAGTCTTGCTGGAGGTGGTGTTTTAGGGTATGGGGCAGTGGTGTTCAGACAGTGTAGGGGGTCTTGCTGGGGGTGGTGGTTCAAGGTTTAGGGCACTGCAGTGGTATTTGGACAGTGTAGGGGGTCACGTGGGGGGTGGTGTTTCAGGGTTTAGGGCAGTGCAGTGGCATTCGGGCAGTGTAGGGGTCGTGCAGGGGGTGGTGTTTCAGTGTTTAGGGCAGTGCAGTGGTGTTCGGGCATTGTATGGGGACGTGCTTGGGGTGGTGTTTCAGGGTTTAGGGCAGTGCAGTTTTGTTCGAGCAGTTTAGGGGTCGTGCTTGGGGTGGTATTTCAGGATTTAGGGCAGTGCAGTGGTGTTCGGGCAGTGTAGTGGGTCATGTTGGGGGTGGTGGTTCAGGGTTTAGGGCAGTGCAGTGGTGTTTTGCCAGTGTAGTGGGACGTGTTGGGGTAGTGTTTCACGGTTTAGTGCAGAGCAGTGGTGTTCAGGCAGTGTAGTGGTCGTGCTGGGGGTAGTGTTTTAGGGTTTAGGGCAGTGCAGTGGTGTTCGGGCAGTGTAGCAGGTCTTGCTGAGGTAGTGTTTCAGGGTTTAGGGCAGTACAGTGGTGTTCATGATGTGTAGGGAGTCTTGCTGGGGTGGTGTTTCAGGGTTTAGGGCAGTGCAGTTTTGTTCGAGCAGTTTAGGGGTCGTGCTTGGGGTGGTATTTCAGGATTTAGGGCAGTGCAATGGTGTTCGGGCAGTGTAGTGGGTCATGTTGGGGGTGGTGGTTCAGGGTTTAGGGCAGTGCAGTGGTGTTTTGCCAGTGTAGTGGGACGTGTTGGGGTAGTGTTTCACGGTTTAGTGCAGAGCAGTGGTGTTCAGGCAGTGTAGTGGTCATGCTGGGGGTAGTGTTTTAGGGTTTAGGGCAGTGCAGTGGTGTTCGGGCAGTGTAGGGGGTCGTAGAGGGGGTCGTGGAGGGGGTGGTGTTTCAGGTTTTAGGGCAGTGGTGTTCGGGCAGTGTAGCAGGTCTTGCTGAGGTAGTGTTTCATTGTTTAGGGCAGTACAGTGGTGTTCATGATGTGTAGGGAGTCTTGCTGGGGTGGTGTTTCAGGGTTGAGGGCAGTGCAGTGGTGTTCGGGCAGTGTAGGGGGTCGTGCTGGGGCTTGTGTTTCAGGATTTAGGGCAGTGCAGTGGTGTTTGGTCAGTTTAGGGGGTCGTGCTGGGGCTGGTGATTCAGAGTTTAGGGCAGTGCAGTGGTGTTCGGGCAGTAACGGGGGTTCGTGCTGGTACTGGAGTTTCAGGGTATAGGGCAGTGCAGTGGTGTTCGGGCAGTGTAGGGGGTTGTGCTTCGGGTAGTGTTTCAGGGTTTAAGGCAGTGCAGTGGTGTTCGGGCAGTGTAGGGGATTGTGCTGGGGTGGTATTTCAGGGTTTAGGGTAGTGCAACGGTGTTCGGGCAGTGTAGGGGGACGTGCAGGGGTAGTGTTTCAGGGTTTAGGGCAGAGCAGTGGTGTTCGGGCAGTGTAGGGCTCATGCTGGGGATGGTGTTTTAGGGTTTAGGGCAGTGCAGTCGTGTTCGGGCAGTGTAGGGGGTCTTGCTGGGGGTGGTGTTTCAGGTTCTAGGGCAGTGGTGTTCGGGCAGTGTAGGGGTCTTGCTGAGGGTGGTGTTTCAGGGTGTAGGGCAGTGGTGTTCGGGCAGTGTATCAGGTCTTGCTGAGGTAGTGTTTCAGGGTTTAGGGCAGTACAGTGGTGTTCAGGATGTGTAGGGAGTCTTGCTGGGGTGGTGTTTTAGGGTTTAGGGCAGTGCAGTGGTGTTCGGGCAGTGTAGGGGTCGTGCTGGAGGTGGTGTTTTAGGGTATGGGGCAGTGGTGTTCAGGCAGTGTAGGGGGTCTTGCTGGGGTGGTGGTTCAAGGTTTAGGGCATTGCAGTGGTATTTGGACAGTGTAGGGGGTCATGCGGGGGTGGTGTTTCAGGGTTTAGGGCAGTGCAGTGGCGTTCGGACAGTGTAGGGGTCGTGCAGGGGGTGGAGTTTCAGTGTTTAGGGCAGTGCAGTGGTGTTTGGGCATTGTATGGGGACGTGCTTGGGGTGGTGTTTCAGGGTTTAGGGCAGTGCAGTTTTGTTCGATCAGTGTAGGGGTCGTGCTTGGGGTGGTGTTTCAGGATTTAGGGCAGTGCAGTGGTGTTCGGGCAGTGTAGTGGGTCATGTTTGGGGTGGTGTTTCACAGTTTAGTGCAGAGCAGTGGTGTTCGGGCAGTGTAGGGGTCATGCTGGGGGTAGTGTTTTAGGGTTTAGGGCAGTGCAGTGGTGTTCGGGCAGTGTAGGGGGTCGTAGAGGGGATCGTGGAGCGGGTGGTGTTTCAGGTTTTAGGGCAGTGGTGTTCGGGTAGTGTAGGGGTCTTGCTGAGTGTGGTGTTTCAGGGTTTAGGGCAGTGGTGTTCGGGCAGTGTAGCTGGTCTTGCTGAGGTAGTGTTTCAGGGTTTAGGGCAGTACAGTGGTGTTCAGGATGTGTAGGGAGTCTTGCTGGGGTTTTGTTTCAGGGTTTAGGGCAGTGCAGTGGTGTTCGGGCAGTGTTGGGGTAGTGCTGGGATGGTGTTTCAGGGTTTATGGTATTGCAGTGGTGTTAGGGTAGTGTAGGGGTCTTGCTGGGGGTTAGTGTTTTAGGGTTTAGGTCAGTGCAGTGGTGTTCGGGCAGTGTAGGGGTCGTGCTGGGGGTGGTGTTTTAGCGTTTAGGGCAGTGCAGTGATGTTCGGGCAGTGTAGGGGGTCTTGCTGGGGATGGTGTTTTAGGGTTTAGGGCAGTGCAGTGGTGTTCGGGCAGTGTAGGGGGTCGTGCTGGGGGTGGTGTTTCAGGTTTTAGGGCAGTGCAGTGGCGTTCGGGCAGTGTAGGAAGTCTTGCTGGAGGTGGTGTTTTAGGGTATGGGGCAGTGGTGTTCAGGCAGTGTAGGGGGTCTTGCTGGGGGTGGTGGTTCAAGGTTTAGGGCACTGCAGTGGTATTTGGACAGTGTAGGGGGTCACGTGGGGGGTGGTGTTTCAGGGTTTAGGGCAGTGCAGTGGCATTCGGGCAGTGTAGGGGTCGTGCAGGGGGTGGTGTTTCAGTGTTTAGGGCAGTGCAGTGGTGTTCGGGCATTGTATGGGGACGTGCTTGGGGTGGTGTTTCAGGGTTTAGGGCAGTGCAGTTTTGTTCGAGCAGTTTAGGGGTCGTGCTTGGGGTGGTATTTCAGGATTTAGGGCAGTGCAGTGGTGTTCGGGCAGTGTAGTGGGTCATGTTGGGGGTGGTGGTTCAGGGTTTAGGGCAGTGCAGTGGTGTTTTGCCAGTGTAGTGGGACGTGTTGGGGTAGTGTTTCACGGTTTAGTGCAGAGCAGTGGTGTTCAGGCAGTGTAGTGGTCGTGCTGGGGGTAGTGTTTTAGGGTTTAGGGCAGTGCAGTGGTGTTCGGGCAGTGTAGCAGGTCTTGCTGAGGTAGTGTTTCAGGGTTTAGGGCAGTACAGTGGTGTTCATGATGTGTAGGGAGTCTTGCTGGGGTGGTGTTTCAGGGTTTAGGGCAGTGCAGTTTTGTTCGAGCAGTTTAGGGGTCGTGCTTGGGGTGGTATTTCAGGATTTAGGGCAGTGCAATGGTGTTCGGGCAGTGTAGTGGGTCATGTTGGGGGTGGTGGTTCAGGGTTTAGGGCAGTGCAGTGGTGTTTTGCCAGTGTAGTGGGACGTGTTGGGGTAGTGTTTCACGGTTTAGTGCAGAGCAGTGGTGTTCAGGCAGTGTAGTGGTCATGCTGGGGGTAGTGTTTTAGGGTTTAGGGCAGTGCAGTGGTGTTCGGGCAGTGTAGGGGGTCGTAGAGGGGGTCGTGGAGGGGGTGGTGTTTCAGGTTTTAGGGCAGTGGTGTTCGGGCAGTGTAGCAGGTCTTGCTGAGGTAGTGTTTCATTGTTTAGGGCAGTACAGTGGTGTTCATGATGTGTAGGGAGTCTTGCTGGGGTGGTGTTTCAGGGTTGAGGGCAGTGCAGTGGTGTTCGGGCAGTGTAGGGGGTCGTGCTGGGGCTTGTGTTTCAGGATTTAGGGCAGTGCAGTGGTGTTCGGTCAGTTTAGGGGGTCGTGCTGGGGCTGGTGATTCAGAGTTTAGGGCAGTGCAGTGGTGTTCGGGCAGTAACGGGGGTTCGTGCTGGTACTGGAGTTTCAGGGTATAGGGCAGTGCAGTGGTGTTCGGGCAGTGTAGGGGGTTGTGCTTCGGGTAGTGTTTCAGGGTTTAAGGCAGTGCAGTGGTGTTCGGGCAGTGTAGGGGATTGTGCTGGGGTGGTATTTCAGGGTTTAGGGTAGTGCAACGGTGTTCGGGCAGTGTAGGGGGACGTGCAGGGGTAGTGTTTCAGGGTTTAGGGCAGAGCAGTGGTGTTCGGGCAGTGTAGGGCTCATGCTGGGGATGGTGTTTTAGGGTTTAGGGCAGTGCAGTCGTGTTCGGGCAGTGTAGGGGGTCTTGCTGGGGGTGATGTTTCAGGGTTTATGGCAGTGGTGTTTGGGCAATGTAGGGGGTCTTGCTGGGGGTGGTGTTTCAGGGTTTAGGGCAGTACAGTGGTGTTCGGGCAGTGTAGGGGGTCATGCTGGGGATGGTGTTTCAGGGTTTAGGGCTGTGTAGTGATGTTTGGGCAATGTAGGGGGTCATGCAGGCGGTGGTGTTTTAGGGTTTAGGGCAGTGCAGTGGTGTTCGGGCAGTGTAGCGGGTCTTGCTGAGGATGGTGTTTCAGGGTTTAGGACAGTACAGTGGTGTTCGGGCAGTGTAGAGGGTGTACTTTGCGTGGTGTTTGAGGGTTTAGGGCAGTGCAGTGGTGTTCGGGAAGTGTTGTGGGTCATGCAGGGGGTGTTGATTCAGCGTTTAGGGCAGTGCAGTGGTGGACAGGCAGGGTAGGGGGTCCTGCTGGGGGTGGTGTTTCAGGGCTTAGGGCAGTGGTGTTCGTGCAGTGTAGGGGGTCTTGCTGGGGCTGGTGTTTCAGGGTTTAGGGCAGTACAGTGGTATTCGGTCATTGTAGGGGGTCGTGCTGGGGCTTGTGTTTCAGGGTTTAGGGCAGTGCCGTGGTGTTCAGGCAGTGTAGGGGGCCCTGCTGGGGTGGTGTTTCAGGGTTTAGGGCAGTGCAGTGGTGTTCGGGCAGTGATGGGGTAGTGCTGGGATGTTGTTTCAGGGTTTATGGTAGTGCAGTGGTGTTAGGGAAGTGTAGGGGTCTTGCTGGGGGTTAGTGTTTTAGGGTTTAGGTCAGTGCAGTGGTGTTCGGGCAGTGTAGGGGCCGTGCTGGGGGTGGTGTTTTAGCGTTTAGGGCAGTGCAGTGATGTTCGGGCAGTGTAGGGGGTCTTGCTGGGGATGGTGTTTTAGGGTTTAGGACAGTGCAGTGGTGTTCGGGCAGTGTAGGGGGTCGTGCTGGGGTGGTGTTTCAGGTTTTAGGGCAGTGCAGTGGCGTTCGGGCAGTGTAGGAGGTCCTGCTGGAGGTGGTGTTTTAGGGTATGGGGCAGTGGTGTTCAGGCAGTGTAGGGGGTCTTGCTGGGGGTGGTGGTTCAAGGTTTAGGGCATTGCAGTGGTATTTGGACAGTGTAGGGGGTCATGCGGGGGTGGTGTTTCAGGGTTTAGGGCAGTGCAGTGGCGTTCGGGCAGTGTAGGGGTCGTGCAGGGGGTGGAGTTTCAGTGTTTAGGGCAGTGCAGTGGTTTTCGGGCATTGTATGGGGACGTGCTTGGGGTGGTGTTTCAGGGTTTAGGGCAGTGCAGTTTTGTTCGAGCAGTGTAGGGGTCGTGCTTGGGGTGGTGTTTCAGGATTTAGGGCAGTGCAGTGGTGTTCGGGCAGTGTAGTGGGTCATGTTGGGGGTGGTGGTTCAGGGTTTAGGGCAGTGCAGTGGTGTTTGGCCAGTGTAGTGGGACGTGTTGGGGTAGTGTTTCACGGTTTAGTGCAGAGCAGTGGTGTTCGGGCAGTGTAGGGGTCATGCTGGGGGTAGTGTTTTAGGGTTTAGGGCTGTGCAGTGGTGTTCGGGCAGTGTAGGGGGTCGTAGAGGGGGTCGTGGAGCTGGTGGTGTTTCAGGTTTTAGGGCAGTGGTGTTCGGGTAGTGTAGGGGTCTTGCGGAGGGTGGTGTTTCAGGGTTTAGGGCAGTGGTGTTCGGGCAGTGTAGCGGGTCTTGCTGAGGTAGTGTTTCAGGGTTTAGGGCAATACAGTGGTGTTCAGGATGTGTAGGGAGTCTTGCTGGGGTGGTGTTTCAGGGTTTAGGGCAGTGCAGTGGTGTTCGGGCAGTGTAGGGGGTCGTGCTGGGGCTTTGTGTTTCAGGGTTTAGGGCAGTGCAGTGGTGTTCGGGCAGTGTAGGGGGTTGTGCTTCGGGTAGTGTTTCAGGGTTTAGGGCAGTGCAGTGGTGTTTGGGCAGTGTAGGGGACTGTGCTGGGGTGGTGTTTCAGGGTTTAGGGAAGAGCAACGGTGTTCGGGCAGTGTAGGGGGACGTGCAGGGGTAGTGTTTCAGGGTTTAGGGCGGAGCAGTGGTGTTCGGGCAGTGTAGGGCTCATGCTGGGGATGGTGTTTTAGGGTTTAGGGCAGTGCATTGGTGTTCGGGCAGTGTAGGGGATCTTGCTGGGGGTGGTGTTTCAGGGTTTATGGCAGTGGTGTTTGGGCAATGTAGGGGGTCTTGCTGGGGGTGGAGTTTCAGGGTTTAGGGCAGTACAGTGGAGTTTGGGCAGTGTAGGGGGTCATGCTGGGGATGGTGTTTCAGGGTTTAGGGCTGTGCAGTGGTGTTTGGGCAGTGTAGTTGGTCATGCAGGTGGTGGTGTTTTAGGGTTTAGGGCAGTGTAGTGGTGTTCGGGCATTGTAGCGGGTCTTGCTGAGGATGGTGTTTCAGGGTTTAGGGCAGTATAGTGGTGTTCGGGCAGTGTAGGGGGTCGTACTTTGGGTGGTGTTTGAGGGTTTAGGGCAGTGCAGTGGTGTTAGAGAAGTATTGTGGGTCGTGCAGGGGGTGTTGATTCAGCGTTTAGGGCAGTGCAGTGGTGGTCAGGCAGGGTAGGGCATCCTGCTGGGGGTGGTGTTTCAGGGCTTAGGGCAGTGGTGTTCGGGCAGTGTAGGGGGTCTTGCTGGGGATGGTGTTTCAAGGTTTAGGGCAGTACAGTGGTATTCGGTCATTGTAGGGGGTCATGCTGGGGCTTGTGTTTCAGGGTTTAGGGCAGTGTTGTAGTGTTTGGTCAGTGTAGGGGGTCGTGCTGGGGATTGTGTTTTAGGGTTTAGAGCAGTACAGTGGTGTTCGGGCACTGTAGAGGGTCATACTTTGGGTGGTGTTTGAGGGTTTAGGGCAGTGCAGTGGTGTTCGGGAAGTGTTGTGGGTCATGCTAGGGGTGTTGATTCAGCATTTAGGGCAGTGCAGTGGTGGTCAGGCAGGGTAGGGGCTCCTGCTGGGGGTGGTTTTTCAGGGCTTAGGGCAGTGGTTTTCGGGCAATGTAGGGGGTCTTGCTGGGGCTGGTGTTTCAGGGTTTAGGGCAGTACAGTGGTATTCGGTCATTGTAGGGGGTCGTGCTGGGGCTTGTGTTTCAGGGTTAGGGCAGTGTAGTGGTGTTTGGTCAGTGTAGGGGGTCGTGCTGGGGATTGTGTTTTAGGGTTTAGGGCAGTGCCGTGGTGTTCAGGCAGTGTGGGGGGCCCTGCTGTGGTGGTGTTTCAGGGTTTAGGGCAGTGCAGTGGTGTTCGGGCAGTGTTGGGGTAGTGCTGGGATGGTGTTTCAGGGTTTATGGTAGTGCAGTGGTGTTAGGGTAGTGTAGGGGTCTTGCAGGGGGTTAGTGTTTTAGGGTTTAGGTCAGTGCAGTGGTGTTCGGGAAGTGTTGTGGGTCGTGCAGGGGGTGTTGATTCAGCGTTTAGGGCAGTGCAGTGGTGGTCAGGCAGAGAAGGGGGTCCTGCTGGGGGTGGTGTTTCAGGGTTTAGGGCAGTGGTGTTTGGGCAGTGTAGGGGGTCTTGCTGGGGGTGGCGTTTTAGGGTTTAGGGCAGTGGTGTTAAGGCAGTGTAGGAGGTGTTGCTGGGAGTGTTGTTGTAGGGTTTAGGGCAGTGTAGTGGTGTTCAGGCAGTGTAGGGGGTGTTGCTGGGGCTGGTGTTTCAGGGTTTAGGGCAGTGCAGTGGTGTTCGGGGAGTGTAGGTCGTACTGCTGGGGCTTGTGTTTTGGGTTTAGGGCAGTACAGTGGTGTTCAAGCAGTGTAGGGGTCTTGCTGGGGGAGGTGTTTTAGGGTTTAGGGCAGTGGTGTTAAGTCATTGTAGGGGGTGTTGCTGGGGGTAGTGTTTCAGGGTTTAGGGCAATGCAGTGGTGTTCGGGCAGTATAGGGGGTCGTCCTGAGGTTGGTGTTTCAGGGATTAGGGCAGTGTAGTGGTGTTCGGGCATTGTAGGGGGTCGTGCTGGGGCTGGTGTTTCAGGGTTTAGGGCATTGCAGTGGTGTTCGGGCAGTGTAGGTGGTTGTGCTGGGGTTGTTGTTTTAGGGTTTAGGGTAGTGCAGTGGTATTTGTGTAGTGTAGGGGTTCGTGCTGGTGGTAGTATTATAGGGTTTAGGGTAGTGCAGTGACGTTTGTGTAGTGGAGGGGGTAGTGCTTGGGGTAGATTTAGGGTTTAGGGTAGTACTGTGGTGTTTGTGTTCTGTAGGGGATCGTGCTGGGGGTAGTGTTTTAGGGTTTAGGGCAGTGCCGTGTTGTTTGGGTAGTGTAGGGGGTCGTGCTGAGGGTATTGTTTTAGGGTTTATGGTAGTGCAGTGGTGTTTGGGTTGTGTAGGGGGTCATACCTGGGTTAGTGTTTTAGGGTTTAGGGCAGTGCAGTGGTGTTCGGGCAGTGTAGGGGGTCATGCTGGGGGTGGTGTTTTAGGGTTTAAGGCAGTGCAGTGGTGTTCGGGCAGTGTAGGGGGTCTTTCTGGGGAGGGTGTTTTAGGGTTTAGGGCAGTGCAGCGGTGTTCGGGCAGTTAGGGGGTCGTGCTGGGGCTGGTGTTTCAGGGTTTAGGGCAGTGCAGTGGAGTTTGGGCAGTGTAGTGGGTCATGCTGGGGCTGGTTTTTCAGGATTTAGGGCAGTGCAGTGGTGTTCGGGCAGTGTAAGGGTCGTGCTGGGGCTGGTGTTTCAGGGTTTTTGGCAGTGCAGTGGTGTTCGGGCAGTGTAGGGGTCGTGCTGGGGCTGGTGTTTCAGGGTTTAGGGCAGTGCAGTGGTGTTTGGGCAGTGTAGGGGGGCGTGGTGTGGATGGTGTTTCAGGGTTTAGCGCAGTGGTGTTCGGGCAGGGTAGGGGGTCTTGCTGGGGTAGTTTTTCAGGGTTTAAGGCAGTGTAGTGGTGTTCGAGCACTGTAGGGGGTCTTGCTGGGGGTGTTGTTTCAGTGTTTAGGGCAGTGGTGTTCGGGCAGTGTAGGGGGTCTTGCTGGGGGTGGTGTTTCAGGGTCTAGGGCACTGGTGTTGGGCAGTGTACGGGTGATTCTGGGGCCGGTGTTTCAGGGTTTAGGGCAGTGCAGTGGTGTTCGGGCAGTGTAGGGGGTCGTGCTGGGGCTGGTGTTTCAGGGTTTAGGGCAGTGCAGTGGTGTTCGGGCAGTGAAGGGGGTTGTGCTGGGGCTTGTGTTTCAGGATGTAGGGCAGTGCAGTGGTGTTTGGGCAGTATAGGGGGACGTACTGGGGTAGTGTTTCAGGGTTTAGGGTAGAGCAGTGGTGTTCGGGCAGTGTAGGGGTCATGCAGGGGGTGATGTTTTAGGGTTTAGGACAGTGCAGTGGTGTTCGGGCAGTGTAAGGGGTCGTGCAGGGGGTGGTGTTTCAGGGTTTAGGGCAGTGCAGTTTTGTACGGGCAGTGTAGGGGGTCGTGCAGGGGGTGGTGTTTCAGAGTTTAGGGCAGTGCGGTGGTGTTTGGGCAGTGTAGGGGGTCTTGCTGGGATGGTGTTTCAGGGTTTTGGGCAGTGGTGTTTGGGCAGTGTAGGGGGTCTTGCTGGGGGTGGTGTTTTAGGGTTTAGGGCAGTGGTGTTAAGGCAGTGTAGGAGGTGTGGCTGGGAGTGTTGTTGTAGGGTTTAGGGCAGTGCAGTGGTGTTCAGGCAGTGTAGGGGGTGTTGCTGGGGCTGGTGTTTCAGGGTTTAGGGCAGTGCAGTGGTGTTCGGGGAGTGTAGGTCGTACTGCTGGGGCTTGTGTTTTGGGTTTAGGGCAGTGCAGTGGTGTTCAAGCAGTGTAGAGGGTCTTGCTGGGGGAGGTGTTTTAGGGTTTAGGGCAGTGGTGTTAAGTCATTGTAGGGGGTGTTGCTGGGGGTAGTGTTTCAGGGTTTAGGGCAATGCAGTGGTGTTCGGGCAGTATAGGGGGTCGTCCTGAGGTTGGTGTTTCAGGGATTAGGGAAGTGTAGTGGTGTTCGGGCATTGTAGGGGGTCGTGCTGGGGCTGGTGTTTCAGGGTTTAGGGCATTGCAGTGGTGTTCGGGCAGTGTAGGTGGTTGTGCTGGGGTTGTTGTTTTAGGGTTTAGGGTAGTGCAGTGGTATTTGTGTAGTTTAGGGGTTCGTGCTGGTGGTAGTATTATAGGGTTTAGGGTAGTGCAGTGACGTTTGTGTAGTGGAGGGGGTAGTGCATGGGGTAGATTTAGGGTTTAGGGTAGTACTGTGGTGTTTGTGTTCTGTAGGGGATCGTGCTCGGGGTAGTGTTTTAGGGTTTAGGGCAGTGCCGTGTTGTTTGGGTAGTGTAGGGGGTCGTGCTGAGGCTATTGTTTTAGGGTTTATGGTAGTGCAGTGGTGTTTGGGTTGTGTAGGGGGTCGTACCTGGGTTAGTGTTTTAGGGTTTAGGGCAGTGCAGTGGTGTTCGGGCAGTGTAGGGGTCATGCTTGGGGTGGTGTTTTAGGGTTTAAGGCAGTGCAGTGGTGTTCGGGCAGTGTAGGGGGTCTTTCTGGGGAGGGTGTTTTAGGGTTTAGGGCAGTGCAGCGGTGTTCGGGCAGTTAGGGGGTCGTGCTGGGGCTGGTGTTTCAGGGTTTAGGGTAGTGCAGTGGTGATTGTGTAGTGTAGGGGTTCGTACTGGTGGTAGTGTTTTAGTGTTTAGGGTAGTGCAGTGATGATTGTGTAGTGTAGGGGGTCGTGCTTGGGGTAGATTTAGGGTTTAAGGTAGTGCAGCGGTGTTTTTGTAGTGTAGAGGGTCGTGCAGGGGGTAGTGTTTTAGGGTTTAGAGCAGTGCAACGGTGTTTGGGTAGTGTAGGGGGTCGTGCTGGGGTAGTGTTTTAGGGTTTAGGGTAGTACAGTGATGTTTCGGTAGTGTAGGGGCTCATGCTGGGGGAAGTGTTTTAGGGTTCAGGGTAGTGCTGTGGTGTTTGGTTAGTGTAGGGGGTCGTGCTGGGCTAGTGTTTTAGGGTTTAGGATAGTGCAGTGGTGTTGGTGTAGTGTAGGGGGTCATGCTGGGGGTAGTGTTTTAGGGTTTAGGGTAGTGCAGTGGTGTTTGGGTAGTGTAGGGGGTCGTGCTGAGGGTAGATTTAGGGATTAGGGTAGTGAAGTGGTGTTTGGGTAGTGTAGGGGGTTGTGCTGGGGTAGATTTAGGGTTTAGGGTAGTACAGTGGTGTTTAGGCAGTGTAGGGGTCGCTCTGGGGGTAGATTTAGGGTTTAGGGTAGAGCAGTGGTTTTTGGGTAGTGTAGGGAGTCATGCTGGGGGAATGTTTTAGAGTTTAGGGTAGTGCAGTGGTGTTTGGGTAGTGTAGGGGGTCATGCTAGGGGTAGTGGTTTAGGGTTTAGGGTAGTGCAGTGGTGTTTGTGTAGTGTAGGGGGTCATGCTGGGGGTGGTGGTTTAGGGTTTAGGGGAGTGCAGTGGTGTTTGGGTAGTGCAGGGCATACTGCTGGGGGTGGTATTTTAGGGTTTAGGGTAGTACAATGGTGTTTGGGTTGTGTAGGGGGTACTGCTGGGTGTAGTGTTTTAGGGTTTAGGGTAGTGCAGTGGTGTTTGGGTAGTGTAGGGGGTATTGCTAGGGGTAGTGTTTTAGGGTATAGGGTAGTGCAGTGGTGTTTGGGTAGTGTAGGGGGTCATGCTGGGGGTAGTGTTTAAGGGTTTAGGGTAGTGCAGTGGTGTTTGTGTAGTGTAGGGGGTAGTGTTTAAGGGTTTAGGGTAGTGCAGTGGTGTTTGGGTAGTGTAGGGGGTCGTGCTGGGGTTAGTGTTTTAGGGTTTAGGGCAGTGCAGTGTTGTTCGGGTAGTGTAGGGGGTCGTGCTGGAGGTGGTGTTCTAGGGTTTAGGGCAATGCAGTGGTGTTCGGGCAGTGAAGGGGGTCGTGCTGGGGGTGATGTATTAGGGTTTAGGGCAGTGCAGTGGTGTTCGGGCAGTGTAGGGGTTCGTACTGGGGGTGGTGTTTCAGGGTTTAGGGCAGTGCAGTGGTGTACGGGCAGTGTAGGGGATCGTGCTGGGGGTGGTGTTTCAGGGTTTGGGGCAGTGGTGTTCAAGAAGTGTAGGGGGTCTTGCTGGGGGAGGTGTTTCAGGGTTTAGGGCAGTGCAGTGGTGTTCAGGCAATGTAGGGGGTCTTGCTGGGGGTGATGTTTCAAGGTTCAGGGCAGTGGTGTTCGGGCAGTGTAGGGGGTCTTGCTGGGGGGTGTTTTAGGGCTTAGGGCAGTGATGTTCGGGCAGTGTAGGGGGTCTTGCTGGGGGTGGTGTTTCAGGGTTTAGGGCAGTGGAGTGGCGTTCAGGCAGTATAGGGGGTCTTGCTAGCGGTGGTGATTCAGAGTTTAGGGCAGTGGTGTTCTGGCAGTGTAGGAGGTCGTGCTGGGGGTGGTGTTTTAGGGCTTAGGGCAGTTCAGTGGTGTTCGGGCAGTGTAGGGGGTCATGCTGGGGTGGTGTATCAGGGTTTAGGGTAGTGCAGTGGTGTTTGGGCAGTGTAGGGGGTCTTGCTGGGGGTGGTGTTTCAGGGTTTGGGGCAGTGGTGTTCAGGCAGTGTAGGGGGTCTTGCTGGGGGTGATGTTTCAGGGTTCAGGGCAGTGGTGTTCGGGTAGTGTAGAGGGTCTTGCTGGGGTGGTGTTTCAGGGTTTAGGGCAGTGGAGTGGCGTTCAGGCAGTGTTGGGGTCTTGCTAGGGTCGGGGTTTCAGGGTTTAGGGCAGTGGATTTCGGGGAGAGTAGGGGGTCATACTGGGGGAGGTTGTTCAGGGTTTAGGGCAGTGCTGTGGTGTTCGTGCAGTGTAGGGGGTTGTGCTGGGTCTTGTGTTTCAGGGTTTAGGGCAGTGCAGTTGTGAGATGGATTAGCCACGCCCTATTTACAACACTAAGTTAGCATAACCAAAATCATAGTTAACAAGCAAGCTTGTCGTTTCTGCTGCGCTGCACACGACACTGTTGTTATGTGTTATTCATTTTAGAAATGCTGACTCGATTTTGCCTTACAGGATAACAAACTGTTGTTTCACATTCTTAACCGTGAAATGTGCCCTTGGTCTGTACATCATGCAAAGAACGCGTCTGGGTCACTAGAAGGTACAGAGTGTTGTATTTAGATTGATCGTACCACTTGTTAGATATATCATGCATACAGCTGCCAATATTTGAAGGACAGGCGTCTTTAATATTGCAGAACAGTTTGGTTTTACATTCATTCGAACAAGAAGAGCTGATGCATGCTGTGAGAGCTGATCCTTTGATGTGATTCTACTAAGCTGATCTATACGGTATGGGGTCCCCCCTGTTAGCCTAAGAGACCTTCTAATAGTCTAATAATAATAATAATGTATTAGATTATAGTGAAAGGAGTGTGGCCGTATACCACTGTCATTAATAGTATGATTGCTCCTTTCATTCTATATGGTATTGTAATAATGCTAATGATTCTGATCTGTACTGTTAGTCTGCTAGTGTTAGCCAAAGTACTGCATCTTAGGACGCGAGGTTTATAAAATAAACTCTTTAAACTTTACCGTGTCTTTATTATTACGTTGTGGACTAACAAATAAGTACGAACAGGTATTTCGGATTCCCACCACTCCTGAGAAATATCTAAGTCGCTTGTTCTGGTTTGTCTATACATTGGGACCACCTAGCTAGATCTAGGTTAACGAATGAGATACTAAGCTAGTCGGATAAGGGGTTCTGGGTTCTGAGGGGAGTTTTCTGGTACACCACAATTCTCTGAGGTCCTGGTCTCCTGCGCATAGTTCTGTGCAAAAGCAGAATCCCTGCAACATGGCGCACCTAACGTTTGGTCTTAACGTCTGAGACGCTTTAGTAGTGCTGATTTATTCCACAACAACCCCCACTCTCGTTTCCGGACAACTTGAGTGACGGTTTAACCTACCTAGGTTTAGACTAAAGGTTCTATCAAGCTTGAAAATTAAAAAGGTTATAATTTTTGAGCCCAAGTGTTACTGTGTAAATCGTTGTTATTCTTTAAGGAGTCCTTATGGCGGTTAATATTCCCGCTCATAGTAGGGTTCCTCTGCGCGCTCATTTGAGGGCGCATGGGGTACCTGATGACGGGATGTCCGTAGTCTTTGTGGTCAGTGCTGATACCACCTACCCGTATGAGTTGTTTTACTCATGGGTGACCTTTGCGGAGGTGGATACAGACGATAATTTGTTCCACGAATATACAGCCTCGGCTGTTCCTGAGGCTTATGCCCCATATCGGACTCTAGAAATTCCTATTTCTGCCTGGCAGCATACAATTTGGTTTAATGGCGCCCTCCCCCATGAGGTCGTATCGGCGAGAATGGGCCCGTTGTCAATTGCAGGGGCTACATGGCCGGTACTGGCCGGATATACTCCACACCCACGCTACATGACGATAGGCGTGGGTGATTTGCTAACGCTACACACAGCCCTGATTACGGTCCATAGGGCTTTAGTGCAGTATGTGTCACGCACAGTTCAGGTGGGAGCACCTGCGGTTGCTGGACACGGGGCGGATCACCATCACGCGGTGGTGATTAGCCCTGTTATGGTTAACGCGGTTGTCGGCAAGCGCCCCCTCAGTAAGGATGAATTTCCTTACTGGCTTGCAGAAAATTTGATCAATTAGAAGCCGTGTTTCCAAACACTACACCTGTGGATAAACACAGGATACTCACCATTACTTTGCCGAAAGACCTGGTCCCTGAACTTGTAGATTGTGACAATTGGGGCAAGGTCTTTGCTGCGACATATTCGAAGTGCTACGGCACTCCGTCTATGGCTGTACTACCCTCCGTCATCAAGAAAGTTCAAGAAAGTCATGGTGCGGAGGCAGCTATTGAGTTGGGAATGAGGCTTGTCGACAGTTTCGATGTGGTTTGTTCCATGGTAATGGGCAACCTCAAAGGAGATGCCATGCAGTTCCAAGTTGGTAATATGCTGGAGCTTGTGGCTGATGCCGATAAGCCTAGGCAGTTCGCAAAAATTATTGCGAAAGCCTATAGGATGGTTGTACGTAGTGCCTCAGGTGTGAAACCCACCATCAAAATTCCAGATGTAGTGCAACAAACTAAGGTGAGTTCTTCTACAAAGGACGAAAAGCCCAACTTTCCTAAACAAAGTTGGCAAGCCAAAAAACAAGAGAAGCAGCAACAGAAACAGGTTTCTCGTCCTGCCTCACCAGTTCAGTCGTATAGTGAACGCACTTATGATTTGCGCGATCGTACTCGTATTAAGTCACCTGATAGGTTTCAGGTTTCTGAACAACGCTCTCCTCGTTCTTCACAGGAAACATCGACTTCGCACTCTGGTGGTGGAGAACGTGGAAGAGGACGGGGCACTCAAAGTCGAGACCAGCCCCGCCAGACTGACGGTAAAGGCAACCAGAAAGACGCTGCCAGACCGCGTCCACCGTTTCAGAAAAAGAAAGTTGCTGCTATCTCAGCGAGATATGCCTCAGATGGTCAGGACACAGCTTCGGAACCTGACATGGGCACTAACGCTGCTAGACAGCGCGACGGAAGTTACAGTAGTGCGGGAAGCATTGCGTCCATTTCTGGAGGCGACAGCAACTGACATTTATGTGACAGTTGAAACTGCTGATACTCGCGTAGCCCCCCCGGAAAGATTATTTGAAATAGTCCTTAATATTGAGGGTGACATACAACGCAAAATTAAAGTGGTTTTTTGGGATATTCTTACCACCACATATGATATTCTTTTGGCGGAAAAAGATTGGCCTCCGGCTTTCATTTTGGACGCCCCTAGGGGCGAGGAAGTTATACTTCCTTCCTTTGGGCACGCAGTGCCCACGGAGGAGTCTACTAGGTTGGCCGGGGAGTGGGCACAGGTGCTTGCGCCTGCGTTATATCGTAATCAGGTTGGCTGGGATAAATGTTCTCCCAATCATGAGATTCCATTGCGATCCGATCCCCAGCCTCAACCCCAATATCCGATGCGTCGCGAGGCTAGACCTCACGTCGCGTCAATCCTTGAACAATTGGAATATCAAGGAGTAATTGAGACATGTGTGTCACCCATGAATAATCCTTTATTCACTGTAACGAAGCCTGACGGGTCGTACCGCCTAGTTTTGGATTACCGGCATTTAAACTCACATTGCCGGACGTGTGTGGTACAAAATACTCATAGTTCGGCTCTCGTGGATAGTCTAGTGAGAAAGCGTTTCAAAACTACGCTTGACTTATCCAATGGCTTTTATTGCCATAATCTGGCCCCTCTTAGTTATGAGTGGACAGCATTCACCTCGGGTGGCAAACAAAAATTGTTCAAGAGGCTCCCGATGGGCTATAAAAACAGCCCTGGAGTTTTTGCCGCTCGCGTGGTCTCTCTATTGGAGATGGTAGACCCAGAAGCATACTCGTATGTCGACGACATCTATCTGACAGTCGACGAGTTGCTTCCACACCTTGCTCGTGTGGATAACATAGTGACTATGTTTGCAGACTTCGGTTACCAGTTTAACTTTAAGAAGTCGCACATTGCTGAATTTACAGTGTTGTTTTTGGGGTACGAACTCAATAATGAAGGTCTCTGGGTGGGCGGACCCCGTACACGATGCTCTTTGGAGTGAGAATGTTTGTTCCGGACCTTGATGGTCTAGACATGGCGGCAGCTGCCGCGCCTTTTGACCTCGATGACCACTGTGCTGTATTACAGAATCTACAAGAAGCAAGAGACACTCTAGCAAAGGAACACGTGCCCTCTACATCTGAAGAAGCGCTCCTGATTCCGGTGGTCGGCTGGCTGCCTCGAGTTGGTGATCTGGTCCATGAGAAGGTGGAGAACAAGAAGGAGTTTGGCCCCTCTTATCGAGCACCAGTCCCGGTGCTTGGAGTATTGGGTACACGTACAGTTGTTTTACCACCACTTCCTGGTCGCAAAGAAAAAAGGTACATTTCAATTGAAAATGTGAAGCTACACAGGGTGGCCGATTCTCCATAGTATGACACCTTCGGTTTCCTGCCCTTCAATGCTGAGACACTCTGTTGTGTTGCCACCATCTATCATCGTGCCTGAAGTTTCCATTGAGATGATTACAGTTAATGATCCGCCACCTACTGCTGGTGGTTTGCCCGCTGATCCTGAGTATGCTTATCCTACAGAAGTCGCTTTGCCCCTTTTAAATACAACAACACTTACGCAGTCACATTCTTCCTTTGAAACTGAATCATTGACTTCCACTGTCCCTTCCAAAATCTCTATATTTTTTGCCTGGTTCAAGAGACATTTTTTGGTTGCACCTTGGACTTACATCTGGTTGGTGCTGATTTGTATTTTTTTATTCATGACAATTGGCTTTGTGGTAGTGTTTTTTAAACTTATCAATGGACACTACCTGAATGAGCGTTCTACAATTCAATTAATTGATGGAACTTTGGCCCCCCATTCCTCATCACACATCATGAAAAGAGACCAGACGTTTGTGAACATCACCGCCTGGCCTGTACGTGATGGGATTGCTTGGGATGCGGTGAACTTTCAAATTCATGGTCCCACCGAAGTTATTAATGTGCCAACTGTTTTTCGTGTTTCTATGGGTGATGTAGTTAAACAAAACATCCGTTCAGATGATTGGGATGTACAAGCAATAGAAGCACTGTTTTCTGATTTAAAATATTATGCTGCATTTGATGCTGAAGATCTGTATTTAAATACTGCAATCTATAATGAGCAGTTTTGTTTTCAACATTATGGCACACATTTCCTACACAGAGCAAAAACTTTTAGAAATTTTGTTAATTTCACACAATGGGAACATTGTCCTGTCCCTATGCCTGGCAGCTCTGCCACTTTATTGAAAAAATTCACATACTTTTCGGATTTTAGTGTGTCAACCCCTGAGTCTTTTTATGTTAAGGTAGCGGTAGAACCCACTTCTAAGATCAGACTGACACACACAAAATTATTATATTCCAAATCCTTTATGGAGGAATTGGCTATTGGAGGTTATGACGTATGGAAAGCTACTATCGATCTTAAATCGGTTTGGGGAACTAAACCGTGGCAGGTACAAGGAACAGAGGCTTTGCATCGTGCCTGTCTTATCCCTAACCATATTTTATTTTTAAATTCATCTATTTTTCAGACCACCTGTTTTGGATTGGCTATATCTAAAAAATTAATTTCCCCCTCGATCCCTGATCTGGGTGCTTATCCTGGTTGGGAAAATAACTCAGATCTGTCCCTTACTATGTTGCAGTCGCTTGTTTCCAATGGCACCTTAAATATTTCAACATTGAATCCTGAGGGTTGGTTGGTATGGCAAACAAGCTCAGATTCCTGTCAACGTCGATTTCTAGATTTGGCTCCGGGGTATACACAACTTAGGGTTGACCCTCGTTTCACGTCTTCACACACGGTGACTACCTACTCTGTAGGTAAGTTATGTCAGTCATGGCTGCAACATTCCACGTTAACTTCAGTTAAGCTTCATTTGTCACGTTTAAATGAAAAAATAGATTTGAATGATTTCATTAAGGGTCCTGTAAATGGTAGATCTAAACGATGGGCTTATGCTATTTACAATGAAATTTGGAAGTTGTCGCAAATTGAAGCTGCTTCTAGACTACGTGCTATTGACCAGGCCAATATGGAAAAAGTATTGGCTGTGATAGATAATAGTATTAATACGTTGTCTTCTAGAATTTATACATTAGATAATATAGTTTCTTCTGTCGTAGACATTGTGCAAGATGATGTATCTGTGTTGTATCATGGTCAGAATCAGTTGCGTTCAATTATGCAGTTTGCATGGACATTGCAAACGTTAAAGGCAGGGAAAGTCCCTTGGGATTACATGAATATTTCATCATTGTTCCTTCCGTTTAATTTGACTGAAAAACAGCAGTTCATGTCCATGAAAGATGCAACTTATGCATTGCTGCACATTGAAAAATTAGAACCTTTACCTTTTTCAGTAGCTGAGGTAAATTCAGCCGTGTGGTTAATTCACGGATTAGTAACTTTACCGTTCAGTTTGTTCAAGTTTAGTTCGTGCATGAAACACTATGCTATTGGCAGATATGAACAACTTGGTGATGCATTTCTGCATGAAGTCTGGTCACTTCCGTTCACTTACAGATGCGTGAGGGATGGCAAGGAAGTTTACTTAAAAGGTGAAGAATGCAATTCCGCACCTGATCACTCTGTGGTTTGCAGAAATATACAATTATATGGCGCTTGCAATATACACGCACCTAATTTAGCTTGTGTCCTAAAGGGGATTCCAATGCCAGTTATAACGTCTTCTTTTAAGCTGCTTGCCAACGGTAGTTATTTGCTGTTAAATAGTGAAGCTTGCTGTGGGATGCTAGTGGGTATTCCTTACATAGTGACTGTTTCACAAAAAGTAGTTTGCTGTAATAACGTCCTTTTCCCGCCCCCGCAAGGCCGACTCGACATATCCATCTGGCCAGCGATTCCAACCTTGAACGCAGAGTTCAATAGGATGAGCAGAATAAGGGCTCTTTTGTCTAAAAAAGAGGTTGCGTTGACTTCATCCCTTGAAACATTTCTTCTTAATGTTGCAAACACACGCACTGAGGTACAAGCTCTTTTAAATACCGACCTCCCCCTCCATTTTGGGACCTTGATTCAAACTATCTTTAATGCTTCGTCTACGACTGGCCTTGTTCATTTTTTTTAAATTGTGGGCTCCGGCCTCGTGACATCTTTCCAGACTGTT
The DNA here is from genome assembly GCF_964204655.1 of Triturus cristatus. Classification (NCBI taxonomy): domain Eukaryota; kingdom Metazoa; phylum Chordata; class Amphibia; order Caudata; family Salamandridae; genus Triturus; species Triturus cristatus. The sequence goes on along the minus strand of NC_140579.1, from coordinate 404,259,292 downwards.
TTTGGTGGGATCCCCGCATTTTTACATTCTATTTTTTCAAGTGTCTTCGGAGGGTTCCCCTTGCTCCTCGCTGTGGTGGCTGGGATCCTCGTGTTGATTTGCGCACTTCGATATGGCTGCACACCGGGAGTTGCAAGACAGAATGCTGCGCTTGCTCCATCTTCGTAGCCGGATGCTTGATTTCTACGGCACCTTACCACTGGCGGTATTAAGCGTCAAGTATGGATTGTCTTTCCGGTTTCCCTTTTTTACGTGTGTGCAACCTGTTTTTCATTGCCTAGATTGTCCCTTCCAATGGGCTCTGGACTTGTGCCTGTCAAACTTGGCGTCACCTGACCCGGATTTTGATGAATTAATGTGTCCCTTAGTGGCTCATGAATTCGACTGTTCTGGTGTCGGGTTTATGGCTTTGGGTGCTGCACACGGAGTCCTTGGAAACTGGGATATCGGAGAGGCAGCTATTGATTTCCTTGAAAGGAGTTATATTGAGGAGACTGACAGTTGTCCTATCATGGTGCTGGATGCTCCGATAATTGATGAACATGTATGTTCCTTTCCCTTGCTCAACTGGATGGCAGATAATTTTGCGGAACGCTCCAATGATTTCCTCTTGGAAGCAGTCGCAACTTACGGTGCATATACCCTCATGGATTGACTGATTGACAGTGTCAATGTAGCTTGCATCCAGAATTGTAAAAATGTTTACGAAAATTTTGCTTATTTTTTAACACATCATTTTTCATTTTTAAAACGAACATTTTTTTATTCTCGGACTTTACACTTACCTTATATGCCATTGGTTCCGTTCTATTTCACTTGAACTCTGCGTTCTTGATAAGTGTATCCCTATTGGTTAGTGCTCCGATCATGGGGGGGTGTGAGATGGATTAAGCCACGCCCTATTTACAACACTAAGTTAGCATAACCGAAATCATAGTTAACAAGCAAGCTTGTCGTTTCTGCTGCGCTGCACACAACACTGTTGTTATGTGTTATTCATTTTAGAAATGCTGACTCGACTTTGCCTTACAGGATAACAAATTGTTGTTTCACATTCTTAACCGTGAAATGTGCCCTTGGTCTGTACATCATGCAAAGAACGCGTCTGGGTCACTAGAAGGTACAGAGTGTTGTATTTAGATTGATCGTACCACTTGTTAGACATATCATGCATACAGCTGCCAATATTTGAAGGACAGGCGTCTTTAATATTGCAGAACAGTTTGGTTTTACATTCATTCGAACAAGAAGAGCTGATGCATGCTGTGAGAGCTGATCCTTTGATGTGATTCTACTAAGCTGATCTATATGGTATGGGGTCCCCCCTGTTAGCCTAAGAGACCTTCTAATAGTCTAATAATAATAATAATGTATTAGATTATAGTGAAAGGAGTGTGGCCGTATACCACTGTCATTAATAGTATGATTGCTCCTTTCATTCTATATGGTATTGTAATAATGCTAATGATTCTGATCTGTACTGTTAGTCTGCTAGTGTTAGCCAAAGTACTGCATCTTAGGACGCGAGGTTTATAAAATAAACTCTTTAAACTTTACCGTGTCTGTATTATTACGTTGTGGACTAACAAATAAGTACGAACAGGTATTTCGGATTCCCACCACTCCTGAGAAATATCTAAGTCGCTTGTTCTGGTTTGTCTATACATTGGGACCACCTAGCTAGATCTAGGTTAACGAATGAGATACTAAGCTAGTCAGATAAGGGGTTCTGGGTTCTGAGGGGAGTTTTCTGGTACACCACAATTCTCTGAGGTCCTGGTCTAGTGCGCATAGTTCTGTGCAAAAGCAGAATCCCTGCAACATGGCGCACCTAACGTTTGGTCTTAACGTCTGAGACGCTTTAGTAGTGCTGATTTATTTCACAACAACCCCCACTCTCGTTTCCGGACAACTTGAGTGACGGTTTAACCTACCTAGGTTTAGACTAAAGGTTCTATCAAGCTTGAAAATTAAAAAGGTTATAATTTTTGAGCCCAAGTGTTACTGTGTAAATCGTTGTTATTCTTTAAGGAGTCCTTATGGCGGTTAATATTCCCGCTCATAGTAGGGTTCCTCTGCGCGCTCATTTGAGGGCGCATGGGGTACCTGATGACGGGATGTCCGTAGTCTTTGTGGTCAGTGCTGATACCACCTACCCGTATGAGTTGTTTTACTCATGGGTGACCTTTGCGGAGGTGGAAACAGACGATAATTTGTTCCACGAATATACAGCCTCGGCTGTTCCTGAGGCTTATGCCCCATATCGGACTCTAGAAATTCCTATTTCTGCCTGGCAGCATACAATTTGGTTTAATGGCGCCCTCCCCCATGAGGTCGTATCGGCGAGAATGGGCCCGTTGTCAATTGCAGGGGCTACATGGCCGGTACTGGCCGGATATACTCCACACCCACGCTACATGACGATAGGCGTGGGTGATTTACTAACGCTACACACAGCCCTGATTACGGTCCATAGGGCTTTAGTGCAGTATGTGTCACGCACAGTTCAGGTGGGAGCACCTGCGGTTGCTGGACACGGGGCGGATCACCATCACGCGGTGGTGATTAGCCCTGTTATGGTTAACGCGGTTGTCGGCAAGCGCCCCCTCAGTAAGGATGAATTTCCTTACTGGCTTGCAGAAAATTTGATCAATTAGAAGCCGTGTTTCCAAACACTACACCTGTGGATAAACACAGGATACTCACCATTACTTTGCCGAAAGACCTGGTCCCTGAACTTGTAGATTGTGACAATTGGGGCAAGGTCTTTGCTGCGACATATTCGAAGTGCTACGGCACTCCGTCTATGGCTGTACTACCCTCCGTCATCAAGAAAGTTCAAGAAAGTCATGGTGCGGAGGCAGCTATTGAGTTGGGAATGAGGCTTGTCGACAGTTTCGATGTGGTTTGTTCCATGGTAATGGGCAACCTCAAAGGAGATGCCATGCAGTTCCAAGTTGGTAATATGCTGGAGCTTGTGGCTGATGCCGATAAGCCTAGGCAGTTCGCAAAAATTATTGCGAAAGCCTATAGGATGGTTGTACGTAGTGCCTCAGGTGTGAAACCCACCATCAAAATTCCAGATGTAGTGCAACAAACTAAGGTGAGTTCTTCTACAAAGGACTAAAAGCCCAACTTTCCTAAACAAAGTTGGCGAGCCAAAAAACAAGAGAAGCAGCAACAGAAACAGGTTTCTCGTCCTGCCTAACCAGTTCAGTCGTATAGTGAACGCACTTATGATTTGCGCGATCGTACTCGTATTAAGTCACCTGATAGGTTTCAGGTTTCTGAACAACGCTCTCCTCGTTCTTCACAGGAAACATCGACTTCGCACTCTGGTGGTGGAGAACGTGGAAGAGGACGGGGCACTCAAAGTCGAGACCAGCCCCGCCAGACTGACGGTAAAGGCAACCAGAAAGACGCTGCCAGACCGCGTCCACCGTTTCAGAAAAAGAAAGTTGCTGCTATCTCAGCGAGATATGCCTCAGATGGTCAGGACACAGCTTCGGAACCTGACATGGGCACTAACGCTGCTAGACAGCGCGACGGAAGTTACAGTAGTGCGGGAAGCATTGCGTCCATTTCTGGAGGCGACAGCAACTGACATTTATGTGACAGTTGAAACTGCTGATACTCGCGTAGCCCCCCCGGAAAGATTATTTGAAATAGTCCTTAATATTGAGGGTGACATACAACGCAAAATTAAAGTGGTTTTTTGGGATATTCTTACCACCACATATGATATTCTTTTGGCGGAAAAAGATTGGCCTCCGGCTTTCATTTTGGACGCCCCTAGGGGCGAGGAAGTTATACTTCCTTCCTTTGGGCACGCAGTGCCCACGGAGGAGTCTACTAGGTTGGCCGGGGAGTGGGCACAGGTGCTTGCGCCTGCGTTATATCGTAATCAGGTTGGCTGGGATAAATGTTCTCCCAATCATGAGATTCCATTGCGATCCGATCCCCAGCCTCAACCCCAATATCCCATGCGTCGCGAGGCTAGACCTCACGTCGCGTCAATCCTTGAACAATTGGAATATCAAGCAGTAATTGAGACATGTGTGTCACCCATGAATAATCCTTTACTCACTGTAACGAAGCCTGACGGGTCGTACCGCCTAGTTTTGGATTACCGGCATTTAAACTCACATTGCCGGACGTGTGTGGTACAAAATACTCATAGTTCGGCTCTCGTGGATAGTCTAGTGAGAAAGCGTTTCGAAACTACGCTTGACTTATCCAATGGCTTTTATTGCCATAATCTGGCCCCTCTTAGTTATGAGTGGACAGCATTCACCTCGGGTGGCAAACAAAAATTGTTCAAGAGGCTCCCGATGGGCTATAAAAACAGCCCTGGAGTTTTTGCCGCTCGCGTGGTCTCTCTATTGGAGATGGTAGACCCAGAAGCATACTCGTATGTCGACGACATCTATCTGACAGACGACGAGTTGCTTCCACACCTTGCTCGTGTGGATAACATAGTGACTATGTTTGCAGACTTCGGTTACCAGTTTAACTTTAAGAAGTCGCACATTGCTGAATTTACAATGTTGTTTTTGGGGTACGAACTCAATAATGAAGGTCTCTGGGTGGGCGGACCCCGTACACGATGCTCTTTGGAGTGAGAATGTTTGTTCCGGACCTTGATGGTCTAGACATGGCGGCAGCTGCCGCGCCTTTTGACCTCGATGACCACTGTGCTGTATTACAGAATCTACAAGAAGCAAGAGACACTCTAGCAAAGGAACACGTGCCCTCTACATCTGAAGAAGCGCTCCTGATTCCGGTGGTCGGCTGGCTGCCTCGAGTTGGTGATCTGGTCCATGAGAAGGTGGAGAACAAGAAGGAGTTTGGCCCCTCTTATCGAGCGCCAGTCCCGGTGCTTGGAGTATTGGGTACACGTACAGTTGTTTTACCACCACTTCCTGGTCGCAAAGAAAAAAGGTACATTTCAATTGAAAATGTCAAGCTACACAGGGTGGCCGATTCTCCATAGAATGACACCTTCGGTTTCCTGCCCTTCAATGCTGAGACACTCTGTTGTGTTGCCACCATCTATCATCGTGCCTGAAGTTTCCATTGAGATGATTACAGTTAATGATCCGCCACCTACTGCTGTTGGTTTGCCCGCTGATCCTGAGTATGCTTATCCTACAGAAGTCGCTTTGCCCCTTTTAAATACAACAACACTTACGCAGTCACATTCTTCCTTTGAAACTGAATCATTGACTTCCACTGTCCCTTCCAAAATCTCTATATTTTTTGCCTGGTTCAAGAGACATTTTTTGGTTGCACCTTGGACTTACATCTGGTTGGTGCTGATTTGTATTTTTTTATTCATGACAATTGGCTTTGTGGTAGTGTTTTTTAAACTTATCAATGGACACTACCTGAATGAGCGTTTTACAATTCAATTAATTGATGGAACTTTGGCCCCCCATTCCTCATCACACATCATGAAAAGAGACCAGACGTTTGTGAACATCACCGCCTGGCCTGTACGTGATGGGATTGCTTGGGATGCGGTGAACTTTCAAATTCATGGTCCCACCGAAGTTATTAATGTGTGTAGGAAGGTGGATATCTGACTATGGTTACCGCCAAATTTTTGCCTAGTGTCTAGCTGGTTTTTCGACTTAGTTGGCCTGAGATCCTGCTATTCAGGATCTCAGCCTGGCTGTTCTCTCTTTAAAATGGACTCCATGTACCCTAGGTACATACCCAATTGGTTGGATCACCCTGTCAGCCCCTGTACCAGTGTACACTAGGTACCCAGGGCATTGGTGTACCCAAGGCCTGCCAAGGGCTGAAGCATGTATTATGCCACCCCAGGCTTGGCCTAACAATCTGACACAACTGGCTGATCACTCAGCTGGGGTAAGTTGGTGTAATCACCTCTTACTTAGGTGTAGTATACCTATACCTAACCTTAAATGGGACACATGGTAACCTATAAGTCACTCCTATGGCAGGCCTTAACAATCCTGAAGGCAGAGTGCTTGGTTCCATGTGAGATGGTGCTCTGGCATGAGCTGAGCCTGTCTGCAGTGGTCGGAACAACTTCCTTCTACTGTTTCCAGATATCGTCATACCATATACTCCTAAGTGCATTATGAACCTCGCGGTTAAATGCTATCTTTGGTTTGGCTTTATCAAAACATGTCGAGTAAGGTGTCATACGAATTGGAATACTAACCCCTCGCCAATTCTGGCGACGGGGTTAGCATTCCACCCTTCTAGAGGGACACGACATGTACAGTACCTGAAACCCGGGTAAAATCAGACATAGCCTCAGCTCCACAAAATGGATGCTGCCACCACAGACACAAGTCTGCCCTCCTGCTGCTGGGAGTCCTTCCAGCTTGGGAGGTGTGGACAAAGGGTTTCCTGCCAGGGGAGGTGCATGCACCACCCCAGACAGGATTTTGTGTATTGGTCAGGTAGGGCTTGAAAGAAACCAGACATGCCTGTGGCTCACAAGGAGCCTCGGTGTATATGCCAGTTCAAACCGGTCCTGGGGCACACCAGTCCCGGGCCTGGGGCGAGCTGGACAAAGGATTGGGGGTGTAACCACCCCCCTTCCTGGTCCCACCCATAGGGAGGGACCTAGCAGGTAGTCCGGCCCCTAGAATCCGCTTAAAGGTAGGAGCTGTGTCCTAAGACTTCAGACATCCTGGAATCAACTTAACACTAAGAAGAAGACGGGAACTTCGATGCTCTGCTGCACAGAGGACTGAAGCCAATCTCCCCTGTGGTCAGGGAGTGACCACCTTGCTAACGCAAGCACCATCCAGCGAATCAATGTCTGCTTTGCCGCCGCCTCCCGCCAGAGCCCGAGCCCAGAGACTGACAAGACCTGGACCTCCAGACCTCTCACCGCCCGATCCACAGTCCCTGAAAAGAGGAGACCCGTGGAGGCACCGAGACACGTGGAGCCAGCCATCTTGGAACGACTACAACAAGCTGACAAGTGCAACAACCGAGGCTCCCTCCAAGTTGTGCTTTGGGATCTGAGAAGCCCAACACCCGAGCAGCATCTGCACCAAAGGTGAGCCCTCCAGCATCTCCACGATCTGCGTGGGGCCCTTCTGCATTTTGCCACTCGACGCGCCTAACCGGTTGCTGGCCCGCTGGCTAGTAGCCATCTTGGCGACGAACTCTACGAAATACACTGCTGGTCTGGTTGCTCCAGACTGGCCCTTGCTCCCCTCCAAAGGAGCAGTCCTTCTGACCTTGCTGGTCAGAACCATCAGCTTATTTCACCTCCTACAACAATTGCTTTTGCCAAGGCTTGTTTGCATCGATCAAGTCGCCGACACCGCCGACAGCGAGAGCCTGCGTGGGACAGCTCGTGAACCGACTCCTGGACGTCGTCGACCTCCAGGGACCACGTGGCTGCAGAGACAAGCTATACCTTTCTTCCTGTTTGCACCCGACATTGCCTGGTACCCACCTGGTGCCACGCAGATCACTGGCTAGTGACTGTGAACACTGTCCCCTCTGCTTACAGGTCTTCAACATCTCCGATCCACTCTTGGATCCACTGCATCTCTCCCGGACCGACCGCCTGCAGCATCTTTGTCTTCAGGCTCCACGGAACAGATAGAAGAAACCCGACGCACTTCGAGGCCTATGCACCCGCTTCCTGTGGGTGAGGTAAAGCTGGCACACCTGTGCCCAAGTGTAGTAATACATCTCTAGTGCCTGTGTTCCAAATCTTGAGTTCCTAGTCCATCCGGAAGATCCTCTTTGCAGTAACTTTGTACTTTTTACGCACCCATTGAAACCTATGGGAGCACGCGTGTGACTATTTGCTCTGCACACGCCACCCGTGGACCTCCTGGTCACTAACTGAGGTTAGCTCCTTGTAGGCCCAGCGATTCTAGAGGCCCTAGGCCTTTTCCCTTTTCTGTTCGTGGTACTTATACCACTATTTTAGTATATGGTTTGAGCGGCCACCAGGGCCTATCCATATCAAGTGCAACTTCTGTGTATTCTACTGTAATCTTGTTTGACGATTTGTGCTCCTGTGCTCATAAAGAGACTAGGGGTTACTTTGAGAAATAAATACATATATATTTTGAATATATATCTGTGTGGTGTCCTTTCATTGGTATAAAAGGGGGTTACATTTGGTAAAACAGCTGGCTTAACACGCTTCACGAGTTTAGCCTCAAAGACTGCTTAGCCTACGCTACCACTAGGGCAGCTAGTCCGAAAAGGTTGACTTACAACCACACCATAAGGGTTGCTTGGCATGGTACAAGGTGATCACTTTAACTAGTGAGCATCATATACCAGGCCAACTTCTCACATTGGTGAGCAGCGGTTGGATTTGAGCTTGCTGTGTTTTACCATTGTAATCTCTTGGTTACCAATTGAAAGATCACATAGGTACCTGTAGGTACATATAAAACAAGATTAGATATACATAAGTTCTACTGAACTTAGTTGTTGTAGAGCAAAGGGAGTAGCACACCCTGACTACAACTACTAGATAGGTTTAGTAGGTAAACACAAGTGTAGGTAGATTGCAACACATCCACCCACACTTAAGAGCAATGGCAGGGGCAGAGGGGTCCACTGTACCCATCTCTGCTGAGAGTGACCCCCAGAGGGCACCATCCAGCTTTGCTACCCTTAACCAGAATGAGCTCAGGCATTTGGCAACTCTTAGAGGCCTTAAACAGCCCAAGAACCCTACCTCTGCTGAGCTCAGAGAACTCTTACAAAATGATGAGAATCAGAGAGAACTCAGGAAAGCTTCCCAGTTAGCCCCCTTAGGGTCAGGAACAGGAGGCCCCCCTTCTGAAGATGCTACAGAGATACCCAGTTCCAATAGCCATCCCTTAGATGAGAATCATACTACAGGGGAGGAAAGTGGTGAGAATACAGAAAGTAGTGATGATGAAGGGAGAACTAGCCCAGTGCCAAGTGTTATACTTGGCCCAGCTAAACTAAGGCTATTGGGGATTGACAGTGGGTTTACCCCATTGGATCTCCCCAGTGGACTTAACACAGGGCTTGGGAGGCAAAGGAATCGCTCAGGTGACTCCAATGCTTCCCATGGCTCTAGAGGCTCTCAAGGTCACTCCAGGAAAAGGATGACCACCCCTCAGAGGAGGGAACATGAGGCCAGAATGCAGGAAGCCCAGCTGAGGATCAGGAAGCAGGAGCTAGAAGTAGCCCTGATGGAAGAAAAACTGAACAAGGCTAGGCAACCTAGAGAGAGTGGGTCTATACCCACTGGTGGCAGCATTGTCCCTAAGGACAAAGATAGGGTCTTTGATAATAGGAACCTGTCTAAGGTTGTGCCCCCCTACAAAAGTGGGGATGACATCCACAAATGGATAACTGCTCTTGAGAGAGCCTGCAAAGTACAGCAGGTTCCTGAAGACCAGTGGGCAGCAATCCTCTGGCTCTCCTTTGAAGGAAGAGGCAGAGACAGACTCCTCACTGTTAGAGAAGAGGATGTCAGAAATTACAGAGTCCTGAAGAGTGTTCTGGTAGATGGGTTAGGCTTAACCACTGAACAGTACAGGTTAATGTTCAGAGACACCCAAAAGACACAGACTCAGGACTGGTCTGAATATGTTGAATGTGCCACTAAGGCTTTGGAGGGTTGGTTGCTGGGAAGTAAGGTATCTGATTTTACAGGATTGTACAATTTGATGATGAGAGAACAGATTTTAAGTAACTGTCAAAACCAGCTCCTCCATCAACACCTGGTAGACTCAGATTTGACCTCTCCCCAAGAATAGGGAAAGAGGGCAGATAAATGGGTCAGGACCAGGATCAGGCCTAAGAATCAGGGTGGTGACCAAAAGAAAGATACCACCAAACCTCAAGAGAAGGGTGGGGATAAAGCAAAAGAGAAATCTTCCTCAGGGCCCCAAAACTCCACACAGGGTGGTGGGTCCCAAGCTCCCTCCTCTACCACAGGTAAAAAGCCTTACTGCCATGAGTGTAAAACTCCTGGGCATTGGAAAACTGACAGCAGTTGCCCAAGGGCTACAAACAAAACTGTTCCTCCAATTACTCCTGTCACACCACCTATTACTGTCAGCAGTAATCCCCCAGGTGGTGGGAGTGCCCCCAAACATTTGGGTGGGTTTACTTGGGGAACACAGGGGGACCCTGGCTTAGCCAATTCCCCTGCAGCAGATACTCTTGTCTGTGATGGTGGCATGGGGTTTGCCAACTTCACTGCCTGTCCCAACACTTTGGGTAGGTACAGACAGGAGCCCTACATCAATGGTACAAAAGCTGAGGCCTACAGAGACACTGGAGCTAGCATCACAATGGTGGCCCATTGGCTAGTTCCCTCTGAGCAGCTTTTGCCTGGTTTCTCCTACCAGGTGACCAACATTGATGGCAAACAGAACAGTCATCCCATGGCAGAGGTATGTCTCAGCTGGGGAGGTGTCACTGGCCCTAAAAGGGTGGCAGTGTCCCCAACCTTGCCTGTAGACTGCTTACTGGGGAATGACTTAGAACTCTCAGCTTGGGCTGGAGTTGAACAAGACACCCATTCTAAAATGGTAGGCCTTTCACAAAAGGGTAGTGGGGTTGTGCCATTCACAACCCCTGTCCAAATAGATTTCCTCCCTGGAAAGGTTGGAAGGGCAGTGGTAGCCACAGCCCAGGCACAGACAGACTTCCCTGTAGAGACTGGCAGAGCTGTGACAGTCACAGCTCAAACACAAACTGAGTGCCCCCCTGAAAAGGTTGGCAAGGCTGTAATGGTCTCAGCCTATACTCAGACTGACATAGGTGTAGTGAAGCCTGAAACTATGGATCACTCCACACAAACAGAGAGTAGTGGGGAGGAAGAAAAGTCTCCCTCTCCCCAGACATTAGGAAAAAGTAAGCCTCCTCAGGGAGCTGACTTCACCCCTTGTGAAGGAACTGCCCCAGAGGTAGCCAGGCCTGGCCTGGCAGAGCCTCTGATGTCAGTGGCCCCTTCCAAGGTGGGACCCAGTCTGGTGCAGGTAGCCTGCCTCTCTCTACCCTGCCTCAGTCAGCCCAGGGCTGCAGAGGTCAGGGAGGCCAGTGGACCCCAAGAGGGCCCCTGTCCACAAGAACCCCCCCATCAAAAGAATGAGGATTGCCTGGCTAGTAGCCCTAGTCAGGTGATGGGTAAAAACATTCCTGAGGGATCTCCTTTACAGGTAGTTAGGGACCTACCCCAGAGGGATTCTGTTGGGTACAGGCAAACATGGGACCTTAGGGCCCCAGACCTGACCTGTCCCTCCAGTAAGCCCACAAAAGGGACCCAGCCTCCAGCTTTAGGTAGCCAGAGGCTGACCCTGAGAGCACAGTGCAACTCAGTTAAGGAAAGAAAGGCATCCATGGTGGAGGGGGATTGGAGGAAGGTGAGGCCTCACTTTGAGGACACTCACTTCAGTACTCCATCTCAACACCAGGCTTTTACTTTGCCAAGACACACCAAAGGTAGAGATTCCCTATGGTGGAGACCCTCTGATACCCTTAGGGTGAGGGATTGCTTAGTGGACCATGAGACAGGGGGTAACCATGCCAGTGCTGGTTCCTCCTTATATGGCCACTTGGGCAATATAGGCTTACCTGGTCAAGGTCAGCCTTATCTCCCTTCGTTTGGGGGGGGGGTTGTGTAGGAAGGTGGATATCTGACTATGGTTACCCCCAAATTTTTGCCTAGTGTCTAGCTGGTTTTTCGACTTAGTTGGCCTGAGATCCTGCTATTCAGGATCTCAGCCTGGCTGTTCTCTCTTTAAAATGGACTCCATGTACCCTAGGTACATACCCAATTGGTTGGATCACCCTGTCAGCCCCTGTACCAGTGTACACTAGGTACCCAGGGCATTGGTGTACCCAAGGCCTGCCAAGGGCTGAAGCATGTATTATGCCACCCCAGGCTTGGCCTAACAATCTGACACAACTGGCTGATCACTCAGCTGGGGTAAGTTGGTGTAATCACCTCTTACTTAGGTGTAGTATACCTATACCTAACCTTAAATGGGACACATGGTAACCTATAAGTCACTCCTATGGCAGGCCTTAACAATCCTGAAGGCAGAGTGCTTGGTTCCATGTGAGATGGTGCTCTGGCATGAGCTGAGCCTGTCTGCAGTGGTCGGAACAACTTCCTTCTACTGTTTCCAGATATCGTCATACCATATACTCCTAAGTGCATTATGAACCTCGCGGTTAATGCTATCTTTGGTTTGGCTTTATCAAAACATGTCGAGTAAGGTGTCATACGAATTGGAATACTAACCCCTCGCCAATTCTGGCGACGGGGTTAGCATTCCACCCTTCTAGAGGGACACGACATGTACAGTACCTGAAACCCGGGTAAAATCAGACATAGCCTCAGCTCCACAAAATGGATGCTGCCACCACAGACACAAGTCTGCCCTCCTGCTGCTGGGAGTCCTTCCAGCTTGGAAGGTGTGGACAAAGGGTTTCCTGCCAGGGGAGGTGCATGCACCACCCCAGACAGGATTTTGTGTATTGGTCAGGTAGGGCTTGAAAGAAACCAGACATGCCTGTGGCTCACAAGGAGCCTCGGTGCATATGCCAGTTCAAACCGGTCCTGGGGCACACCAGTCCCGGGCCTGGGGCGAGCTGGACAAAGGATTGGGGGTGTAACCACCCCCCTTCCTGGTCCCACCCATAGGGAGGGACTTAGCAGGTAGTCCGGCCCCTAGAATCCGCTTAAAGGTAGGAGCTGTGTCCTAAGACTTCAGACATCCTGGAATCAACTTAACACTAAGAAGAAGACGGGAACTTCGACGCTCTGCTGCACAGAGGACTGAAGCCAATCTCCCCTGTGGTCAGGGAGTGACCACCTTGCTAACGCAAGCACCATCCAGCGAATCAACGTCTGCTTTGCCGCCGCCTCCCGCCGGAGCCCGAGCCCAGAGACTGACAAGACCTGGACCTCCAGACCTCTCACCGCCCGATCCACAGTCCCTGAAAAGAGGAGACCCGTGGAGGCACCGAGACACGTGGAGCCAGCCATCTTGGAACGACTACGACAAGCTGACAAGTGCAACAACCGAGGCTCCGTCCAAGTTGTGCTTTGGGATCTGAGAAGCCCAACACCCGAGCAGCATCTGCACCAAAGGTGAGCCCTCCAGCATCTCCACGATCTGCATGGGGCCCGTCTGCATTTTGCCACTCAACGCGCCTAACCGGTTGCTGGCCCGCTGGCTAGTAGCCATCTTGGTGACGAACTCTACAAAATACACCACTGGTCTGATTGCTCCAGACTGGCCCTTGCTCCCCTCCAAAGGAGCAGTCCTTCTGACCTTGCTGGTCAGAACCATCAGCTTATTTCACCTCCTACAACAATTGCTTTTGCCAAGGCTTGTTTGCATCGATCAAGTCGCCGACACCGCCGACAGCGAGAGCCTGCGTGGGACAGCTCGTGAACCGACTCCTGGACGTCGTCGACCTCCAGGGACCACGTGGCTGCAGAGATAAGCTACACCTTTCTTCCTGTTTGCACCCGACATTGCCTGGTACCCACCTGGTGCCACGCTGATCACTGGCTAGTGACTGTGAACACTGTCCCCTCTGCTTACAGGTCTTCAACATCTCCGATCCACTCTTGGATCCACTGCATCTCTCCCGGACCGACCGCCTGCAGCATCTTTGTCTTCAGGCTCCACGGAACAGATAGAAGAAACCCGACGCACTTCGAGGCCTATGCACCCGCTTCCTGTGGGTGAGGTAAAGCTGGCACACCTGTGCCCAAGTGTAGTAATACATCTCTAGTGCCTGTGTTCCAAATCTTGAGTTCCTAGTCCATCCGGAAGATCCTCTTTGCAGTAACTTTGTACTTTTTACGCACCCATTGAAACCTATGGGAGCACGCGTGTGACTATTTGCTCTGCACACGCCACCCGTGGACCTCCTGGTCACTAACTGAGGTTAGCTCCTTGTAGGCCCAGCGATTCTAGAGGCCCTAGGCCTTTTCCCTTTTCTGTTCGTGGTACTTATACCACTATTTTAGTATATGGTTTGAGCGGCCACCAGGGCCTATCCATATAAAGTGCAACTTCTGTGTATTCTACTGTAAACTTGTTTGACGATTTGTGCTCCTGTGCTCATAAAGAGACTAGGGGTTACTTTGAGAAATAAATACATATATATTTTGAATATATATCTGTGTGGTGTCCTTTCATTGGTATAAAAGGGGGTTACATTTGGTAAAACAGCTGGCTTAACACGCTTCACGAGTTTAGCCTCAAAGACTGCTTAGCCTACGCTACCACTAGGGCAGCTAGTCCGAAAAGGTTGACTTACAACCACACCATAAGGGTTGCTTGGCATGGTACAAGGTGATCACTTTAACTAGTGAGCATCATATACCAGGCCAACTTCTCACAATGTGCCAACTGTTTTTCGTGTTTCTATGGGTGATGTAGTTAAACAAAACATCCGTTCAGATGATTGGGATGTACAAGCAATAGAAGCACTGTTTTCTGATTTAAAATATTATGCTGCATTTGATGCTGAAGATCTGTATTTAAATACTGCAATCTATGATGAGCAGTTTTGTTTTCAACATTATGGCACACATTTCCTACACAGAGCAAATACTTTTAGAAATTTTGTTAATTTCACACAATGGGAACATTGTCCTGTCCCTATGCCTGGCAGCTCTGCCACTTTATTGAAAAAATTCACATACTTTTCGGATTTTAGTGTGTCAACCCCTGAGTCTTTTTATTTTAAGGTAGCGGTAGAACCCACTTCTAAGATCAGACTGACACACACAAAATTATTATATTCCAAATCCTTTATGGAGGAATTGGCTATTGGAGGTTATGACGTATGGAAAGCTACTATCGATCTTAAATCGGTTTGGGGAACTAAACCGTGGCAGGTACAAGGAACCGAGGCTTTGCATCGTGCCTGTGTTATCCCTAACCATATTTTATTTTTAAATTCATCTATTTTTCAGACCACCTGTTTTGGATTGGCTATATCTAAAAAATTAATTTCCCCCTCGATCCCTGATCTGGGTGCTTATCCTGGTTGGGAAAATAACTCAGATCTGTCCCTTACTATGTTGCAGTCGCTTGTTTCCAATGGCACCTTAAATATTTCAACATTGAATCCTGAGGGTTGGTTGGTATGGCAAACAAGCTCAGATTCCTGTCAACGTCGATTTCTAGATTTGGCTCCGGGGTATACACAACTTAGGGTTGACCCTCGTTTCACGTCTTCACACACGGTGACTACCTACTCTGTAGGTAAGTTATGTCAGTCATGGCTGCAACATTCCACGTTAACTTCAGTTAAGCTTCATTTGTCACGTTTAAATGAAAAAATAGATTTGAATGATTTCATTAAGGGTCCTGTAAATGGTAGATCTAAACGATGGGCTTATGCTATTTACAATGAAATTTGGAAGTTGTCGCAAATTGAAGCTGCTTCTAGACTACGTGCTATTGACCAGGCCAATATGGAAAAAGTATTGGCTGTGATAGATAATAGTATTAATACGTTGTCTTCTAGAATTTATACATTAGATAATATAGTTTCTTCTGTCGTAGACATTGTGCAAGATGATGTATCTGTGTTGTATCATGGTCAGAATCAGTTGCGTTCAATTATGCAGTTTGCATGGACATTGCAAACGTTAAAGGCAGGGAAAGTCCCTTGGGATTACATGAATATTTCATCATTGTTCCTTCCGTTTAATTTGACTGAAAAACAGCAGTTCATGTCCATGAAAGATGCAACTTATGCATTGCTGCACATTGAAAAATTAGAACCTTTACCTTTTTCTGTAGCTGAGTTAAATTCAGCCGTGTGGTTAATTCACGGATTAGTAACTTTACCGTTCAGTTTGTTCAAGTTTAGTTCGTGCATGAAACACTATGCTATTGGCAGATATGAACAACTTGGTGATGCATTTCTGCATGAAGTCTGGTCACTTCCGTTCACTTACAGATGCGTGAGGGATGGCAAGGAAGTTTACTTAAAAGGTGAAGAATGCAATTCCGCACCTGATCACTCTGTGGTTTGCAGAAATATACAATAATATGGCGCTTGCAATATACACGCACCTAATTTAGCTTGTGTCCTAAAGGGGATTCCAATGCCAGTTATAACGTCTTCTTTTAAGCTGCTTGCCAACGGTAGTTATTTGCTGTTAAATAGTGAAGCTTGCTGTGGGATGCTAGTGGGTATTCCTTACATAGTGACTGTTTCACAAAAAGTAGTTTGCTGTAATAACGTCCTTTTCCCGCCCCCGCAAGGCCGACTCGACATATCCATCTGGCCAGCGATTCCAACCTTGAACGCAGAGTTCAATAGGATGAGCAGAATAAGGGCTCTTTTGTCTAAAAAAGAGGTTGCGTTGACTTCATCCCGTGAAACATTTCTTCTTAATGTTGCAAACACACGCACTGAGGTACAAGCTCTTTTAAATACCGACCTCCCCCTCCATTTTGGAACCTTGATTCAAACAATCTTTAATGCTTCGTCTACTACTGGCCTTGTTCATTTTTTTTAAATTGTGGGCTCCGGCCTCGTGACATCTTTCCAGACTGTTTTTGGTGTGATCCCCGCATTTTTACATTCTATTTTTTCAAGTGTCTTCGGAGGGTTCCCCTTGCTCCTCGCTTTGGTGGTTGGGATCCTCGTGTTGATTTGCGCACTTCGATATGGCTGCACACCGGGAGTTGCAAGACAGAATGCTGCGCTTGCTCCATCTTCGTAGCCGGATGCTTGATTTCTACGGCACCTTACCACTGGCGGTATTAAGCGTCAAGTATGGATTGTCTTTCCGGTTTCCCTTTTTTACGTGTGTGCAACCTGTTTTTCATTGCCTAGATTGTCCCTTCCAATGGGCTCTGGACTTGTGCCTGTCAAACTTGGCGTCACCTGACCCGGATTTTGATGAACTAATGTGTCCCTTAGTGGCTCATGAATTCGACTGTTCTGGTGTCGGGTTTATGGCTTTGGGTGCTGCACACGGAGTCCTTGGAAACTGGGATATCGGAGAGGCGGCTATTGATTTCCTTGAAAGGAGTTATATTGAGGAGGCTGACAGTTGTCCTATCATGGTGCTGGATGCTCCGATAATTGATGAACATGTATGTTCCTTTCCCTTGCTCAACTGGATGGCAGATAATTTTGCGGAACGCTCCAATGATTTCCTCTTGGAAGCAGTCGCAACTTATGGTGCATATACCCTCATGGATTGACTGATTGACAGTGTCAATGCAGCTTGCATCCAGAATTGTAAAAATGTTTACGAAAATTTTGCTTATTTTTTAACACATCATTTTTCATTTTTAAAACGAACATTTTTTTATTCTCGGACTTTACACTTACCTTATATGCCATTGGTTCCGTTCTAATTCACTTGAACTCTGCGTTCTTGATAAGTGTATCCCTATTGGTTAGTGCTCCGATCATGGGGGGGTGTGAGATGGATTAAGCCACGCCCTATTTACAACACTAAGTTAGCATAACCGAAATCATAGTTAACAAGCAAGCTTGTCGTTTCTGCTGCGCTGCACACGACACTGTTGTTATGTGTTATTCATTTTAGAAATGCTGACTCGATTTTGCCTTACAGGATAACAAACTGTTGTTTCACATTCTTAACCGTGAAATGTGCCCTTGGTCTGTACATCATGCAAAGAACGCGTCTGGGTCACTAGAAGGTACAGAGTGTTGTATTTAGATTGATCGTACCACTTGTTAGATATATCATGCATACAGCTGCCAATATTTGAAGGACAGGCGTCTTTAATATTGCAGAACAGTTTGGTTTTACATTCATTCGAACAAGAAGAGCTGATGCATGCTGTGAGAGCTGATCCTTTGATGTGATTCTACTAAGCTGATCTATACGGTATGGGGTCCCCCCTGTTAGCCTAAGAGACCTTCTAATAGTCTAATAATAATAATAATGTATTAGATTATAGTGAAAGGAGTGTGGCCGTATACCACTGTCATTAATAGTATGATTGCTCCTTTCATTCTATATGGTTTTGTAATAATGCTAATGATTCTGATCTGTACTGTTAGTCTGCTAGTGTTAGCCAAAGTACTGCATCTTAGGACGCGAGGTTTATAAAATAAACTCTTTAAACTTTACCGTGTCTGTATTATTACGTTGTGGACTAACAAATAAGTACGAACAGGTATTTTGGATTCCCACCACTCCTGAGAAATATCTAAGTCGCTTGTTCTGGTTTGTCTATACATTGGGACCACCTAGCTAGATCTAGGTTAACGAATGAGATACTAAGCTAGTCGGATAAGGGGTTCTGGGTTCTGAGGGGAGTTTTCTGGTACACCACAATTCTCAGAGGTCCTGGTCTCCTGCGCATAGTTCTGAGCAAAAGCAGAATCCCTGCAACACTGTTGTGTTTGGGCAGTGTAGTGTGACGTGCTGGGGTAGTGTTTCAGGGTGTAGGGCAGAGAAGTGGTGTTTGGGCAGTGTAGGGGGTTATGAAGGGGGTGGTTTTTCAGGGTTTATGGCAGTGCAGTGGTGTTCGGGCTGTGTAGGGGGTCATGCAGGGGGTGGTGTTTCAGGGTTTAGGGCAATGCAGTGGTGTTTGGCAGTGTAGGGGGTCTTGCTGGGGGTGGAGTTTCAGGGAATTAGGGCAGTGGTGTTCGGGCAGTGTAGTTGTTCTTGCTGGGGGTGATGTTTCAGGGTTCAGGGAAGTGGTGTTCGGGCAGTGTAGGGGGTCTTGCTGGGGTGGTGTTTCAGGGTTTAGGGCAGTGCAGTGGTGTTCGGACAGTGTAGGGGGAAGTGCGCGGGTGGGGTTTCAGGGTTTAGGGCAGTCCAGTGGCGTTCAGGCAGTGTAGGGGTTCGTGCGGGGGTAGTGTTTCAGGGTTTAGGGCAGTGCAGTGGTGTTCGCGCATTGTATGGGGTAGTGCGGGGGTGGTGTTTCAGGGTTTAGGGCAGTGCAGTTATGTTCGAGCAGTGCAGGGGGTCATGCTTGGGGTTGTGTTTTAGGGTTTAGGGCAGTGCAGTGATGTTCAGGCACTGTAGGGGTGGTGTTTCAGGGCTTAGAGCAGTGCAGTGGTGTTTGGGCAGTGTAGAGGTTCGTGCTGGGGTGGCGGTTCAGGGTTTAGGGCAGTGCAGTGGTGTTTGGACAGTGTGGGGGGGTCATACTGGGGCTAGTGTTTCAGGGTTTAGGGCAGTGCAGTGGTGTTTGGGCAGTGTAGTGGGACGTGCTGGTGTACTGTTTCAGGGTTTAGGGCAGAGCAGTGGTGTTCGGGCAGTATAGGGCTCATGCTGGGGGTAGTGTTTCAGGGTTTAGGGCAGAGCAGGGGTGTTCGGGCAGTGTAGGGGGTCGTGCTGGGGCTGGTGTTTCAGGGTTTAGGGCAGTACAGTGGTGTTCGGGCAGTGTAGGTGGTTGTGCTGCAGGTGGTGTTTCAGGGTTTAGGGCAGAGCAGTAGTGTTCGGGCAGTGTAGGGGGACATGCTGGGTTAATGTCTCAGGGTTTAGGGCAGTACAGGGGTGTTTGGGCAGTGTAGGGGGTCGTGCTGGGGCTGGTGTTTCAGTATTTAGGGCAGTGCAGTGGTGTTCGGGCAGTGTAGGGGGTCATGCTGGGGCTGGTGTTTCAGGGTTTAGGGCAGTACAGTGGTGTTCGGGCAGTGTAGGGGTCATGCAGGGGGTGGTGTTTTAGGGTTTAGGGCAGTGCAGTGGTGTTCGGGCAGTGTAGGGGGTCAATCAGGGGGTGGTGTTTCAGGGTTTAGGGCAGTGCAGGGGAGTTCGGGCAGTGTAGGGGGTCATGCAGGAGGTGGTGTTTCAGGGTTTAGGACAGCTCAGTCGTGTTTGGGCAGTGTAGGGTGTCTTCCAGGGGGTGGTGTTTTAGGGTTTAGGGCAGTGGTGTTAAGGCAGTGTAGGGGGTGTTGCTGGGGGTGGTGTTTCAGGGTTCAGGGCAGTGCAGTGGTGTTCAGGTAGTGTAGGGCGTGTTGCTGGGGCTGGTGTTTCAGGGATTAGGGCAGTGCAGTGGCGTTCGGGCAGTGTAGGTCATTCTGCTAGGGCAGGTGTTTCAGAGTTTAGGGCAGTCCAGTGGTGTTCAAGCAATGTAGGGGGTCTTGCTGGGGGAGGTGCTTTAGGGCTTAGGGCAGTGGTTTTAAGGCAGTTTAGGGGTGTTGCTGGGGTTGGTGTTTCAGGGTTTTGGGCAGTGCAGTGGTGTTCAGGTAGTGTAGGGCGTGTTGCTGGTGCTGGTGTTTCAGGGTTTAGGGCAGTGTTGTGGCGTTCGGGCAGTGTAGGTCGTCCTGCTAGGGCAGGTGTTTCAGGGTTTAGGGCAGTGCAGTGGTGTTCAAGCAATGTAGGGGGTCGTGCTGGGGGAGGTGTTTTAGGGTTTAGGGCAGTGGTGTTAAGGCAGTTTAGGGGGTGTTGCGGGGGATGGTGTTTCAGGGTTTAGGGCAGTGCAGTGGTGTTTGGGCAGTGTAGGGGGTATTGCTGGGGCTGGTGTTTCAGGGTTTAGGGCAGTGCAGTGGAGTTCGGGCAGTGTAGTTCTTCTTGCTGGGGCTGGTGTTTCAGGGTTTAGGGCAGTGCAGTGGTGTTCGAGCAGTGTAGGGGGTCTTGCTGGGGCTGGTGTTTCAGGGTTTAGGGCAGTACAATGTTGTTCGGGCAGTGTAGGGGGTCATGCTGGGGCTGGTGTTTCAGGGTTTAGGGCAGTGCAGTGGTGTTTGGGCAGTGTAGTGGGTTGTGCAGGGGCTGGTGTTTCAGGGTTTAGGGCAGTGCATTGGTGTTTGGGCAGTGTAGGGGGTCTTGCTGGGGGTAGTTGTTAAGGGTTTAAGGCAGTGTAGTGGTATTCGGGGATTGTAGGGGATCTTGCTGGGGTGGTGTTTCAGGGTTTAGGGCAGTGGTGTTAGGGCAGTGTAGGGGGTCTTGCTGGGGTGGAGTTTCAGGGTTTGCGGCAGTGCAGTGGTGTTCGGGCAGTGTAGGGGGTGGTGCTGGGGCTGGTGTGTCAGAATTTAGGGCAGTGCAGTGCTGTTTGGTTAGTGTAGGTGGTAGTGCTGGGTGTAGTGTTTTAGGTTTTAGGGTAGTGCAGCGGTGTTTGTGTAGTGTAGGGGTGGTGCTTTAGGGTAGTGCAGTGGTCTTTGGGCATTGTATGAGGTTGTGAGGGGGTGCTGTTTCAGGGTTTAGGGCAGTGCAGTTTTGTTCGGGCTGTGTAGGGGGTCGTGCTGGGGTTGGTGTTTCAGGGCTTAGGGCAGTGCAGTGGTGTCCGGGCAGTGTAGGGGTCGTGCTGGGAGTGGTGTTTCAGGGTTTAGGGCAGTGCAGTGGTGTTTGAGCAGTGTAGGGGGTCTTGCTGGAAGAGGTTGTTCAGGGTTTAGGGCAGTGCAGTGGTGTTCGGGTAGTGTAGAGGGTCGTGCTGGGTCTAGTGTTTCAGGGTTTAAGGCAGAGCAGTGGTGTTTGGACAGTGTAGGGGGTCATGCAGGGGGTGGTGTTTCAGGGTTTAGGGTAGTGCAGTGGTGTTCGGGCAGTGTAGGGGGTCGTGCAGGGGGGTGGTGTTTCAAAGTTTAGGGCAGTGCAGTGGTGTTTGAGTAGTAAAGGGGGTCTTGCTGGGGGTGGTGTTTCAGGGTTTGCGGCAGTGGTGTTCAGGCAATGTAGGGGGTCTTGCTGGGGGTGATGTTTCAAGGTTCAGGGCAGTGGTGTTCGGGCAGTGTACGGGATCTTGGTGGGGTGGTGTATCAGGGTTTAGGGCAGTGGAGTGGCGTACTGGCAGTGTAGGGGGTCTTGCTTGGTGTGGTGTTTCAGGGTTTAGAGCAGTGGAGTTCAGGCAGTGTAGGGGGTCTTGCTGGGGGGTGTTTTAGGGCTTAGGGCAGTGATGTTCGGGCAGTGTAGGGGGTCTTGCTGGGGTGGTGTTTCAGGGTTTAGGGCAGTGGAGTGGCGTTCAGGCAGTATAGGAGGTCTTGCTAGCGGTGGTGATTCAGAGTTTAGGGCAGTGGTGTTCGGGCAGTGTAGGAGGTCGTGCTGGGGGTGGTGTTTTAGGGCTTAGGGCAGTTCAGTGGTGTTCGGGCAGTGTAGGGGTCGTGCTGGGCGTGGTGTTTCAGGGTTTAGGGCAGTGCAGTGGTGTTCGAGCAGTGTAGGGGGTCATGCTGGGGGAGGTTGTTCAGGGTTTAGGGCAGTGGTGTTCGGGCAGTGTAGGGGGTCGTGCTGGATCTAGTGTTTCAGGGTTTAGGGCAGTGCAGTGGTGTTTGGGCAGTGTAGTGTGACGTTCTGGGATAGTGTTTCAGGGTTTAGGGCAGAGCAGTGGTGTTTGGGCAGTGTAGGGGGTCACGCAGGGGGTGGTGTTTCAGGTTTTAGGGCAGAGCAGTGATGTTTGGGCAGTGTAGGGAGTAGTGCAGGGGGTGGTGTTTCAGGGTTTAGGGCACTGTTATGTTATTTTATGTTATGTTATTTCCACTTGTAACGCGCTCGGCTACTCAAGAGTGTTCCGGCGCGAACCTGAGGGCAAACAAAGACATTCAAGCAAAGAGGAATGTTTTAAGCTTCCTTTTAAAGGCTACGAGCTCCTGAGTGAGACAGAGATCAAGGGGAAGGGCATTCCAGGCCCTGCTGGCTCTAACCACCAGAGAGCAGCCCCGAATCCTCTGTAGTTTATATCGCGGGATCGAGGCCAGGCCTAAAGAAGCCGAGCGCAGGACCCGCGCGGGGATATAGAAGGAGAAGCGCCTCTGAAGGTATAGAGGACCCTGACCATGGAGAGCACGATGAGCCAGGACCAGAGATTTAAATTGGATTCTGGCCGCAACAGGTAGCCAATGAAGAGAGTGCAGATGAGACGTGACACTCTTCCTAGAGGAAATACCCAATAGCAGTCTAGCCGCCGTGTTCTGGACCACCTGCAGTTTCTTGATCAAATAACCAGGAGACCCAACATACAAGGAATTGGCATAGTCTAGCCGAGAAAGAATCAGAGCACAAGTAACTGTAACTCTGGCTGCCTGCGGAATAAGAGGAAAAAAGTTCCTAAGGGTTTTGATAAGACCAAAGCAGCAGCCAGCAGTTTTCTTGATATGGGTGGAAAATGAAAGATTCTCCTCAAACCAGACACCCAAATTCTTGGCGGGCTGTCCCTCAGAGAGAGGAAGAGGAAGCTCCTGTGGCCACAGCTGTTGACGAAAATCAGATGGAAAAGTGCCAAAGAGCAGAATCTCTGATTTCTGCTCATTACACTTGAGCTGAGCACCTGCCAGCCAAGTGAAAATGGAGCGAAGGCACTGTTGGGCCACAAGGACCGAACTGGAGGCCTTATCCCAGGTAAAGAGCAGCTGGGTGTCATCAGCATAGGCCAAGACCTTAGCACCAAGAGCTTCTGCCAGATGCATCAGAGGCGTACCATAAATGTTAAAAAGCAAAGGGCTAAGGGAAGAACCCTGCGGGACACCCATAGTGACCAGGTGGGGGGTGGAATGAAAGGGAGGGAGCCAAATCTGCTCAACCCTTTCATCTAAAAAGGACCTGAGCCAGCCCCATACGGCCCCAGACACGCCAATCTCAGTGAGACGAGTCAACAGAAGATCGTGCGGGACCGTATCAAAGGCTGCCGAGAGGTCCAGCAGAATCAGAGCTGCTCTGCCCCCAGCATCCAGGCACGTCCGAATTGCCTCCACAACCTCAACCAAGACCGTCTCAGTGCAGTGGCCGGCCCGAAACCCTGATTGCGCTGGGTGGAGGAGAGCCTCCGACTCCACAAAGTCAGACAGTTGTTTGTGCACCACCTTCTCACAAACCTTAGTGATGGCTGGCAGGAGAGAGATGGGGCGATAATTGCCTGGATTAAGCGGGTCTAAGGAAGGTTTTTTAAGCAATGGAAGAATCTTGGCCTGCTTCCAGACCTGAGGTACCACCTCCGACTGTAAGGAGAGATTAATAATCAGAGTGACTTCAAGATAAATGCTCTTAGCTACATCTGCCAGAAGTCTGGCCGGACAGGCATCTGCCGGGGACCCCGATTTAAGTCCTTTAAGAATTTTGAGAATTTCCAGAGGGTGGACAGGGATAAAGTCAGACAGCAAAGTAGGAGGAACTGCCCGATCAGTCCATGTCCCTGTCAGAGCACCAATGTCAGGAGAGAAAGAGGCCTGAATGGCCATGATTTTAGCTCTGAAAAACCCAGACAGGGTATTGCACCAATCAAATGAAGAAGGAGTCGCACTAGTTTGGGCCAGCGGGGAGGTGAAGCTCTGCACTATGGAGAAGATTTCTTTAGAGTTATTCCTGGCCGCATCAATGCGGGCCGCATAGAAAAGACCTTTAGTCACAGAAATGTCGGCATAATAAGATCTTTGCATCCCTCTAAGTCTGAATTTCGCCACAGGGCAGTAGTTGCTCCTCCGCCACACCCGCTCCAAAATTTTGCACTCATGTTTAAGCGCTTTAAGAGCAGGAGTAAACCAGGGTTTGGAGGGGTGACTCTAGCCGGTATGATGGGTCGACAAGAGGTGATGGAATTCACTGCTCCGGACACCCAACCCGTAAACCCTGACATACACTCCTCCAGACCTCCAGACAACACAGGCCTGGCTATGTCCAGAGCCTGAGCAAGTTCCAGAGGATCCACTTTCCCCAGAACAGGCTTCGAAGAGCCAAGCACCAGAGCCTCGACCCTGGAGACGGTCCAAGAGAAGTAGGATATAAAATGATCAGACCACGTCACTGGGAGAGGATCTGTTACCAGAATAGGGAAATTGGAGCAGATAGGGTCCAATATGTGACCAGCCCGATGAGTGGGAAGGCTGACGAGCAGTGCAGTGGTGTTTGGGCAGTGTAGGGGTCTTGCTGGGGGTGATGTTTCAGGGTTCAGGGCAGTGGTGTTTAAGCAGTGTATGGGGTCTTGCTGGGGTGGTGTTTCAGGGTTTAGGGCAGTGGAGTGGCGTTCAGGCAGTGTAGAGGGTCTTGCTAGGGGTGGGGTTTCAGGGTTTAGGGCAGTGGCGTTCGGGCAGTGTAGGGGGTCTTGCTGGGGGTGGTGTTTCAGGGTTTAGGGTAGTGGCATTCGGGCAGTGTAGGGGGTCTTGCTGGGGCTGGTGTTTCAGGGTTTAGGGCAGTGCAGTGGTGTTCGGGCAGTGTAGTGGGTCGTGCTGGGGCTAGTGTTTCAGGGTTTAAGGCAGTGCAGTGGTGTTCGGGCAGTGTAGGGGTCATGCAGGGGATGGTGTTTCAGGGTTTAGGGCAGTGCAGTTGTGTTCGGGCAGTGTAGGGGGTCGTGCAGGGGGTGGTGTTATAGGGTTTCGGGCAGTGCAGTGGTGTTTGGGCAGTGTAGGGGGTCTTGCTGGTGGTGATGTTTCAGGGTTTAGGGCAGTGGTGTTCAGGCAGTGTAGGGGGTCTTGCTGGGGTGGTGTTTCAGGGTTTACGGCAGTGGAGTGGCATTCAGGCAGTGCAGTTGTGTTCGGGCAGTGTAGGGGGTCGTGCAGGGGGTGGTGTTATAGGGTTTCGGGCAGCGCAGTGGTGTTTGGGCAGTGTAGGGGGTCTTGCTGGGGGTGATGTTTCAGGGTTCAGGGTAGTGGTGTTCGGGCAGTGTAGGGGGTCTTGCTGGGGTGGTGTTTCAGGGTTTACGGCAGTGGAGTGGCATTCAGGCAGTGTAGAGGATCGTACTGGGGCTGGTGTTTCAGGGTTTAGGGCAGTGCAGTGGTGTTCGGGAAGTGTAGGGAGTCGTGCTGGGGCTAGTGTTTCAGGGTTTAGGGCAGTGCAGTCGTGTTCGGGCAGTGTAGGCGGTCATGCTGGGGCTAGTGTTTCAGGGTTTAGGGCAGTGAAGTGGTGTTCGGGCAGTGTATGAGGTCATGCGGGGGGTGGTGTTTCAGGGTTTGGAGCAGTGCAGTGGCGTTCGGGCAGTGTAGGGAGTTGTGCGGGGGTGGTGTTTCAGGGTTTATGGCAGTGCAGTGGCGTTCGGGTAGTGTAGGGGGTCATGCGGGGGTGGTGTTTCAGGGTTTAGGGCAGTGGTGTTTGGGTGTTGTATGGGGTCGTGAGGGGGTGGTGTTTCAGGGTTTAGGGCAGTGCAGTTTTGTTTGGGCCGTATAGGGGATCTTGCTGGGAGTGGTGTTTCAGGGTTTAGGGCAGTGGTGTTCGGGCGTTGTATGGGGTCATGAGGGGGTGGTGTTTCAGGGTTTAAGGCAGTGCAGTTTGGTTCGGGCTGTGTAGGGGGTCGTGCTTGGGGTGGTGTTTAAGGGATTATGGCAGAGCAGTTGTGTTCGGGCAGTGTAGGGGGTCGTGCTGGGGGGTGGTGTTTTAGGGCTTAGGACTGTGCAGTGGTGTTCGAGCAGTGTAGGGGTCCATGCTGGGGGAGATGTTTCAGGGTTTAGGGCAGTGCAGTGGTGTTCGGGCAGTTTAGGGGGTCGTGCTGCGTCTAGTGTTTCAGGGTTTAGGGCAGTGCAGTGGTGTTTGGACAGTGTAGTGTGACATGCTGGGGTAGTGTTTCAGGGTTTAGGGCAGATCAGTGGTGTTTGGGCAGTGTAGGGGGTCATGCTGGGGGTGGTGTTTTAGGGATTAGGACAGTGCAGTGGTGTTAGAGCAGTGTAGGCGTTCATGCTGGGTGAGATTGTTCAGGGTTTAGGGTAGTGTAGTGGTGTTCGGGCAGTGTAGGGGGTCGTGCTGGGTCTAGTGTTTCAGGGTTTAGGGCAGTGCAGTGGTGTTTGGGCAGTGTAGTGTGACGTGCAGGGGTAGTGTTTCAGGGTTTAGGGTAGAGCAGTAGTGTTTGGGCAGTGTAGGGGGTCATGCAGGGGGTGGTGTTTCAAGGTTTAGGGCAGTGCAGTGGTGTTCAGGAAGTGTAGGGGGTCATGCAGGGGGTGGTGTTTCAGTGTTTAGGGCAGTGCAGTGGTGTTTGGGCAGTATAGGGGGACTTGCTGGGGGTGGTGTTTCAGGGTTTAGGGCAATGGTGTTCGGAAAGTGTAGGGGGTCTTGCTGGGGTGGTGTTTCACGGTTTAGAGCAGTGGAGTGGCGTTCAGGCAGTGTAGGGGGTCTTGCTAGGGGTGGAGTTTCAGGGTTTAGGGCAGTGGCGTTCGGGCAGTGTAGGGGGTCTTGCTGGGGGTGGTGTTTCAGGGTTTAGGGCAGTGGCGTTCGGGCAATGTAGGGGGTCTTGCTGGGGCTGATGTTTTAGGGTTTAGGGCAGTGCAGTGGTGTTCGGGCAGTGAAGGGGGTCTTGCTGGGGCTGGTGTTTCAGGGTTTAGGGCAGTGCAGTGGTGTTCGGGCAGTGTAGGGGGTCATGCTGGGGCTGGTGTTTCAGGGTTTACGGCACTGCAGTGTTGTTCGGGCAGTATAGGGGGTTGTGCTTGGGCTTGTGTTTCAGGGTTTAGGGCAGTGCAATGGTGTTCGGACAGTGTAGGGGGTCGTTCTCTTGGTGGTGTTTCAGGGTTTAGGGCTGAGCAGTGGTGTTCAGGCTGTGTAGTGGATCATGCAGGGGGTGGTGTTTCAGTGTCTAGAGCAACGCAGTGGTGTTCGGTGAGTGTAGGGGGTCATGCAGGGGGGGGTGTTTCAGGGTTTAGGGCAGTGCATTGGTGTTCGCGCAGTGTAGGGGGTCTAGCTGGGGGTGGTGTTTTAGGGTTTAGTGCAGTGGTGTACGGCTGTGTAGGGGGTCTTGCTGGGGGTGGTGTTTTAGGGTTTAGGGCAGTGGTGTTAAGGCATTGTAGGGACTGTTGCTGGTGGTGGTGTTTCAGGGTAAAGGGCAGTGCTGTGGTGATCGGGCAGTATAGGGGGTGTTGCTGGGGCTGGTGTTTCAGGGTTTAGGGCAGTGCAGTGGAGTTCGGCCAGTGTAGATCGTCCTGTTGGGGCTGTTGTTTCAGTGTTTAGGGCAGTGCAGTGGTGTTCGAGCAGTGTAGGGGGTCTTGCTGGTGGTGGTGTTTTAGGGTTTAGGGCAGTGGTGTTAAGGCAGTGTAGCGAGTGTTGCTGGGGGTAGTGTTTCAGGGTTTAGGGCAGTGCAGTGGTGTTCAGGCAACGTAGGGGGCCTTCCTGGGGCTGGTGTTTCAGGGTTTAGGGCAGTGCAGTGGTGTTCGGGCAGTGTAGGGGGTAGTGCTGGGGCTGGTGTTTCAGGGTTTATGGCAGTGCAGTGTTATTCGGCAGTATAGGGGTTGTGCTTGGGCTTGTGTTTCAGGGTTTAGGGCAGTGCAATGGTGTTCGGACAGTGTAGGGGATCATTCTGTTGGTTGTGTTTCAGGGTTTAGGGCAGTGCAGTGGTGTTCGGGCAGTGTAGGGGGTCTAGCTGGGGGTGGTGTTTTAGGGTTTAGGGTAGTGGTGTTCGGCAGTGTAGGGGGTCTTGCTGGGGGTGGTGGTTTAGGGTTTAGGGCAGTGGTGTTAAGGCAGTGTAGGGACTGTTGCTGGTGGTGGTATTTCAGGGTTTAGGGCAGTGCTGTGGTGTTTGGGCAGTGTAGGGGGTGTTGCTGGGGCTGGTGTTTCAGGGTTTAGGGCAGTGCAGTGGAGTTCGGCCAGTGTAGATCGTCCTGTAGGGGCTGGTGTTTCAGTGTTTAGGGCAGTGCAGTGGTGTTCGAGCAGTGTAGGGGGTCTTGCTGGGGGTGGTGTTTTAGGGTTTAGGGCAGTGGTGTTAAGGCAGTGTAGGGAGTGTTGCTGGGGGTGGTGTTTCAGGGTTTAGGGCAGTGGCGTTCGGGCAGTGTAGGGGGTCTTGCTGGGGATGGTGTTTCAGGGTTTAGGGTAGTGCAGTGGTGTTTGGGCAGTGTAGGGGGTCTTGCTGGGGCTGGTGTTTCAGGGTTTAGGGCAGTGCAGTGGTGTTCGGGCAGTGTAGGGGGTCGTGCTGGGGCTGGTGTTTCAGGGTTTAGGGTAGTGCAGTGTTGTTTGGGCAGTATAGGGGGTTGTGCTTGGGCTTGTGGTTCAGGGTTTAGGGGAGTGCAATGGTTTTCGGACAGAGTAGGGGATCGTTCTGTTGGTGGTGTTTCAGGGTTTAGGGCAGTGCAGTGGTGTTCGGGCAGTGTAGGGGTTTGTGCTGGGGCGAGTGTTTCAGGGTTTAGGGCAGTGCAGTGGTGTTCGGGCAGTGTAGGGAGATGTACTGGGGTAGTGTTTCAGGGTATAGGGCAGAGCAGTGGTGTTCGGGCAGTGTAGGGGTCATGCTGGGGGTGGTGTTTTATGGTTTAGGGCAGTGCAGTGGTGTTCGGGCTGTGTAGGGGGTCGTGCAGGGGGTGGTGTTTCAGGGTTTAGGGCAGTGCAGTGGTGTTTGGGGAGTGTAGGGGGTCATGCAGGGGGTGGTGTTTTAGGGTTTAGGGCAGTGGTGTTAAGGCAGTGTAGGGAGTGTTGCTGGGGGTGGTGTTTCAGGGTTTAGGGCAGTGCAGTGGTGTTTGGGCAGTGTAGGGGGTGTTGATGGGGCTGGTGTTTCAGGGTTTAGGGCAGTGCAGTGGAGTTCGGGCAGTGTAGGTCGTCTTGCTGTGGCTGGTGTTTCAGGGTTTAGGGCAGTGCAGTGGTGTTCGAGCAGTTTAGGGGTCGTACTGGGGCTGGTGTTTCAAGTTTTAGGACAGTGCAGTGGTGTTCCGGCACTGTAGGGGGTCTTGCTTGGGGTGGTGTTTTAGGGTTTTAGGGCAGTGGTGTTAAGGCAGTGTAGGGACTGTTGCTGGTGGTGGTGTTTCAGGGATTAGGGCAGTGCTGTGGTGTTCGGGCAGTGTAGGGGGTGTTGCTGGGGCTGGTGTTTCAGGGTTTAGGGCAGTGCAGTGGACTTCGCCCAGTGTAGATCGTCCTGTTGGGACTGGTGTTTCAGTGTTTAGGGCAGTACAGTGGTGTTCTAGCAGTGTAGGGGGTCTTGCTGGGGGTGGTGTTTTAGGGTTTAGGGCAGTGGTGTTAAGGCAGTGTAGGGAGTGTTGCTGGGGGTAGTGTTTCAGGGTTTAAGGCAGTGGAGTGGTGTTTGGGCAGTATAGGGGGTCTTGCTGGGGGTGGTGTTTCAGGGTTTAGGGCAGTGGTGTTCGGGCAGTGTAGGGGGTCTTTCTGGGGGTGATGTTTCAGGGTGCAGAGCAGTGGTGTTCGGGCAGTGTAGGGGGTCTTGCTGGGTTGGTGTTTCAGGGTTTAGGGCAGTGTAGTGGCATTCAGGCAGTGTAGGGGGTCTTGCTAGGGGTGGAGTTTCAGGGTTTAGGGGAGTGGTGTTTGGGCAGTGTAGGGGGTCTTGCTGGGGGTGGTGTTTCAGGGTTTAGGGTAGTGGCGTTCGTGCAGTGTAGGGGGTCTTGCTGGTGCTGGTGTTTCAGGGTTTAGGGCAGGGCAGTGGTGTTCAGGCAGTGAAGGGGGTCTTGATGGGGCTGGTGTTTCAGGGTGTAAAGGAAGTGCAGTGGAGTTCGGGCAGTGTAGGGGGTCGTGCTGGGGGGTGGTGTTTTAGGGCTTAGGACTGTGCAGTGGTGTTCGAGCAGTGTAGGGGTCCATGCTGGGGGAGATGTTTCAGGGTTTAGGGCAGTGCAGTGGTGTTCGGGCAGTTTAGGGGGTCGTGCTGCGTCTAGTGTTTCAGGGTTTAGGGCAGTGCAGTGGTGTTTGGACAGTGTAGTGTGACATGCTGGGGTAGTGTTTCAGGGTTTAGGGCAGATCAGTGGTGTTTGGGCAGTGTAGGGGGTCATGCTGGGGGTGGTGTTTTAGGGATTAGGACAGTGCAGTGGTGTTAGAGCAGTGTAGGCGTTCATGCTGGGTGAGATTGTTCAGGGTTTAGGGTAGTGTAGTGGTGTTCGGGCAGTGTAGGGGGTCGTGCTGGGTCTAGTGTTTCAGGGTTTAGGGCAGTGCAGTGGTGTTTGGGCAGTGTAGTGTGACGTGCAGGGGTAGTGTTTCAGGGTTTAGGGTAGAGCAGTAGTGTTTGGGCAGTGTAGGGGGTCATGCAGGGGGTGGTGTTTCAAGGTTTAGGGCAGTGCAGTGGTGTTCAGGAAGTGTAGGGGGTCATGCAGGGGGTGGTGTTTCAGTGTTTAGGGCAGTGCAGTGGTGTTTGGGCAGTATAGGGGGACTTGCTGGGGGTGGTGTTTCAGGGTTTAGGGCAATGGTGTTCGGAAAGTGTAGGGGGTCTTGCTGGGGTGGTGTTTCACGGTTTAGAGCAGTGGAGTGGCGTTCAGGCAGTGTAGGGGGTCTTGCTAGGGGTGGAGTTTCAGGGTTTAGGGCAGTGGCGTTCGGGCAGTGTAGGGGGTCTTGCTGGGGGTGGTGTTTCAGGGTTTAGGGCAGTGGCGTTCGGGCAATGTAGGGGGTCTTGCTGGGGCTGATGTTTTAGGGTTTAGGGCAGTGCAGTGGTGTTCGGGCAGTGAAGGGGGTCTTGCTGGGGCTGGTGTTTCAGGGTTTAGGGCAGTGCAGTGGTGTTCGGGCAGTGTAGGGGGTCATGCTGGGGCTGGTGTTTCAGGGTTTACGGCACTGCAGTGTTGTTCGGGCAGTATAGGGGGTTGTGCTTGGGCTTGTGTTTCAGGGTTTAGGGCAGTGCAATGGTGTTCGGACAGTGTAGGGGGTCGTTCTCTTGGTGGTGTTTCAGGGTTTAGGGCTGAGCAGTGGTGTTCAGGCTGTGTAGTGGATCATGCAGGGGGTGGTGTTTCAGTGTCTAGAGCAACGCAGTGGTGTTCGGTGAGTGTAGGGGGTCATGCAGGGGGGGGTGTTTCAGGGTTTAGGGCAGTGCATTGGTGTTCGCGCAGTGTAGGGGGTCTAGCTGGGGGTGGTGTTTTAGGGTTTAGTGCAGTGGTGTACGGCTGTGTAGGGGGTCTTGCTGGGGGTGGTGTTTTAGGGTTTAGGGCAGTGGTGTTAAGGCATTGTAGGGACTGTTGCTGGTGGTTGTGTTTCAGGGTAAAGGGCAGTGCTGTGGTGATCGGGCAGTATAGGGGGTGTTGCTGGGGCTGGTGTTTCAGGGTTTAGGGCAGTGCAGTGGAGTTCGGCCAGTGTAGATCGTCCTGTTGGGGCTGTTGTTTCAGTGTTTAGGGCAGTGCAGTGGTGTTCGAGCAGTGTAGGGGGTCTTGCTGGTGGTGGTGTTTTAGGGTTTAGGGCAGTGGTGTTAAGGCAGTGTAGCGAGTGTTGCTGGGGGTAGTGTTTCAGGGTTTAGGGCAGTGCAGTGGTGTTCAGGCAACGTAGGGGGCCTTCCTGGGGCTGGTGTTTCAGGGTTTAGGGCAGTGCAGTGGTGTTCGGGCAGTGTAGGGGGTAGTGCTGGGGCTGGTGTTTCAGGGTTTATGGCAGTGCAGTGTTATTCGGCAGTATAGGGGTTGTGCTTGGGCTTGTGTTTCAGGGTTTAGGGCAGTGCAATGGTGTTCGGACAGTGTAGGGGATCATTCTGTTGGTTGTGTTTCAGGGTTTAGGGCAGTGCAGTGGTGTTCGGGCAGTGTAGGGGGTCTAGCTGGGGGTGGTGTTTTAGGGTTTAGGGTAGTGGTGTTCGGCAGTGTAGGGGGTCTTGCTGGGGGTGGTGGTTTAGGGTTTAGGGCAGTGGTGTTAAGGCAGTGTAGGGACTGTTGCTGGTGGTGGTATTTCAGGGTTTAGGGCAGTGCTGTGGTGTTTGGGCAGTGTAGGGGGTGTTGCTGGGGCTGGTGTTTCAGGGTTTAGGGCAGTGCAGTGGAGTTCGGCCAGTGTAGATCGTCCTGTAGGGGCTGGTGTTTCAGTGTTTAGGGCAGTGCAGTGGTGTTCGAGCAGTGTAGGGGGTCTTGCTGGGGGTGGTGTTTTAGGGTTTAGGGCAGTGGTGTTAAGGCAGTGTAGGGAGTGTTGCTGGGGGTGGTGTTTCAGGGTTTAGGGCAGTGGCGTTCGGGCAGTGTAGGGGGTCTTGCTGGGGATGGTGTTTCAGGGTTTAGGGTAGTGCAGTGGTGTTTGGGCAGTGTAGGGGGTCTTGCTGGGGCTGGTGTTTCAGGGTTTAGGGCAGTGCAGTGGTGTTCGGGCAGTGTAGGGGGTCGTGCTGGGGCTGGTGTTTCAGGGTTTAGGGTAGTGCAGTGTTGTTTGGGCAGTATAGGGGGTTGTGCTTGGGCTTGTGGTTCAGGGTTTAGGGGAGTGCAATGGTTTTCGGACAGAGTAGGGGATCGTTCTGTTGGTGGTGTTTCAGGGTTTAGGGCAGTGCAGTGGTGTTCGGGCAGTGTAGGGGTTTGTGCTGGGGCGAGTGTTTCAGGGTTTAGGGCAGTGCAGTGGTGTTCGGGCAGTGTAGGGAGATGTACTGGGGTAGTGTTTCAGGGTATAGGGCAGAGCAGTGGTGTTCGGGCAGTGTAGGGGTCATGCTGGGGGTGGTGTTTTATGGTTTAGGGCAGTGCAGTGGTGTTCGGGCTGTGTAGGGGGTCGTGCAGGGGGTGGTGTTTCAGGGTTTAGGGCAGTGCAGTGGTGTTTGGGGAGTGTAGGGGGTCATGCAGGGGGTGGTGTTTTAGGGTTTAGGGCAGTGGTGTTAAGGCAGTGTAGGGAGTGTTGCTGGGGGTGGTGTTTCAGGGTTTAGGGCAGTGCAGTGGTGTTTGGGCAGTGTAGGTCGTCTTGCTGTGGCTGGTGTTTCAGGGTTTAGGGCAGTGCAGTGGTGTTCGAGCAGTTTAGGGGTCGTACTGGGGCTGGTGTTTCAAGTTTTAGGACAGTGCAGTGGTGTTCCGGCAGTGTAGGGGGTCTTGCTTGGGGTGGTGTTTTAGGGTTTTAGGGCAGTGGTGTTAAGGCAATGTAGGGACTGTTGCTGGTGGTGGTGTTTCAGGGATTAGGGCAGTGCTGTGGTGTTCGGGCAGTGTAGGGGGTGTTGCTGGGGCTGGTGTTTCAGGGTTTAGGGCAGTGCAGTGGACTTCGCCCAGTGTAGATCGTCCTGTTGGGACTGGTGTTTCAGTGTTTAGGGCAGTACAGTGGTGTTCTAGCAGTGTAGGGGGTCTTGCTGGGGGTGGTGTTTTAGGGTTTAGGGCAGTGGTGTTAAGGCAGTGTAGGGAGTGTTGCTGGGGGTAGTGTTTCAGGGTTTAAGGCAGTGGAGTGGTGTTTGGGCAGTATAGGGGGTCTTGCTGGGGGTGGTGTTTCAGGGTTTAGGGCAGTGGTGTTCGGGCAGTGTAGGGGGTCTTTCTGGGGGTGATGTTTCAGGGTGCAGAGCAGTGGTGTTCGGGCAGTGTAGGGGGTCTTGCTGGGTTGGTGTTTCAGGGTTTAGGGCAGTGTAGTGGCATTCAGGCAGTGTAGGGGGTCTTGCTAGGGGTGGAGTTTCAGGGTTTAGGGGAGTGGTGTTTGGGCAGTGTAGGGGGTCTTGCTGGGGGTGGTGTTTCAGGGTTTAGGGTAGTGGCGTTCGTGCAGTGTAGGGGGTCTTGCTGGTGCTGGTGTTTCAGGGTTTAGGGCAGGGCAGTGGTGTTCAGGCAGTGAAGGGGGTCTTGATGGGGCTGGTGTTTCAGGGTGTAAAGGAAGTGCAGTGGAGTTCGGGCAGTGTAGGGGGTCGTGCTTGGGCTGTTGTTTCAGGGTTTAGGTCAGTGCAGTGTTGTTCGGGCAGAATAGGGGGTTGTGCTTGGGCTTGTGTTTCAGGGTTTATGGCAGTGCAATGGTGTTCGGACAGTGTAGGGGGTCGTTCTGTTGGTGGTGTTTCAGGGTTTAGGGCAGTGCAGTGGTGTTCGGGCAGTGTAGGGGATTGTGCTGGGGCTAGTGTTTCAGGGTTTAGGGCAGTGCAGTGGTGTTCGGGCAGTGTAGGGGGTCGTGCTAGGAATAGGGTTTTATGGTTTAGGGCAGTGCAGTTGTGTTCAGGCTGTATAGGGGATCGTGCAGGGGTGGTGTTTCAGGGTTTAGGGGAGTGCAGTGGTGTTTGGGGAGTGTAGGGGGTCTTGCTAGGGGTGGTGTTTCAGGGTTTAGGGTAGTGGCGTTCGGGCAGTGTAGGGGCTCTTGCTGCGGCTGGTGTTTCAGGGTTTAGGACAGTGCAGTGGTGTTCGGGCAGTGTAGGGGGTCTTGCTGGGGCTGGTGTTTCAGGGTTTAGGACAGTGCAGTGGTGTTCGGGTTGTGTAGGGGGTCGTGCTGGGGCTAGTGTTTCAGGGTTTAGGGCAGTGCAGTGGTGTTCGGGTAGTGTAGGGGGTTGTGCTGGGGCTTGTGTTTCAGGGTTTAGGGCAGTGCAGTGGTGTTCGGGCAGTGTAGGGGATCCTGTTGGGGCTGGTGTTTCAGGGTTTAGGGCAGTGCAGTGGTGTTCGGGCAGTGTAGGGAGTCGTGCTGGGGCTAGTGTTTCAGGGTTTAGGGCAGTGCAGTTGTGCTCAGGCAGTGTAGGGGGTCATGCTGAGGCTAGTGTTTCAGGGTTTAGGGCAGTGCAGTGGTGTTCGGGCAGTGTATTAGGTCATGCGGGGGTGGTGTTTGAGGGTTTAGAGCAGTGCAGTGGCGTTCCGGCAGTGTAGGGGGTCGTGCGGGGGGTGGTGTTTCAGGGTTTAGGGCAGTGCAGTGGCGTTCGGGCAGTGTAGGGGCTTGTGCGGGGGGTGGTGTTTCAGGGTGTATGGCAGTAGCGTTTGGGCATTGTATGGGGTCGTGAGAGGGTGGTGTTTCAGGGTTTAGGGCAGTGCAGTTTTGTTCGGGCTGTGTAGGGGGTCATGCTTGGGGTGGTGTTTAAGGGATTATGGCAGTGCAGTGGTGTTTGGGTAGTGTAGGGGGTCATGCTGTGGGTGGTGTTTCAGGGTTTAGGGCAGTGCAGTGGTGTTCGAGCAGTGTAGGGGTGCATACTGGGGGACATTGTTCAGGGTTTACGGCAGTGCAGTGGTGTTTGGGCAGTGTAGGGGGTCATGCTGGATCTAGTGTTTCAGGGTTTAGGGCAGTGCAGAGGTGTTTGGGCAGTGTAGTGTGACGTGCTAGGGTAGTGTTTCAGGTTTTAGGGCAGAGCAGTGTTGTTTGGGTAGTGTAGGTGGTCATGCAGGAGGTGGTGTTTCTCAAAGTTTAGGGCAGTGCATTGGTGTTCGGGCAGTGTAGGGGGTCTTGCAGGGGGTGGTGTTTCAGTGTTTAAGGCAGTGCAGTGGTGTTAGGGCAGTATTAGGGGTCTTGCTGTGGTGGTGTTTCAGTGTTTAGAGCAGTGGTGTTCAGGCAGTGTAGGGGGTCTTGCTGGTGGTGATGTTTCAGGGTTCAGAGCAGTGGTGTTCGGGCAGTGTAGGGGGTCTTGCTGGGGTGGTGTTTCAGGGTTTAGGGCAGTGGAGTGGCATTCAGGCAGTGTAGGGGGTCTTGCTAGGGGTGGTGTTTCAGGGTTTAGGGCAGTGGCGTTCGGGTAGTGTAGGGCGTCTTGCTGGGCGTGGTGTTTCAGGGTTTAGGGCAGTGCAGTGGTGTTCGGGCAGTGTAGGGGGTCATGCTGGGGGAGGTGGTTCAGGGTTTAGGGCAGTGCAGTGGTGTTCGGTCAGTGAAGGGGGTCATGCGGGGGGTGGTGTTTCAGGGTTTAGGGCAGTGGTGTTCGGGCATTGTATGTTATCTGTTCCGGCTTAAAGTCCAACGGGATAGAATTAAATAGGTATGTGAATTTACGTAGTATACTCATTTTGATCAGGTTAGATTTACCCAAAAAGGACAGTTGTAAACCCGACCAGGCCTTAAGGAGTTTCTTTATATCTTTATGAGTTCTAGAAAAATTCATGCTAGCTATCCCGTCTAAGTCTTTTATGTATTCTATCCCTAAATATTTTATTTTTTCCTTTACTAATGGGTTTCCGGAGTTTGTATTCCACTCTGAGATTTCCGTTTTTGATTGATTCACAAAATATCCTGAAACTGCCCCAAACTGATCTATAACCTTTTCTATCTTTGGAAGTGAGCTATTTAGGTCGCCAGTGAATATCATTAAATCCTCTGCATATAATGCAACTTTCTTTTCCCAGACTCGATGTTTGAAAGATACTATCCCCTCTTCCTTTCTCAAAAGGCAGGCTAAAGGCTCTATATAAAGATTAAAAAGTAGCGGGGAGAGGGGGCACCCTTGTCTTGTGCCTCTTTATATCTTTATATTGTCTGTGAGAGCGTCATTAACCAGCACTTTGGCTGCTGAATTTTTATATATATTTATAATTGCACTCTCAAATGTATCCCCAAGATTAAATTTTGCTATGGTGGCGTTCAAGAAAGGCCAGCTAACCCTATTGAACGCTTTTGCAGCGTCGAAAGTTATCACTGCCAATGGTATGGAGTTATGGGTTGCAATGTCGATTGCTCTAACGAGCTCATTATATAGTTCAAATATTTGTCTGCCTTTGATGAACCCTTTTTGATTTGGATGGATCAGAGACCCTGCCACTTCCCCATGTCTCTTGGCCAGTATCTGTGTGTAGATCTTGTAGTCTGAGTTTAAAAGTGAGATGGGTCGGTGAGACTCACATTTGGCTGGATCCTTTCCTGTTTTTAATAAAATGCTCACTATTGCGTCATTCCATGAGTCTGGAATGTCATTTTTCCCAAAAAAGATATTGTTTAAAAGGTCTGTTAGGGGAGATAATAAAACTTCCTTTAAGATTGAGTATAATTCAATTGGTAGCACATCTGGGCATGACGCTTTTCCTTTCTTTAGGCCTTTTATTGCATCCGAGACTTCTTCTCTGGAAATCTCCTGGTTCAGGGCTATTCTCTGCTCGGGGGTTGTTGCTGGGGTTGTCATCCTATCTAGAAAACTTTGTATTTGCTCTTTAGGTCTAATTGTTTCTTCCATATATAGTTTATCGAAAAAATCTTTAAATTCTCGTCTAATTTCCATATCTTCCGAGTAACAGCCAGGTTGGGCTTCCTTCTGAATCTTCGTAACCCTATTTCGTGTTGATTCTGTTTTTGTTTTCCATGCCAGAATTCTCCCACAACCTTCACCATACTCGTATTGTGATAATTTACTGGCCTCCCATCTGTCTCTAACCTTTATATCAAGGAAATCTGCTAGTTCTACTCTCTTTTCTTTTTTTCCTCTATTACCATCTTTTCTTGAACAGTTTTTGCTTTCGTGTGCTCTACATCCAATATTACAAGATCTTTTTCAATTTGATTAATAAAGGACTTATTCTCCTTGTTTCTATGCCCTGAGATGCTTATGATTCTCCCCCTAAACAAGGCTTTATAGGCATCCCAGGCTATCTGTTTTGTTGTACCTTCTTTATTTAGTTGAAAGAAGAGATCTGTCTCTTCAGCCAGCTTATCGATGCAAGATGTAGCCGCAAAAATAGTTCTGTTCACTGTCCATCTCTGATTACAAGGGGGGGGGGTTTAGGTTGAGGCTGAGTTGCACAGCTGAGTGGTCTGAAATATGTTCTGGGATATGTTCAACCTTATTTGTGCAGACGACCAAGCTTCTATCAATCAAAAAGAAATCGATTCTAGAGGCATGCCCTAGCCTTTTATTCTGAAGGGTGAATCTGTGATTTTTATATCCCTTTTCTTTCCAAACATCTACAAGCCCCAAGTCCTTAATGCACATCCCGACCCATTCTCTCATTTTTGGTAGATTGGGAAGATTTTTTGCTGGATATCGATCTTCCTTGGGATTTCGTATTATGTTAAAATCCCCACCTATTATTATCGGGGCTTGTGCTGTCAGTAAATGAGAATATATTTTTTGCAGGGGCTCATGTTAGGGCAGTAGTATCCTGCTACAGTATAAGAATGATTGTATATTTTAGCTTTTACAATTATCCATCTGCCTTTTTTTCATCTATTTCTGTTTTTCAATGATTGCTTTCAAAGATTTTTTAAATATAATTGCTACGCCCTTTACATTGCAGTCTTGGTTTGTGCATATACAGTGATCCACCCATCTTTGATTTTTGCAGATCAACGCCCATTCTTCTTTTAATAAGTGAGTTTCCTGAAGTATGATTAGTTCACGATCAATATTTTTTATATATTCCAGGATCTTCAATCTCCGTTTTTTTTATCCTTAGCCCATTTGTATTCCAAGATAAAATGTTTAGCCTCTTTTCTTTGGTCTTATTACCGGCGGCCAGCATCTTCTTTAATCCTTTGTAATTTACTTTGGGGTACCCTTTCTCCTCTTGAATTTGCTTTTAGGACATTTTTTTCTTTTTTTCCCCATTTTGCTCCCCACCCCATGTTATGATTTTTTCTTTTTCAAGGTTTTGTGATGTACATTTTTTACGAAGGACCCCCACCCTCCCTGGAGAAGCCTTTTTGAGCTCCTTGCCCTTCACCAATATTTACAATGTTTGCCGTCTATCGCCTTTGAAGATCAGACTTATAGTTTATATCATATATTTTAGGAGTGATCTTTCCTTTGTGTTTTGATTTGTTCAATGAGGCCTTCAACTTCCTTCGGGTCTCTCATGTTATGCATTTTATTGTCCCACATGATTTTCAGGGAGGCTGGGAAGCGCATTTGAACAGTGGCACCGAGCGATCTTAATTGTGGCATATGCTGGCCCAACTCCCACTGCCTGTCTTGGGTTGTTCTAGATATGTCAGACCTGATTCTGTAAGACCAATCATCTTTGGGAAATGAGCCAGCTTCAAGACCCTCACTCAGGATTTTCTCTTTCAGGGAATATGTCATGAAATTAATCAAAATCTTTCTGGGGTTTTTCCTCGGTTTCCCTTTCCTGAAAGGATCTCGATGTATCCTTTGGATATCTTCTGCAAGGTTAACTGATTTGGTCCAGGGGGTTTAGGGCACTGCAGTGGTGTTCGAGCAGTGTAGGGGGTCTTGCTGGGGCTGGTGTTTCAGGGTTTAGGGCAGGACAGTGGTGTTCGGGCAGTGTAGTGGGTCGTGCTGGGGCTGGTGTTTCAGGGTTTAGGGCAGTGCAGTGGTGTTCGGGCAGTGTAGGGGTTCGTGATGGGGCTGGTGTTTCAGGGTTTTTGGCAGTGCAATGGTGTTCGGGCAATGTAGGGGTCGTGCTGGGGCTGGTGTTTCAGGGTTTAGGGCAGTGCAGTGGTGTTCGGGCACTGTAGGGGGTCTTGCTAGAGGTAGTGTTTCAGGGTTTAAGGCAGTGTAGTGGTGTTCGACCAGTGTAGGGGGTCTTGCTGGGGGTGGTGTTTCAGGATTTAGGGCAGTGGTGTTCGGACAGTGTAGGGGGTCTTGCTGGGGTGGAGTTTTAGGATTTAGGGCAGTGCAGTGGTGTTCGGGCAGTGTAGGGGGTCTTGCTGGGGCTGGTGTTTCAGGGTTTAGGGCAGTGCAGTGGTGTTTGGGCAGTGTAGGGCGTCGTGCTGGGGCTGGTTTTTCAGGGTTTAGGGTAGTGCAGTGGTATTTGTGTAGTATAGGGGGTGGTGCTGGTGGTAGTGTTTTAGGGTTTAGG
The DNA here is from genome assembly GCF_964204655.1 of Triturus cristatus. Classification (NCBI taxonomy): domain Eukaryota; kingdom Metazoa; phylum Chordata; class Amphibia; order Caudata; family Salamandridae; genus Triturus; species Triturus cristatus. Next base: position 404,219,251 of record NC_140579.1, on the reverse strand, counting down.
GTAGTGCAGTGATGGTTGTGTAGTGTAGGGGGTCATGTTGGGGTATATTTAGGGTTTAGGGTAGTGCAGTGGTGTTTGTGTACTGTAGGGGGTTGTGCTGGGGTAGTGTTTTAGGGTTTAGGATAGAGCAGTGGTTTTAGTTTAGTTTTGGGGGTCATGCTGGGGGTAGTTTTTTAGGGTTTAGGGTAGTGCAGTGGTGTTTGGGTAGTGTAGGGGCCGTGCTGAGGGTAGATTTAGTGTTTAGGGTAGTGCAGTGGTGTTTGGTTAGTGTAGGGGGTCGTGCTGTGGTAAGTTAATTCAATATTACCTCATCTCAGAATTTCTATACTTAATAATCATAATTTCAGTCAAAGCAAAGAGAGGAGTCCGTGGTGTTCGAGTAAAAAAAGGGTCCAGTAACTCGAGTTAAGGGGAGAGCTCCAGCACCAAGCGGGTACAGGAGTGGTCTGCAGTTTTATTCACACATCAGAATATTTATACAGTTTTCAGTCAAGAAGAAAGGAGAAGTGACAAGAAAAAGGGAAGTGACAAGCAGTCATTTCCAACAGATGTGTCAAGGTAGGGGCGTGTCTTGTGTCTCGTGAGAGGGCATGTGATGTGTGGAAATGTGTTCCCTTTCAGTTGAAGGCCCTTACTCATTCGGGGGTTTATCTCTGGCTTAGAGTCAAGAACAGGAACCATCTTGTGTAAAACAGTAACTATCTTGCTGGTTCTGGGAATTGGCAGAACCGTAGAAATGTGTGTTCACAGTGTACAGCCTTGTGCTTCCTCTATTAGTTGGTGTGGTTTCAGGGCCTAACCTCATGCTTCCTCTTTCAGTTGGGGGTGGTCACAGGGCAGCTGGTGTGACAGGCTGAGTCACCAACAATGGACAGGATGTGGCTGAGTCTCTGGCACAACTGGGGGAAAGCACACAGGCAGGCTTCTTGGAATTGGCTCGACCACAAGGAGCAGGGGGTTGTGCAAGATTCAATGGGGATGTGAAGGACAGTTTTCAGACAAGTTGCTGAGAGCATGTCACACACAAAATGGGTGTTTGTCTGAGGCAAATGGCTACCAGGCAGAAACAGGGAAATGATGGGGCACAATTGTCAATTTTATTTCCACATTCCCTCCTTGCCCCAGAGTGTACCTATATTATATCTCAATTTGCATGATCAGCTATCAGCTGATGACGGCTGATAGCCAGAAACCGGTCCTAGGATGCTTGATTCCGGTCCAGGGAAGACATGGCTTGGCAGTTCGGGCTGGACTGTTCCCATGAGGCACAGGGTCAAGACTGATTTGCATATGGCCATGTCTAAACTGGGGTGGTGTAGTGGGCAAAAGAACGATGGATTTAACCCAGATCTCTTGACTGGGGGAGAATGTATGCATTGTCAGCATTCCGTCCATCATTTGTTTGTTGTAACGCTTTTCGCCCTAAGTGGGATGGGTATTCCCAGACGTGGGACCCGTGCTCACTACGCCACTGGAGTCAAGCTATCCTGGCTGATGACGGCTGATAGCCAGAAACTGGTCCTAGGATGCTTGATTCCGGTCCAGGGAAGACATGGCTTGGCAGTTCGGGCTGGACTGTTCCCATGAGGCACAGGGTCAAGACTGATTTGCATATGGCCATGTCTAAACTGGGGTGGTGTAGTGGGCAAAAGAACGATGGATTTAACCCAGATCTCTTGACTGGGGGAGAATGTATGCATTGTCAGCATTCCGTCCATCATTTGTTTGTTGTAACGCTTTTCGCCCTAAGTGGGATGGGTATTCCCAGACGTGGGACCCGTGCTCACTACGCCACTGGAGTCAAGCTATCCTGGCTGATGACGGCTGATAGCCAGAAACCGGTCCTAGGATGCTTGATTCCGGTCCAGGGAAGACATGGCTTGGCAGTTCGGGCTGGACTGTTCCCATGAGGCACAGGGTCAAGACTGATTTGCATATGGCCATGTCTAAACTGGGATGGTGTAGTGGGCAAAAGAACGATGGATTTAACCCAGATCTCTTGACTGGTGGAGAATGAATGCATTGTCAGCATTCCGTCCATCATTTGTTTGTTGTAACGCTTTTCGCCCTAAGTGGGATGGGTATTCCCAGACGTGGGACCCGTGCTCACTACGCCACTGGAGTCAAGCTATCCTGGCTGATGACGGCTGATAGCCAGAAACCGGTCCTAGGATGCTTGATTCCGGTCCAGGGAAGACATGGCTTGGCAGTTCGGGCTGGACTGTTCCCATGAGGCACAGGGTCAAGACTGATTTGCAAATGGCCATGTCTAAACTGGGGTGGTGTAGTGGGCAAAAGAACGATGGATTTAACCCAGATCTCTTGACTGGTGGAGAATGAATGCATTGTCAGCATTCCGTCCATCATTTGTTTGTTGTAACGCTTTTCGCCCTAAGTGGGATGGGAATTCCCAGACGTGGGACCCGTGCTCACTACGCCACTGGAGTCAAGCTATCCTGGCTGATGACGGCTGATAGCCAGAAACCGGTCCTAGGATGCTTGATTCCGGTCCAGGGAAGACATGGCTTGGCAGTTCGGGCTGGACTGTTCCCATGAGGCACAGGGTCAAGACTGATTTGCATATGGCCATGTCTAAACTGGGGTGGTGTAGTGGGCAAAAGATCGATGGATTTAACCCAGATCTCTTGACTGGGGGAGAATGTATGCATTGTCAGCATTCCGTCCATCATTTGTTTGTTGTAACGTCTGGTTTACAATAGCCTCTAAGGTCCTTGTCAACCTGCGTATAAGCTTGCTGTTCTGTACAGGGCCAACAAAGAAGAAGAACCCTTTGTTAAAATCTGTATACTGTTCCCATGAGGTTTCTGTTTGGTCAACCAAGGAGGTATCGATCGTTCTTTTATGTCTGACATGGGGCACTAGGAGGACTCGGTGTAAGTGGATGGGGCCACAAAGACAGGGGGTAACAGGAATGTTATATAACAAGTTCCCCCCCAGTTCAAGAGCAGCTGCACATAGGCAAGCTTCGGAGTCTTCCACCTGGGCTGAAGAGGACTGGTCCTGTCGAAGTTTCTTATCATCACCCAGTCGCCGGGTCGGATGGTGTGTTCTCCAGGGGCGGTTTTGTCAGGGAAGGCTGCAGCGACCTGTGAACGACAAGATTGGAGTGCAGACATCAAGGAAGCCAGGTAATCAGTCAATATTCTGCTGTCTACATCAGTAATCCTTTTAGGTATTGGCGTACCCCACATATTTGGTGGTCTGCCAAAGACCACCTCATACGGAGATAGACCAGTTCTGGAATGTGCTACCATACGCATGTAGAAGAGGGCAACCGGTAAGGCTACCATCCAGTCCACGCCTTTGTCTGTACATATCTTGGCCAATTTTGTCTTCAAAGTCTGGTTGTGTCTCTCTACTAGACCTGCTGCTTGAGGATGTCTTACGCAGTGAAATTTCCAAGTGTACCCTAACAGAAGAGACACTTGCTTTATGAGTTCAGAGGAGAAGGGCTAGCCGTTGTCTGAGTAGATGACGCGGGGCAACCCATATCTCGGGAAATATCTCGGGAAATATTCTCTTACTAGTTGCTTAGCAGTTGTCGTTGCAGTGTAATCTGGGACGGGATAGGCTTCTGTCCATCTGGTCAGAGCACATACTACAACTAGCACATATTTGTGACCTCTACATCACTCCATCTGGATATAGTCCATTTGGAGAACGTCAAATGGATGGTCAGGGGGTTGGAATCCACCCTGCTCCACCTTTGTGCCTTTACCTGGGTTGAACTGATTACAAATCATGCACGTTTTAACTTTTTGTTTGGCTGCAGCTCTCAAATGTTTTTTGTGCCATATGTTCTGTATGCTGTCTAACCTTGCTTTTTCTCCCAGATGCGCTGGTCCATGTATGGTGTTTATTATAACCTGTACCATAGCATCCGCCAGAAACCATACTGCTCTTTCAGGTGTCATCCAACCCTGATCTGTAAGGACCCCTCCTTTTTCCTTCCATTCTAGCAGTTCCTGTGGTGTGGTGTGACTTTGGACATCCTGGATGTCAGAAAAGGGGTCTCGTATTGCGTATTGGCGGTGTAGTATTTTCAATTCTGTGTTTGCTGCTAATTTGGCTGCACTGTCTGCGGAATCATTTCCTTTTGATATTTCATCGGTTCCTTTTGTGTGCGCTTTACACTTTAATACTGCAACTTTTGCTGGTAACTGACTGGCCTCTAAGAGGGCAGTGATGAGTGTAGCATGCTGTATTTTAGACCCGTGTGATGTGAGGAATCCTCTCTCTTTCCACAATGTGCCGAAGTTGTGTACAACCCCGAAAGCGTACTGTGAATCAGTGTAAATGTTAACTGATTTTCCTTTTGCTAAGTGACATGCTCGTGTTAGTACTATGAGTTCGGCTGCTTGTGCCGACAGAATCTCTATCTTGTGTGCTTCCAAGGTGTTTGTACCATTTGTGACGGCATAGGCTGCTGCTAGTTCTCCAGTGGGGAGTCTCATGCAAGAACCATCAACAAAAAGTGTCATTTCTGCCTTAGAAAGGGGAGTATCTTGTAAATCTGGTCTGGGTTTGGTCACTAAATCAATTATGTCAATACAATCGTGAAGTTGTTCAGTAGGAGAGGTCAGTGGCAACAGTGTTGCTGGGTTTAAAATGTTGCATCGTCTAATCTCAATATGTGGCTGAAAAAGCGTCATCTCATATCCGGTGAGTCTGGCTATTGTCAGATGCTGTGTTTGCGTTCTGTTTAGCAGAAGTTCTACAGCGTGTGGGACCTGGACTATCAGATGATGTCCCAATGCAATAACATCGCTTTGTCTAATAGCTTGTGCAGTAGCTGCTACTGATTTTAGACATGCAGGTAATGCTTGTGCTACTGGATCTAATGTACTTGAAAAATAACCACATGATCTATGTCTGTCTGCTTGAAGTTGGGTCAGGACTGATAGTGCTGTACCTGAGTTTTCTGTTACAAACAAGGTAAAATCTTTGGTGTAATCAGGTGTTGCTAACACTGGGGCTTGACACATAGCCTTTTTAAGAGACTGAAAAGCTTGCGTGTGTTCATCTGTCCAGGGTAATTGTGGAGTAGCGCCAGCTTCGAGTGTTGTCAGCTGCACTAATGGTTTAGAAATTAGTGCAAATTGCGGGATCCACTGTCTACAATATGAGGTGAGACCAACAAAAGCTCGAACTTGTTTCTGTGTTGTTGGTTGTGGTATTTGTTGTATGAGCTGGATGCGTTCCTGTGTAAGCTGCCTACCCTCCTTTGATAGCAAGTGCCCTAAGTATGCCACTTGCTGTAAACAAAATTGGAGCTTACCAGGGGAAACTTTATGACCATTTGCAGCTAGGAATTCTAGTACTAGTAGTGATGCTTCAGCACATGCTGCGTCAGATCTGGCCTTAATGAGGATATCATCAACATATTGTAGTATGGCTGTATCCGTGGGCATTTGAATAGTGTCCAATTGTCTTTTCAGTGCTTGGCTATATACACTTGGACTTTCGGTGAAACCTTGAGGAGCTCTTGTGAATTGGAAACTTCGTCCTTGTAAGGAGAAGCCGAAAAGGTATTGACTGTCTGGGTGAATGGGTATACTGAAGAATGCGTTTTTTAAGTCAATGACAGAAAAATGCGTTGCTTCTGCATCTATGGCTGTGAGTAAAGTGGAGATGTCTGGGACCACATGGTGTTGTGGAATGACACATTTATTGAGCTCTCTCAAATCCACCACTAGTCTGTAGACAGGTGGTGTTCCTGGTTCCACTTTTTTATGAACTGGTAAAACAGGGGAATTGCAAATGTTCGAAGTTGTTTCTTTAATCACACCTGACTGTATTAGGTCCTGAATAATTAACATTAATGCTTATTCAGCTTGAGGTGGAATTTTGTATTGTCTTATACATGGTAGTTGGGCTCCCTCTTTCAGTGTAACCTTGTGAGGTGTTTTTTCCATACATCCTACTGTGGTGGAATCAGTGGCCCAAAGGGTGTGTGGCAAATCTTTCAAACACTCGTCTAATTCTCTACTTGGGTAGTGGCCCTTAAAATCTCGTAGAAATAATCTGACATCTTTAGGTGAGCAAACAATAACAGCTCCTAATTCTTTCAATGTTTTTATACCAAGCAAATTTTCTGGACATGATTTTGTCAATATAAGATCTGTAGTTGTCGTGAGGGGACCAACCTGCAAGGGCAGTGGTTTTGACGTGGCGTTTGTCACAGGTTGTCGGGAGAAACCCAGAGAAATACTTTTTGAACCCGAGAGAGAAGCCTCTGGGACCTCTTGATGGCTTATTGTTGTTTTACTGGCCCCAGTGTCCAGTAGAAACTTTCTATCCTCCCCAAGAAGTCGGACCTCTATAAATGGGCCTTTCTGATCTACTGGGATGGGAATTAGGGGCAGTTTGTCATCTTCTCTCCCTGGGCAACATCATGAAAAATCTGGGTAGTATTCAGTGTAGTCGCTGTCTATAATGTTCATTTGGGCCATTTGTGTTGTCGGTGCAACTGAAGGTGTTGAACTGTCTTGGGAAACATTCTGTTTTGGCTGATATGGACGAGGCTGTGTATTACCAGTAGCCAAATTGTGCTTTAAGACAGGGCAGTCTTTAACAAAGTGTCCTGTCTTTTTACAATAATTACAAGTGCTCTTCACGTTTGTCTGGCTACCTGGTGTCTGTTGGCGCTGGGGTGCAGTTTGGGCTACTAACGCTTTCATCTTGGTGTCTTTCATGCGTTTCTTATCATTTTCTTCTTCATCCCTAATGCGATTTTGGTGGTATTGTAGCATTTGTAACACCTGTGGTGGTGTATGTGCTTGCCAGGTACTTTCTACTTTTAGTACTCTTTCCTTAACCCCTTCGATGCTCATGACGGAACGGTTCCGTCATGAGCATCGGTTGGGCTGTGCTCATGACGGAACCGTTCCGTCATGAGGACAGCCCCCAGGGGAAGCGCTGGCGCTCCCCCCCTTGTGCAGCGATCTTCACCCCCTTTACGGGGGTGGCAGCGGAAGAGCTTCCGCTGCCACCCCCGAGCCCCCCCGAGCCCCCCCACGCTTTCTGATGACGTCAGCGCGCACAGCGCGCGCCGGCGTCATCAGGAAGCGTTGGACGCGCTGGAATCCATTTCTTCCAGCGCGTCCAAGGGAGCAGAGGTAGGTTTTGTAGTCCGGTGGGGGCCGCGGCGGTGAAATTTGTAGTATTGAGGCATCGGGGGAGAGGAAAGAGTATTTCCTCTCCCCCGATGTCTCAATACAGGGCATTCCTGCTCCACGATCGCGCACAGCGTCGCGATCGTGGAGCAGGGATGCCCCACTAGACACCAGGGATGTGTTTTATTTTATTTTGGAAGCGACCCCTTGGGTAAGGGTCGCTTCCTGGGGGCCATATATTATTATAAGACTTTTCTGCCCCCTCTGGGGGCAGATCGGTGGTTTTTTTTCGCCGTTTCTGCTCCCAGGGGGGGCAGAAAAGCCCACTAGACACCAGGGATATCATTATTTATGTAGGAAGCGACCCCTTGAGCAAGGGTCGCTTCCTTGGGGCCCTAAATTGTTTGAAGACTTTTCTGCCCCCTCTGGGTGCAGATCGGTGTCGTTTGTTTTGCCGTTTCTGCTCCCAGGGGGGGCAGAAAAGCCCACTAGACACCAGGGATCTTATTATTATTGTAGGAAGCGACCCCTTGGGCAAGGGTCGCTTCCTTGGGCCCACAAATTTTTGAAAGACTTTTCTGCCCCCTCTGGGGGCCGATCGGTGTCATTATGTTGCCGTTTCTGCTCCTAGGGGGGGGCAGAAAAGCCCACTAGACACCAGGGATCTTATTATTATTGTAGGAAGCGACCCCTTGGGCAAGGGTCGCTTCCTTGGCCCCCTAAATTTTTTGAAGACTTTTCTGCCCCCTCTGGGGGCAGATCGGTGTTATTTTTTTGCCGTTTCTGCTCCCAGGGGGGGGGGCAGAAAAGCCCACTAGACACCAGGGATCTAATTTTTGTTGTAGGAAGCGACCCCTTGGGCAAGGGTCGCTTCCTTGGGCCCCTAATTATTTTGTAGATTTTTCTGCCCCCTCTGGGGGCAGATCGGTTTTATTTTTTCGCCGTGTCTGCTCCCAGGGGGGGGCAGAAAAGGCCACTAGACACCAGGGAATTAGTTCAAATAAAAATAGAAGTGACCCCTCGCTTCCAGGGTGTAATTTGTTTTCTGGCACACAACCCGATTGACCATTTGGGTAGTGACATAGCATGTTATAATGTTTATTGTTATATTTTTTGTGAATTCCAATTGTAATGTTTTTTTTTTGTTTACTTTTTTGTTCTAGGTGAAGGCTTTTCTTCATTTCACGTTGCAGTGTTGTGACTGGTGGTTCTGCTGTTTGTGTAGTTTGGTAAGAGACTTATTTTTGTACAATGTAAATGTGTTTGATTTCTCTGCCTGTTTTGCAAATGGTGTAATAATAGCAGTATGTTTGGTTTTTGAGTGTCAAAAACTTTTTGCATTGGTGCTCGATGTGTATTTTGTTGTCTTGTGAGTAATTTGTTTTTTTTTCTTCTTTCTAGTTTGATATCGTTGGTTTTTGCTGTGTCACTGCAGAGTTGGTTTCTGGTGAGTGCAGCTGTCTCTTGTAATTGGATTGTATAGTTTTTGAGTACATTGATCTTTGTGATAAAGGTACACATTTCTTTACTTACTTTGTTTGCACATTGTTGGTTGTTGTTGACTTGTTTGTGCAGTCTTCTATCTTAGTAAGTATAATGGCTAGCCGCAGGATGACTGCTCAGCAGGTTGTTGGTTTGCTGTTTGAGTCTTCCTCTGATATTGGTTCAGAGACTGACTCTGCATCTGAGGGAGAGGAGGCAGGGGACGATTCTGGCAGTGAGTTGTCTCTCCGTATGGAGTCATCGGATGATGAAGATACTCTTAGTGCGGATGAAGTGCCTGTGTTAGAGGAGGAGATTGATGTGCCGATAGTGCGGCAAGAGGCATCTGGGCTGCAGCCTGGGGCTGCAAGACTTCCCGTTGGTGTAGTGCGGCAAGAGGCATCTGGGCTGCAGGCTGGGGCTGCAAGTCTTCCCGTTGAAAGTGATGACCTCTGGGTTGCCCCTGGCATGGTGCAGCCAGAATTTCCAGAGTTTACTGGTGTTCCAGGGTCTAGAGTGAATACTGAGAACTTTTTGCCTGTAAATTTTTTTCAGTTGTTTATGGACGATGTGTTTTTGGCAGAGATTGTTGAGCAGACTAATTTGTATGCCGAACAGTTTTTGAGGGACAACAGTGCCAGTCTTAAGCCACACTCTAGAGCTACCCGGTGGACTCCCACAAATGTTGAAGAGATGAAGAAGTTCTTGGGTTTAACTTTTTTGATGGGCTTGCTAAGGAAGCCATCATTGGCTTCATATTGGTCTAGCAGTCCCTTGATGGCAACGTCTATTTTTCCGGCAGTCATGACTCGTGACAGGTATTTGCTTCTGCTTCGGATGATGCACTTTGTTGATAATGGTTTAGCGTTGCCACGAGATCACCCTGATTGTGACCGTCTTTTTAAGATTAGGCCTGTCCTTGATCACTTTGTTGATCGATTTTCTGAGATTTATGCCCCTGGTAGAGAAATTGCAGTGGATGAGTCTTTGGTGTTGTTCAAGGGCCGCTTGGTTTTTAGGCAATACATTCCTAGTAAGAGGGCACGCTATGGAATAAAGCTGTATATGCTGTGTGACAGTAGGACTGGATATGTCTCTAATTTCAGGGTGTACACCGGTAAGGAATCTAGGTTTAACCTCCCTGGTTGTCCGTCCACTTTTGGAGTGACTGAGAAAATTGTTTGGGAACTTGGTAGAGGATTTTTTAACAAAGGCCACCATTTATATGTAGATAACTTCTACACTGGTGTGCGGTTGTTCAGGGAATTGGCCAAAGTGGACACTTTTGCTTGTGGCACAATCCGCTGTAACCGTAAAGGTTTTCCGAAAGAACTTGTTTGTCAAAAGCTTGTGCGGGGACAGTGCAGTGCGTTGCGTTGCCAGGAGCTTCTTGCTGTGAAGTTTACAGACAGGAGAGATGTATACATGCTGACTTCCATCCATGATGAAAGCACTGCACCTGTGACTGTTTGGGGTCAGGTCGCTGAAGCGCACAAACCTGTGTGCATTTTAGACTATAATAGGCACATGGGTGGTGTTGACAGAGTAGATCAGAGGTTGGAACCTTACACTGCTCTTCGTAAGGCTTACATTTGGTACAAGAAGTTGGCTATCCATCTTTTCCACATGGCAATGTTTAATGCTTTTGTTGTGTTCCAGGATTCTTGCCCTGAGTCAAAGATGACTTTTGCTAAGTTTCAGGAGTCTGTAATAGGCAGCCTTGTTGTAGTGGAACAGGCAAGTGTTCCTAGAGTTGGACTGGTGGAGGATGTTGCTAGATTGAAAGAACGCCACTTTCCAGATCACATTCCTCCCACACCCGCAAAAGATTTTCCCAGTAGGAGATGTAGAGTCTGTTGGCGAAGAGGTTTGCGGAAGGAGAGTCGTATGTACTGCCCCGATTGTCCCTCTCATCCTGCACTGTGTCTCTCTGCTTGTTTCAGAGCATACCACATGCGTAAAAATTTCTGGGAACATTCATGAGTGGTAAAGTGAACTGCCTGGTCTGTATTCTTTGGAAAATATGATTCTGTTTCAAGGTTGGTGTTAGTGCAATGTATTTAGTTGCTGATTTTCTGTTAGAAGATTTGTATCTATTTGCAATTTGTTTGTGTTTTTATTTTTTTCTAAAAAAATCCAAAATGTGATGGCGGTGTGTGTAGGCTTGCGCTTGGCTGTTGGTGTGTGTGGACTGGCACTTGGTTGGTGGTGTGCGTGGAATGGTGCTTGGCTGACGGTGTGCGTGGACTGGCGGTGTGCATGGACTGGCGGTGTGCGTGGACTGGTGCGTGGCTGGTGGTGTGCGTGGAATGGTGCTTGGCTGGCGGTGTGCGTGGAATGGTGCTTGGCTGGCGGTGTGCGTGGAATGGTGCTTAGCTGGCGGTGTGCGTGGACTGTTACTTGGCTGGCGGTGTGTGTGGACTGGTGGTGTGTGCGGACTGGTGTTTGGCTGGTGGTGTCCGTGGACTGGAGCTTGGCTGGTGGTGTCCGTGGACTGGAGCTTGGCTGGTGGTGTGCGTGGACTGGAGCTTGGCTGGCGGTGTGCGTGGAATGGTGCTTGGCTGGCGGTGTGCGTGGACTGGTACTTGGCTGGCGGTGTGCGTGGACTGGTGGTGTGTGCGGACTGGTGCTTGGCTGGTGGTGTCCGTGGACTGGAGCTTGGCTGGCGGTGTAGGTGGATTGGCGATTGGCTGCCGGTGTGCCTGGACTGGCGATTGGATGGCGGTGTGCCTGGACTGGCGCTTGGCTAGCGGTGTGCGTGGACTGGCGTTTGGCTAGCGGTGTGTGTCGACTGGTGCTTGGCTGGCTGTGTGTGAGTAGTGACTTTCTGCTGGTCACTACACACACTGCTAGCTGAGTGCCACTCCACGCAATCCTTCAGCCTGTGTAGTTGCTGTGTCTGGATTGTGGGCGTGTGAAAGTGATGGGCCCTTGAATGGCGCTGTGTGCTGGTGTGAGTTTTGTTATGTGATGGGCCCGCGGCTGGCGGTGTGAATGGTTTTGTATGTCTCACACGTATGAAAGGTGTATGAATGGCCTGTAAAGAGGTTGGTGCCTTGTCGTGGCTTTACAGCTCACGAGCTGTGAGTCAATGGTTCAGTTTCTTGCCCTTTCAATTATTACCAGTGCATTTCATGTTTTGTGAAATCACTTGGTAATACAATTTTATCTACTGAACCATCACTCACCCTCGTGCCAAATCCAACCAGTATGTGTGTGTGCTTGCGGGTTAGATGACTGTGCAGTAATATTTGTCTTTCTGAAGCAGGGTGTACCTTGTCCCTTTTTGGTGATTTTTGTACTGTGTTGCTTTTGTACCTGGTGGTGCGAATGGTCTTGTTTGTATCACGTATGAAAGGTGTGTGAATGGCCTGTAAAGTGGTTGGTGCCTTGACGTGGCTTTACAGCTCACGAGCTGCAAGTCATTGGTTTGGTTTTTTGTGAATTTAATTATTGACAGTGCATTTCATTTTTGTGAAATCTCTTGTTAATAAAATTTAATACACTGAACCATGACTTGCCCTCGTGCCAAATCCAACCAGTATGTGTGTGTGTTTGAGGAATAGATGGTTGTGCAGGAATCTTTGTCTTTAGTTTCTCTGCCAAGGTACACTTTCCATGTAAGAATAACCCACCAACTGAAGATATTGTCGAAAACCCTTGGGAGTTCATGGTGATGTCTCTCTAGTAATTTGAAAAATATTTTTTATCCCCATTGTCCTGTAAACCTCAAATTGTCTGCCACATTTTCTTTGCAGTATTATTCCTAAATTCTCACGCTGTAGTAACAATAGGTAATCTGGTTTTGCAAGGGGGGTTACTTTGGTTTTTTGCCCAGGGCTCGGCGGCCATCTAGGGAAACCTTTCAAACCCACGCATTTCTGAAAACTAGACACCCGGCGGCTTCCAGGGAGGTATGGCTTGCATGGATCAAGTACCCGCGGCAGGCAAGGACAACAAACGTAGTGAGGCGACATCAACATTGCCTATCCCAAATGTCGCCTCACTACGTTTGTTGTCCTTGCCTGCCGCGGGTACTTGGGCCTTCCACACAAGTGAGGCACCATTTTTACCGGGAGACCTGGGGGAACGCTGGGTGGTGGTAAATTTGTGTGAGCCCGGTGATGCCACTACTTTCCCACCCCAAAATGTGTGAAAATAGTGATTTTTTGAGCAAAAAATGAGGTTTGCAGGGGATTCTGGGAAAGGAAACGTTGGGGGATCCACGCAAGCCATACCTCCCTGGAAGCCGCCGGGTGTCTAGTTTTCAAAAATGCCTGGGTTTGGTAGGTTTCCCTAGATGGCCGCCGCGCACCGGGCCAAAAACCAAAGTGACCCCCCTTGCAAAACCAGGTGGTTTGGCAATAGGCCATCTTGATGTCGCCTCACTACGTTTGGGGCCCTTGCCTGCCGCGGGTACTTGGGCCTCCCACACAAGTGAGGCACCATTTTTACCGGGAGACCTGGGGGAACGCTGGGTGGTGGTAAATTTGTGTGAGCCCGGTGATGCCACTACTTTCCCACCCCAAAATGTGTGAAAAAAGAGATTTTTTGAGCAAAAAATGAGGTTTGCAGGGGATTCTGGGTAAGGAAACGTTGGGGGATCCACGCAAGCCATACCTCCCTGGAAGCCGCCAGGTGTCTAGTTTTCAAAAATGCCTGGGTTTGGTAGGTTTCCCTAGATGGCCGCCGCGCACCGGGCCAAAAACCACAGTGACCCCCCTTGCAAAACCAGGTGGTTTGGCGATAGGCCATTTTGATGTCGCCTCACTACGTTTGTTGTCCTTGCCTGCCGCGGGTACTTGGGCCTCCCACACAAGTGAGGCACCATTTTTACCGGGAGACCTGGGGGAACGCTGGGTGGTGGTAAATTTATGTGAGCCCGGTGATGCCACTACTTTCCCACCCCAAAATGTGTGAAAAAAGTGATTTTTTGAGCAAAAAATGAGGTTTGCAGGGGATTCTGGGTAAGGAAACGTTGGGGGATCCACGCAAGCCATACCTCCCTGGAAGCCGCCGGGTGTCTAGTTTTCAAAAATGCCTGGGTTTGGTAGGTTTCCCTAGATGGCCGCCGCGCACCGGGCCAAAAACCAAAGTGACCCCCCTTGCAAAACCAGGTGGTTTGGCGATAGGCCATTTTGATGTCGCCTCACTACGTTTGGGGCCCTTGCCTGCCGCGGGTACTTGGGCCTCCCACACAAGTGAGGCACCATTTTTACCGGGAGACCTGGGGGAACGCTGGGTGGTGGTAAATTTGTGTGAGCCCGGTGATGCCACTACTTTCCCACCCCAAAATGTGTGAAAAAAGTGATTTTTTGAGCAAAAAATGTGGTTTGCAGGGGATTCTGGGTAAGGAAACGTTGGGGGATCCACGCAAGCCATACCTCCCTGGAAGCCGCCGGGTGTCTAGTTTTCAAAAATGCCTGGGTTTGGTAGGTTTCCCTAGATGGCCGCCGCGCATCGGGCCAAAAACCAAAGTGACCCCCCTTGCAAAACCAGGTGGTTTGGCGATAGGCCATTTTGATGTCGCCTCACTACGTTTGGGGCCCTTGCCTGCCGCCGGTACTTGGGCCTCCCACACAAGTGAGGCACCATTTTTACCGGGAGACCTGGGGGAACGCTGGGTTGTGGTAAATTTGTGTGAGCCCGGTGATGCCACTACTTTCCCACCCCAAAATGTGTGAAAAAAGTGATTTTTTGAGCAAAAAATGAGGTTTGCAGGGGATTCTGGGTAAGGAAACGTTGGGGGATCCACGCAAGCCATACCTCCCTGGAAGCCGCCGGGTGTCTAGTTTTCAAAAATGCCTGGGTTTGGTAGGTTTCCCTAGATGGCCGCCGCGCACCGGGCCAAAAACCAAAGTGACCCCCCTTGCCAAACCAGGTGGTTTGGCGATAGGCCATTTTGATGTCGCCTCACTACGTTTGGGGCCCTTGCCTGCCGCGGGTACTTGGGCCTCCCACACAAGTGAGGCACCATTTTTACCGGGAGACCTGGGGGAACGCTGGGTGGTGGTAAATTTGTGTGAGCCCGGTGATGCCACTACTTTCCCACCCCAAAATGTGTGAAAAAAGTGATTTTTTGAGCAAAAAATGAGGTTTGCAGGGGATTCTGGGTAAGGAAACGTTGGGGGATCCACGCAAGCCATACCTCCCTGGAAGCCGCCGGGTGTCTAGTTTTCAAAAATGCCTGGGTTTGGTAGGTTTCCCTAGATGGCCGCCGCGCACCGGGCCAAAAACCAAAGTGACCCCCCTTGCAAAACCAGGTGGTTTGGCGATAGGCCATTTTGATGTCGCCTCACTACGTTTGGGGCCCTTGCCTGCCGCGGGTACTTGGGCCTCCCAAACAAGTGAGGCACCATTTTTACCAGGAGACCTGGGGGAACGCTGGGTGGTGGTAAATTTGTGTGAGCCCGGTGATGCCACTACTTTCCCACCCCAAAATGTGTGAAAAAAGTGATTTTTTGAGCAAAAAATGTGGTTTGCAGGGGATTCTGGGTAAGGAAACGTTGGGGGATCCACGCAAGCCATACCTCCCTGGAAGCCGCCGGGTGTCTAGTTTTCAAAAATGCCTGGGTTTGGTAGGTTTCCCTAGATGGCCGCCGCGCATCGGGCCAAAAACCAAAGTGACCCCCCTTGCAAAACCAGGTGGTTTTGCGATAGGCCATTTTGATGTCGCCTCACTACGTTTGGGGCCCTTGCCTGCCGCGGGTACTTAGGCCTCCCACACAAGTGAGGCACCATTTTTACCGGGAGATCTGGGGGAACGCTGGGTTGTGGTAAATTTGTGTGAGCCCGGTGATGCCACTACTTTCCCACCCCAAAATGTGTGAAAAAAGTGATTTTTTGAGCAAAAAATGAGGTTTGCAGGGGATTCTGGGTAAGGAAACGTTGGGGGATCCACGCAAGCCATACCTCCCTGGAAGCCGCCGGGTGTCTAGTTTTCAAAAATGCCTGGGTTTGGTAGGTTTCCCTAGATGGCCGCCGCGCACCGGGCCAAAAACCAAAGTGACCCCCCTTGCCAAACCAGGTGGTTTGGCGATAGGCCATTTTGATGTCGCCTCACTACGTTTGGGGCCCTTGCCTGCCGCGGGTACTTGGGCCTCCCACACAAGTGAGGCACCATTTTTACCGGGAGACCTGGGGGAACGCTGGGTGGTGGTAAATTTGTGTGAGCCCGGTGATGCCACTACTTTCCCACCCCAAAATGTGTGAAAAAAGTGATTTTTTGAGCAAAAAATGAGGTTTGCAGGGGATTCTGGGTAAGGAAACGTTGGGGGATCCACGCAAGCCATACCTCCCTGGAAGCCGCCGGGTGTCTAGTTTTCAGAAATGCGTGGGTTTGCTAGGTTTCCCTAGGTGCCGGCAGGGCTAGGGTACAAAATCTACAGCTAGTCACTTTGCCAAAAAAAGGGTCATTTTTCGCTGCAAATCCACGTTGCGTTTTGCGCCGTTTCCTGTCGCGGGCACTAGGCCGACCCGCACAAGTGAGGTACCATTTTTCTCGTAGGACTTTGGGGAACGCGGGGTGGGTGGAAATTTGTGGATCCACGCAGATTCCAGAACTTTCCATCACAGAAATGTGGGGAAAATGTGTTTTTTTTGTCAATGTTTTACGTTTGCAAGGGATTCTGGGTAACAGACCATGGTGGGAGGCAGTCAAGTCACCCCATCCTGGATTCCCCTGGGTGTCTAGTTTTCAGAAATGTATAGGTTTGCTAGGTTTCCCTAGGTGCCGGCAGGGCTAGGGTACAAAATCTACAGCTAGTCACTTTGCCAAAAAAAGGGTCATTTTTCACTGCAAAACCACGTTGCGTTTTGCGCCGTTTCCTGTCGCGGGCACTAGGCCGACCCGCACAAGTGAGGTACCATTTTTCTCGTAGGACTTTGGGGAACGCGGGGTGGGTGGAAATTTGTGGATCCACGCAGATTCCAGAACTTTCCATCACAGAAATGTGGGGAAAATGTGTTTTTTTTGTCAATTTTTTACATATGCAAGGGATTCTGGGTAACAGACCATGGTGGGAGGCAGTCAAGTCACCCCATCCTGGATTCCCCTGGGTGTCTAGTTTTCAAAAATGTATAGGTTTGCTAGGTTTCCCTAGGTGCCGGCAGGGCTAGGGTACAAAATCTACAGCTAGTCACTTTGCCAAAAAAAGGGTCATTTTTCACTGCAAAACCACGTTGCGTTTTGCGCCGTTTCCTGTCGCGGGCACTAGGCCGACCCGCACAAGTGAGGTACCATTTTTCTCGTAGGACTTTGGGGAACGCGGGGTGGGTGGAAATTTGTGGATCCACGCAGGTTCCAGAACTTTCCATCACAGAAATGTGGGGAAAATGTGTTTTTTTTGTCAATTTTTTACGTTTGCAAGGGATTCTGGGTAACAGACCATGGTGGGAGGCAGTCAAGTCACCCCATCCTGGATTCCCCTGGGTGTCTAGTTTTCAAAAATGTATAGGTTTGCTAGGTTTCCCTAGGTGCCGGCAGGGCTAGGGTACAAAATCTACAGCTAGTCACTTTGCCAAAAAAAGGGTCATTTTTCGCTGCAAAACCACGTTGCGTTTTGCGCCGTTTCCTGTCGCGGGCACTAGGCCGACCCGCACAAGTGAGGTACCATTTTTCTCGTAGGACTTTGGGAAACGCGGGGTGGGTGGAAATTTGTGGATCCACGCAGGTTCCAGAACTTTCCATCACAGAAAAGTGGGGAAAATGTGTTTTTTTTGTCAATTTTTTACGTTTGCAAGGGATTCTGGGTAACAGACCATGGTGGGAGGCAGTCAAGTCACCCCATCCTGGATTCCCCTGGGTGTCTAGTTTTCAAAAATGTATAGGTTTGCTAAGTTTCCCTAGGTGCCGGCAGGGCTAGGGTACAAAATCTACAGCTAGTCACTTTGCCAAAAAAAGGGTCATTTTTCACTCCAAAACCACGTTGCGTTTTGCGCCGTTTCCTGTCGCGGGCACTAGGCCGACCCGCACAAGTGAGGTACCATTTTTCTCGTAGGACTTTGGGGAACGCGGGGTGGGTGGAAATTTGTGGATCCACGCAGATTCCAGAACTTTCCATCACAGAAATGTGGGGAAAATGTGGTTTTTTTGTCAATTTTTTACGTTTGCAAGCGATTCTGGGTAACAGACCATGGTGGGAGGCAGTCAAGTCACCCCATCCTGGATTCCCCTGGGTGTCTAGTTTTCAAAAATGTATAGGTTTGCTGGGTTTCCCTAGGTGCCGGCAGGGCTAGGGTACAAAATCTACAGCTAGTCACTTTGCCAAAAAAAGGGTCATTTTTCACTCCAAAACCACGTTGCGTTTTGCGCCGTTTCCTGTCGCGGGCACTAGGCCGACCCGCACAAGTGAGGTACCATTTTTCTCGTAGGACTTTGGGAAACGCGGGGTGGGTGGAAATTTGTGGATCCACGCAGATTCCAGAACTTTCCATCACAGAAATGTGGGGAAAATGTGTTTTTTTGGTCAATTTTTTACGTTTGCAAGGGATTCTGGGTAACAGACCATGGTGGGAGGCAGTCAAGTCACCCCATCCTGGATTCCCCTGGGTGTCTAGTTTTCAAAAATGTATAGGTTTGCTAGGTTTCCCAAGGTGCCGGCAGGGCTAGGGTACAAAATCTACAGCTAGTCACTTTGCCAAAAAAAGGGTCATTTTTCACTCCAAAACCACGTTGCGTTTTGCGCCTTTTCCTGTCGCGGGCACTAGGCCGACCCGCACAAGTGAGGTACCATTTTTCTCGTAGGACTTTGGGGAACGCGGGGTGGGTGGAAATTTGTGGATCCACGCAGATTCCAGAACTTTCCATCACAGAAATGTGGGGAAAATGTGTTTTTTTTGTCAATTTTTTACGTTTGCAAGGGATTCTGGGTAACAGACCATGGTGGGAGGCAGTCAAGTCACCCCATCCTGGATTCCCCTGGGTGTCTAGTTTTCAGAAATGTATAGGTTTGCTAGGTTTCCCTAGGTGCCGGCAGGGCTAGGGTACAAAATCTACAGCTAGTCACTTTGCCAAAAAAAGGGTCATTTTTCACTGCAAAACCACGTTGCGTTTTGCGCCGTTTCCTGTCGCGGGCACTAGGCCGACCCGCACAAGTGAGGTACCATTTTTCTCGTAGGACTTTGGGGAACGCGGGGTGGGTGGAAATTTGTGGATCCACGCAGATTCCAGAACTTTCCATCACAGAAATGTGGGGAAAATGTGTTTTTTTTGTCAATTTTTTACGTTTGCAAGGGATTCTGGGTAACAGACCATGGTGGGAGGCAGTCAAGTCACCCCATCCTGGATTCCCCTGGGTGTCTAGTTTTCAAAAATGTATAGGTTTGCTAGGTTTCCCTAGGTGCCGGCAGGGCTAGGGTACAAAATCTACAGCTAGTCACTTTGCCAAAAAAAGGGTCATTTTTCACTGCAAAACCACGTTGCGTTTTGCGCCGTTTCCTGTCGCGGGCACTAGGCCGACCCGCACAAGTGAGGTACCATTTTTCTCGTAGGACTTTGGGGAACGCGGGGTGGGTGGAAATTTGTGGATCCACGCAGATTCCAGAACTTTCCATCACAGAAATGTGGGGAAAATGTGTTTTTTTTGTCAATTTTTTACGTTTGCAAGGGATTCTGGGTAACAGACCATGGTGGGAGGCAGTCAAGTCACCCCATCCTGGATTCCCCTGGGTGTCTAGTTTTCAAAAATGTATAGGTTTGCTAGGTTTCCCTAGGTGCCGGCAGGGCTAGGGTACAAAATCTACAGCTAGTCACTTTGCCAAAAAAAGGGTCATTTTTCACTGCAAAACCACGTTGCGTTTTGCGCCGTTTCCTGTCGCGGGCACTAGGCCGACCCGCACAAGTGAGGTACCATTTTTCTCGTAGGACTTTGGGGAACGCGGGGTGGGTGGAAATTTGTGGATCCACGCAGGTTCCAGAACTTTCCATCACAGAAATGTGGGGAAAATGTGTTTTTTTTGTCAATTTTTTACGTTTGTAAGGGATTCTGGGTAACAGACCATGGTGGGAGGCAGTCAAGTCACCCCATCCTGGATTTCCCTGGGTGTCTAGTTTTCAAAAATGTATAGGTTTGCTAGGTTTCCCTAGGTGCCGGCAGGGCTAGGGTACAAAATCTACAGCTAGTCACTTTGCCAAAAAAAGGGTCATTTTTCGCTGCAAAACCACGTTGCGTTTTGCGCCGTTTCCTGTAGCGGGCACTAGGCCGACCCGCACAAGTGAGGTACCATTTTTCTCGTAGGACTTTGGGGAACGCGGGGTGGGTGGAAATTTGTGGATCCACGCAGATTCCAGAACTTTCCATCACAGAAATGTGGGGAAAATGTGTTTTTTTTGTCAATTTTTTACGTTTGCAAGAGATTCTGGGTAACAGACCATGGTGGGAGGCAGTCAAGTCACCCCATCCTGGATTCCCCTGGGTGTCTAGTTTTCAAAAATGTATAGGTTTGCTAGGTTTCCTTAGGTGCCGGCAGGGCTAGGGTTCAAAAACTACAGCTAGACTCTTTGCAAAAAAAGTGTAAATTTTCAGTGTGAAAATGTGGTGTGTTCACCTTAGGTTTTGAGCCACTTCCTGTCGTGGGCACTATGCCTACCCACACAAGTGAGGTACCATTTTTCTCGGGAGACTTAGGGTAGTTCAAATTTGTAAAGCAACTGTTATTACCTATTGATTTTTGATGCATTTCTCCCTTCCAAATGAAAGACATTGTGTAAAAAAAAAGTCATTTTGAAAAATGACCAATAATTGTCATGCAAATATGACTATTCCCAATTTCGAAAATGTGCAAATATGCACTGTTTCTGAACTCTGTAATTTGTTCCCATTTCAGAAATACATAGGTGACTTTCATACCGATTTTTCCATGTATACATTTTCCCACAATAATTGCTATATACCCGGACCAAAAAAAAAAAACATTACAAAATGCTGCTCATTTTTCTACTCTGGGTTCGTTGGGCTCTTGGTGAACCTACAAGTCCTATATGTCCCCACAACCAGGAAGGTCTACCGGATGTAACGGTACATTGCTTTCAAAGAGATGTCATAATTCGAAGAAGTTACAGGTAAAAACGTTGACTCAAAAGGCTGCTTTTTTCAACAAATTTTTAATTTTTCCTATATTTGCCTGTAAAATTCTATAAAGAAACCTTGATGGATCTACACAAATGACCCCTTGCTGAATTCAGAATTTTGTCTACTTTTCAAAAATGTATAGCTTTCCAGGATCCATTATTGTTTTTGTACCCATTTCTACCGTTAACTGGAAGGAGGTTGAAAGCACAAAAAATAGCAAAAATAGGGTATGTCCCAGAAAAATGCCAAAACTGTGTAAAAAATGTTGGTTTTCTAACAAAATTCTGTCATTCCCTAAAAGCTGGAGAAATTGTGATTTCAGCCCCACAAACCCTTTTTTGATACCATTTGCAGAGAAAAACCCAGAAGCTTTCATTTGCAGCCCGTTTTTCACATTTTTCACAAAAAAAAAAAAAATTGCTGTATTTTGACTAATTTCTGGGAACCCTCTAGGAAAATCCACAAACCCTGGGTACCTTTAGAATCCCCAAGATGTTGGAAGAAAAGGACGCCAATTTGGCGTGGATACCTAATGTGGTCAAAAAGTTACAGGGGCCTAAGCGCGCACTACCTCAAATAGCCCAAAAAGGGCTTAGCACAGGAGGGGAAAAGGCCTAGCAGCGAAGGGGTTAATAGCTGGCAAGGCGTTGTCTACTAATTTGGAAACAAACAGATGCGGGTAAGCTTCGCTTGTCGGCGTAAGTCCGCTATTTACCGCAAAACATTTTTCAAGTCTGGTGTAATAATCTCCTATGTCTTCACCATGTTTCTGTTTGCAGGAGGAAATGGTATCCCAGTCCTCCTTTTTCACTGTCAGTAACTGTGGTAGCACCTTTAAAATAGTGCCAGGAAGTGCTTTTAGTCTGTCTCCTATACCTTGACCTGCTACTCTAGTATTTTCGTCATTCTGAAGTTCGGTCCATTTAATGTGTTCACCTGCTACTTCCCAATCTTTCTCTCTTAGTTTGTCATATATACCCGATGGCAACAATAATTTCAGAACTGCTGTGATATCAGAAAGAGTATATGTTCCCATCATTAATACATCTCCTAATTCTTTAAAGAATCCAGCAGGATCCTTTGAGTGGGAGGGAACCATCTCTTTTATCCTTAGTAACTCAAGTTTTGTCAAGGGTACATAAATAAAAACGCGTTGTAGCGCGCCATTCGTGTCAGCTCTGGGGTGGAC
Source organism: Triturus cristatus (assembly GCF_964204655.1). Classification (NCBI taxonomy): domain Eukaryota; kingdom Metazoa; phylum Chordata; class Amphibia; order Caudata; family Salamandridae; genus Triturus; species Triturus cristatus. Next base: position 404,197,373 of record NC_140579.1, on the reverse strand, counting down.
CTCTCTCATGGGGAACTGGCGTGTTTGAGGAAGTCTATTAATTGGTCCACAAGTATTATTGAAAGATTTATATTCAGTCGTTTTCTGGTATTTCTGTCTAAAATCTATAAGTGTGTTGAGAAAAACTGAACTATTGTGGAGGAACATGTTATCAGCGCAGTCAGACAGAAAATCTTCGAGTCTTGGATCATGTTTAAAATGAGTGTCATTGAGTGTGATGAGATGTTGTACCATGTAGAGACTTGCTAATCTTTGATGTGAGCGTGGTAATGCTAGAAAAAGTTGGGCTATGAGATCATTGTCATATATCTTATATTGAGAGACCCATAGGGTCGCAGTTCTGGCTATTTCCTCCTCCTCCGGTGTAAGCGGAGGTTCCTGGTCTAACCAGTAGTCTAATGCATTGGATGTTTTTTCAAATAACTCATCTGGAGATGACCGTTCAGAGTGACCTTGGAGCAATGTAGGTGGGGGTGTTTGTGAATTAGGGGCGGAAGAACGAACGGGTAGGACTTTTTCAGTAGGTTCAGTAATTTCCTCCTCAAGTTTCTTATTCTCTTCATTTGTTTCCAAGTTTTGCAGAATACGGGTCACATTACGGGTGAACCTGTCTAGTGCATCATTTATAAGTTCTAGACTAGTATGGTCGGATGCGGAATCTAATAAGTCAAAAAGTGAAACTGGTACATTTCTTTCCTCTGCTTGTATGTGTTTTATGAAACAGCAAAGGAGGAACCTATACATGTGCATTTTTACAGGGTGTGATCTTCTTGTAGTCATAGCGTTAATGGCTCGTGAGTTCTCTCCAGTACGAAGAAACTCAGAGGCCGCTTGAAGAAACGTGTCAATTGCTGGTAGATGTCTTATTTCTTCCCAGGAGTCATGAAGTATTTTACTTATTCGGCCCGCCTCCCCTGTGTTGCTCGGAGTCGGGTCATAGGGGCAGTCGGGAATTGTTTTACCTGGGTCTGGACCTACGGCACCCCCTTCTGGAGTGAGAGGTAGTGTGTTATGTTGTAAAAAGGGTGGCGGAGGCAGAGGGTGTTGAATTACTGGAACCTCATATGGAGGTGGAGTATCTAAGAGGAAATTGGTGAAAGTATCCTCTGGTGATGGGGCGGTAGGTTGTGTCTTAGGTGGTGCAATGTTAAGGTTTTCAGGTGCAGATGGCAATACAGGATAAAAACCAGTAGAAATGGCTGTTTGTTCCCTTTTATTCCTTTCACTAACTACTTCTTTCCCTATTTCTTGTAATTGTTCTTTCTTGGCCTGCTCTGACATTCTCTTACCCTTTTCAACTTTATGCAATTCCTTCTGTTGCCTCCTATGGGCTTCTTTTCTCCATAATTCCACCGAGTCACTTTGTGACTGGCGGACTCCCTTTTTCTTCCACAACTGTTCCTCTAATTTTATAATACATTCCATGTCAAAAGTACCATTTTCAGGCCATCTATATCTGTGTTCTAGGTCTTTAGTATAATCCACCCATAAATCACAATAAATAATTGCACCGACACCATGTTTTGCATACATGAAGTGTCCTGGAGTATCCCGAGGAGGAAGGGGAATTTCCTTCTCAAGAATACTCCTTTTGGTTGCTATCTTACGTATTTTCGAGAAAATAGGCATGGTGGCAAGATTTTTCAAAGATTTAGAATTGAGAGAAAAAGAAAAACAAACAGAACATATATCTTTACCGTACCCACGAAAGTGGTGAGTCCGTCTTTTATACTAGTTTAGCAGTCCTCACAAAATAAGTGAGAAACCAACAAAAACCTGTATCTTTACCGCACCCACAAAGTGGTGAGTCCGTATTTATACTTTTCAGCAGTACTCACCGAAAAAAAATAACTGGAAGGCCTCTTGAAGATCTTAAAAATGCGCGCAGCTTCTAAGGTGGGACTCGCAGAACCTCGGATTAGTCTCTTCACAGGTTGGGCTCTGGTTCAGGACGTTCCGCAATTTTCCTCACCGCCTCGTGTGGATGCCGGGCCGCAGTTGGTCCCCCTCTTTGCCTCGAGGGAGTTAGCGGGAATTCCCCGCGTTGTGCACTTTGAAGTCCGTCAAAGGTCAGGAGGGGACAGTACCGGGTCCAATATCGCCGGCGCATGGGGAAAAGGGAATGTCCCTGTGCGGGAGCCAATTTAATGTGGTAAATTAATTCAATATTACCTCATCTCAGAATTTCTATACTTAATAATCATAATTGCAGTCAAAGCAAAGAGAGGAGTCCGTGGTGTTCGAGTAAAAAAAGGGTCCAGTAACTCAAGTTAAGGGGAGAGCTCCAGCACCAAGCGGGTACAGGAGTGGTCTGCAGTTTTATTCACACATCAGAATATTTATACAGTTTTCAGTCAAGAAGAAAGGAGAAGTGACAAGAAAAAGGGAAGTGACAAGCAGTAATTTCCAACAGATGTGTCAAGGTAGGGGCGTGTCTTGTGTCTCGTGAGAGGGCATGTGATGTGTGGAAATGTGTTCCCTTTCAGTTGAAGGCCCTTACTCATTCAGGGGTTTATCTCTGGCTTAGAGTCAAGAACAGGAACCATCTTGTGTAAAACAGGAACTATCTTGCTGGTTCTGGGAATTGGCAGAACCACAGAAATGTGTGTTCACAGTGTACAGCCTTGTGCTTCCTCTATTAGTTGGTGTGGTTTCAGGGCCTAACCTCGTGCTTCCTCTTTCAGTTGGGGGTGGTCACAGGGCAGCTGGTGTGACAGGCTGAGTCACCAACAATGGACAGGATGTGGCTGAGTCTCTGGCACAACTGGGGGAAGGCACACAGGCAGGCTTCTTGGAATTGGCTCGACCACAAGGAGCAGGGGGTTGTGCAAGATTCAATGGGGATGTGAAGGACAGTTTTCAGACAAGTTGCTGAGAGCATGTCACACACAAAATGGGTGTTTGTCTGAGGCAAATGGCTACCAGGCAGAAACAGGGAAATGATGGGGCACAATTGTCAATTTTATTTTCACAGTGCTGGGGGTAGATTTAGGGTTTAGGGTAGTGCAGTGGTGTTTGGGTAGTGTAAGGGTCGTGCTGGGAGTAGATTTAGGGATTAGTGTAGTGCAGTGGTGTTTGAGTGGTACAGGGAGTTGTGCTGGGGGCATGTTTTAGGGTTTAGGGTAGTGCAGTGGTGTTTGGGTAGTGTAGGGGGTCGTGCTGGGGGTAGTGGTTTAGGGTTTAGGGTAGTGCAGTGGTGTTTGGGTAGTGTAGGGGGTCGTGCTGGGGTATTGGTTTAGGGTTTAGGGTAGTGCAGTGGTGTTTGGGTAGTGTAGGGGGTCGTGCAGGGGTAGTGGTTTAGGGTTTAGGGGAGTGCAGTGGTGTTTGGTTTGTGAGGGGGTAGTGCTGGGGGTAGTGTTTTAGTGTTTAGGGTAGTGCATTGGTGTTTGGGTAGTGTAGGGGATCATGCTGGGGATAGTGTTTTAGGGTTTAGGGTAGTGTAGTGGTGTTTGTGTAGTGTAGGGGGTATTGTTTTAGGGTTTAGGGTAGTGCAGTGGTGTTTGTGTAGTGTAGAGGGTCATGCTGGGTGTAGTGTTTTAGGTTTTAGGGTAGTGCAGTGGTGTTTGTGCAGTGTAGGGTTTTGTGTTTTAGGGTTTAGGGTAGTGCAGTGGTCTTTGGGTAGTGTAGGGGGTCGTGCGGGGGGTAGTGTTTTAGGGTTTATGGTAGTGCTGTGATGTTTGTGTTGTGTAGGGGGTTGTGCTTGGGGTAGATTTAGGATTTAGGGTAGTGCAGTGTTGTTTGGGTAGTGTAGGAGCTTGTGCTGGGGGCAGTGTTTTAGGGTTTAGGGTAGTGCTGTGGTGTTTGGTTAGTGTAGGGGGTCGTGCTGGGGGTAGTGGTTTAGGGTTTAGGGTCGTGCAGTAGTGTTTGGGTAGTGTAGGGGGTCGTGCTGGGGGTAGTGGTTTAGGGTTTAGGGTAGTGCAGTGGTGTTTGGGTAGTGTAGGGGGTCGTGCTGGGGGTAGGGGTTTAGGGTTTAGGGGAGTGCAGTGGTGTTTGGGAAGTGCAGGGGGTACTGCTGGGGGTAGTGTTTTAGGGTTTAGGGTAGTGCAGTGGTGTTTGGGTAGTATAGGGGATACTGCTGGGGGTAGTGTTTTAGGGTTTGTGGTAGTGCAGTGGTGTTTGTGTGGTGTAGGGGGTAGTGTTTTAGGGTTTAGGGAAGTGCAGTTGTGTTTGTGTGGTGTAGGGGGCCGTGCTGGGTGTAGTGTTTTATGTTTTAGGATAGTGCAGCGGTGTTTGTGTAGTGTAGGGGTTTGTGGTTTAGGGTAGTGCAGTGGTCTTTGGGTAGTGTAGGGGGTCATGTAGAGGGAATTGTTTTAGGGTTTATGGTAGTGCAGTGGTGTTTGGGCAGTGTAGGGGGTCGTGCTGGGGGTTAGCGTTTTAGGGTTTAGGGCAGTGCAGTGGTGTTCAGGTAGTGTAGGGGGTCGTGCTGGGGTGGTGCTTTAGGATTTAGGGCAATGCAGTGGTGTTCGGGCAGTGTAGGGGGCCGTGCTAGGGGGTGGTCTTTTAGGGGTTAGGGCAGTGCAGTGGTGTTCAGGCAGTGTAGGGGATCGTGCTGGGGGTGGTGTTTCAGGGATTAGGGTAGTACAGTGGTGTATGGGCAGTGTAGGGGATCGTGCTGGGATAGGGTTTGGGGCAGTGGTGTTCGGGCAGTGTAGGGGTTCGTGCTGGGGTAGATGTTTCAGGATTTAGGGCAGTGCAGTGGCATTCGGGCAGTGTAGGGGGTCGTGTGGGGGGTGGTGTTTCAGGGTTTTGGGCAGTGCAGTAGTGTTCTGGAGTTGTATGGTGTCATGAGGGGGTGGTGTTTCAGGGTTTAGGGCAGTGCAGGTTTGTTCAGGCAATGTAGGGGGTCGTGCTTGGGGTGGTGTTTCAGGGTTTAGGGCAATACAGTGGTGTTCGGGCAGTGTAGGGTGTTGTGGTGGGGGTGGTGTTTCAGGGCTTAGGGAAGTGCAGTGGTGTTCGGGCAGAGTAGGGGGCCATGCTGGGGGAGGTGTTTCAGGGTTTAGGGCACTGCAGTGGTGTTCAGGCAGTGTAGGGGGTCGTGCTGGGGGAGGTGGTTCAGTGTTTAGGGCAGTGCAGTCGTGTTCGGGCAGTGTAGGGGATCATGCTGGGGATAGTGTTTCAGGGTTTAGGGCAGTGCAGTGGTGTTTGGGCAGTAAAATGTGACATGCTGGGGTAGTGTTTCAGGGTTTAGGGCAGAGCAGTGGTGTTCGGGCCATGTAGGGGTCATGCTGGGGTAGTGCTTTAGGGTTTAGGGCAGTGCAGTGGTGTTCGGGCAGAGTAGGGGGTGGTGCAGGGTGTGGTGTTTCAGGTTTTAGGGCAGTGCAGTGGTGTTCGGGCAGTGTAGGGGGTCGTGCAGGGGGTGGTGTTTCAGGGTTTAGGGCATTGTAGTGGTGTTCGGGCAGTGTAGGGGGCTTGCTAGGGGTGGTGTTTCAGGGTTTGGGGCAGTGGTGTTCGGGCAGTGTAGGGGTTCGTGCTTGGGTAGATGTTTCAGGGTTTAGGGCAGTGCAGTGGTGTTTGGGTAGTGTAGGGGGTCGTGCTGACGGTAGTGTTTTAGGGTTAAGGTTAGTTCAGTGTTGTTTGGGTAGTGTAGGAGCTTGTGCTGGGGGCAGTGTTTTAGGAATTAGGGTAGTGCTGTGGTGTTTGGTTAGTGTAGGGGGTCGTGCTGGGGTAGTGTTTTAGAGTTTATGATAGTGCAGTGGTGTTAGTGTAGGTTTGGGGGTCGTGCTGGAGGTAGTGTTTTAGGGTTTAGGGTAGTGCAGTGGTGTTTGGGTAGTGTAGGGGGTCATGCTGAGGGTAGATTTAGGGTTTAGGGTAGTGCAGTGGTGGTTGGGTAGTGTAGGGGTCGTGCTGGGGTAGATTTAGGGTTTAGTGTAGTGCAGTGGTATTTGAGTAGTGCAGGGAGTTGTGATGGGGGAATGTTTTAGGGTTTAGGGTAGTGCAGTGGTGTTTGGGTAGTGTAGGGGGTCGTGCTGGGGGTAGTGGTTTAGGGTTTAGGGTAGTGCAGTGGTGTTTGGGTAGTGTAGGGGGTCGTGCTGGGGGTAGGGGTTTAGGGTTTAGGGGAGTGCAGTGGTGTTTGGGAAGTGCAGGGGGTACTGCTGGGGGTAGTGTTTTAGGGTTTAGGGTAGTGCAGTGGTGTTTGGGTAGTATAGGGGATACTGCTGGGGGTAGTGTTTTAGGGTTTATGGTAGTGCAGTGGTGTTTGTGTGGTGTAGGAGGTAGTGTTTTAGGGTTTAGGGAAGTGCAGTTGTGTTTGTGTGGTGTAGGGGGCCGTGCTGGGTGTAGTGTTTTATGTTTTAGGGTAGTGCAGCAGTGTTTGTGTAGTGTAGGGGTTTGTGGTTTAGGGTTTAGGGTAGTGCAGTGGTCTTTGGGTAGTGTAGGGGGTCATGTAGGGGTAATTGTTTTAGGGTTTATGGTAGTGCAGTGGTGTTTGGGCAGTGCAGGGGGTCGTGCTGGGGGTTAGCGTTTTAGGGTTTAGGGCAGTGCAGTGGTGTTCAGGTAGTGTAGGGGGTCGTGCTGGGGGTGGTGCTTTAGGATTAAGGGCAATGCAGTGGTGTTCGGGCAGTGTAGGGGGCCGTGCTGGGGGGTGGTCTTTTAGGGGTTAGGGCAGTGCAGTGGTGTTCGGGCAGTGTAGGGGATTGTGCTGGGGGTGGTGTTTCAGGGTTTAGGGTAGTACAGTGGTGTATGGGCAGTGTAGGGGATCGTGCTGGGATAGGGTTTGAGGCAGTGGTGTTCTGGCAGTGTAGGGGTTCGTGCTGGGATAGATGTTTCAGGGTTTAGGGCAGTGCAGTGGCATTCGGGCAGTGTAAGGGGTCGTGTGGGGGGTGGTGTTTCAGGGTTTTGGGCAGTGCAGTAGTGTTCTGGAGTTGTATGGTGTCATGCGGGGGTGGTGTTTCAGGGTTTAGGGCAGTGCAGGTTTGTTCAGGCAATGTAGGGGGTCGTGCTTGGGGTGGTGTTTCAGGGTTTAGGGCAATACAGTGGTGTTCCGGCAGTGTAGGGAGTTGTGGTGGGGGTGGTGTTTCAGGGCTTAGGGAAGTGCAGTGGTGTTCGTGCAGAGTAGGGGGCCATGCTGGGGGAGGTGTTTCAGGGTTTAGGGCAGTGCAGTGGTGTTCAGGCAGTGTAGGGGGTCGTGCTGGGGGAGGTGGTTCAGTGTTTAGGGTAGTGCAGTCGTGTTCGGGCAGTGTAGGGGATCATTCTGGGGATAGTGTTTCAGGGATTAGGGCAGTGCAGTGGTGTTTGGGCAGTGAAATGTGACATGCTGGGGTAGTGTTTCAGGGTTTAGGGCAGAGCAGTGGTGTTCGGGCAGTGTAGGGGTCATGCTGGGGGTAGTGTTTTAGTGTTTAGGGCAGTGCAGTGGTGTTCGGGCAGAGTAGGGTGTGTTGCAGGGTGTGGGGTTTCAGGGTTTAGGGCAGTGCAGTGGTGTTCGGGCAGTGTAGGGGGTCGTGCAGGGGGTGGTGTTTCAGGGTTTAGGGCATTGTAGTGGTGTTCGGGCAGTGTAGGGGGCTTGCTAGGGGTGGTGTTTAAGAGTTTGGGGCAGTGGTGTTCGGGCAGTGTAGGGGTTCGTGCTTGGGTAGATGTTTCAGGGTTTAGGGCAGTGCAGTGGCATTCGGGCAGTGTAGGGGTTCATGTGGGGGGTGGTGTTTCAGGGTTTTGGGCAGTGCAGTAGTGTTCTGGAGTTGTATGGTGTCATGCGGGGGTGGTGTTTCAGGGTTTAGGGCAGTGCAGGTTTGTTCGGGCAATGTAGGGGGTCGTGCTTGGGGTGGTGTTTCAGGGTTTAGGGCAATACAGTGGTGTTCGGGCAGTGTAGGGGGTTTTGGTGGGGGTGGTGTTTTAGGGCTTAGGGAAGTGCAGTGGTGTTCTGGCAGAGTTGGGGGTCATGCTGGGGGAGGTGTTTCAGGGTTTAGGGCAGTGCAGTGGTGTTCAGGCAGTGTAGGGGCTCATGCTCGGGGAGGTGGTTCAGTGTTTAGGGCAGTGCAGTCGTGTTCGGGCAGTGTAGGGGTCATGCTGGGGATAGTGTTTCATGGTTTAGGGCAGTGCAGTGGTGTTTGGGCAGTGAAATGCGACATGCTGGGGTAGTGTTTCAGGGTTTAGGGCAGAGCAGTGGTGTTCGGGCAGTGTAGGGGGTGGTGCAGGGTGTAGTGTTTCAGGGTTTAGGGCAGTGCAGTGGTGTTCGGGCAGTGTAGGGGGTCGTGCAGGGGGTCGTGCAGGGGGTGGTGTTTCAGGGTTTAGGGCATTGTAGTGGTGTTCGGGCAGTGTAGGGGGCTTGCTAGGGGTGGTGTTTCAGGGTTTAGGGCAGTGGTGTTCGGGCTGTGTAGGGGATCTTGCTGGGGTGGTGGCTCAGGGTTAAGGGCAGTGCAGTGGTGTTCGGACACTGTAGGGGTCATGCTGGGGCTAGTGTTTCAGGGTTTAGGGCACTGCAGTGGTGCTTGGGCAGTGTAGGGGGTCGTGCACCGGTGGTGTTTCAGGGTTTAGGGCAGTGCAGTGATGTTCGGGCAATGTAGGGGGTCTTGCTGGGGATGGTGTTTCAGGGTTTAGGGCAGTGCAGTGGTGTTCGGGCAGTGTAGGGGGTCGTGCTGGGGGTGGTGTTTCAGACTTTAGGGCAGTGCAGTGGTGTTTTGGCAGTGTAGGGGGTTGTGCTGGAGGTGGTATTTCAGGGTAAGGGGCAGTGATGTTCAGGCAGTGTAGGGGGTCTTGCTAGGGGTGGTGTTTCAGGGTTAAGGGCAGTGCAGTTTTGTTCGAACAGTGTAGGGGTCGTGCTTGGGGTGGTTTTTCAGGGTTTAGGGCAGTGCAGTGGTGTTTGGGCAGTGTAGGGGGTCATGTTTCAGGGCTTAGGGCAGTGCAGTGGTGTTCGGGAAGTGTAGGGGTTCGTGCTGGGGTGGTGGCTCAGGGTTAAGGGCAGTGCAGTGGTGTTCGGACACTGTAGGGGTCATGCTGGGGCTAGTGTTTCAGGGTTTAGGGCACTGCAGTGGTGCTTGGGCAGTGTAGGGGGTCGTGCACCGGTGGTGTTTCAGGGTTTAGGGCAGTGTAGTGGTGTTCGGGCAGTGTAGGGGTCATGCTGGGGGTAGTGTTTTAGGGTTTAGGGCAGTGCAGTGGTGTTCGGGCAGAGTAGGGGGTGGTGCAGGGTGTGGTGTTTCAGGGTTTAGGGCAGTGCAGTGGTGTTTGGGCAGTGTAGGGGGTCGTGCAGGGGGTGGTGTTTCAGGGTTTAGGGCATTGTAGTGGTGTTCGGGCAGTGTTGGGGGCTTGCTAGGGGTGGTGTTTCAGGGTTTGGGGCAGTGGTGTTCGGGCAGTGTAGGGGTTCGTGCTTGGTAGATGTTTCAGGGTTTAGGGCAGTGCAGTGGTGTTTGGGTAGTGTAGGGGGTCATGCTGACGCTAGTGTTTTAGGGTTTAGGGTAGTTCAGTGGTGTTTGGGTAGTGTAGGAGCTTGTGCTGGGGGCAGTGTTTTGGTGTTTAGGGTAGTGCTGTGGTGTTTAGTTAGTGTAGGGGGTCGTGCTGGGGTAGTGTTTTAGAGTTTATGATAGTGCAGTGGTGTTAGTGTAGGTTTGGGGGTCGTGCTGGAGGTAGTGTTTTAGGGTTTAGGGTAGTGCAGTGGTGTTTGGGTAGTGTAGGGGGTCATGCTGAGGGTAGATTTAGGGTTTAGGGTAGTGCAGTGGTGGTTGGGTAGTGTAGGGGTCGTGCTGGGGGTAGATTTAGGGTTTAGTGTAGTGCAGTGGTATTTGAGTAGTGCAGGGAGTTGTGATGGGGGCATGTTTTAGGGTTTAGGGTAGTGCAGTGGTGTTTGGGTAGTGTAGGGGGTCGTGCTGGGGGTAGTGGTTTAGGGTTTAGGGTAGTGCAGTGGTGTTTGGGTAGTGTAGGGGGTCGTGCTGGGGGTAGGGGTTTAGGGGAGTGCAGTGGTGTTTGGGAAGTGCAGGGGGTACTGCTGGGGGTAGTGTTTTAGGGTTTAGGGTAGTGCAGTGGTGTTTGTGTGGTGAAGGGGATAGTGTTTTAGGGTTTAGGGAAGTGCAGTTGTGTTTGTGTGGTGTAGGGGGCCGTGCTGGGTGTAGTGTTTTATGTTTTAGGGTAGTGCAGCGGTGTTTGTGTAGTGTAGGGGTTTGTGGTTTAGGGTTCGGGCAGTGTAGGGGTCATGCTGGGGGTAGTGTTTTAGGGTTTAGGGCAGTGTAGTGGTGTTCGGGCAGTGTAGGGGTCATGCTGGGGGTAGTGTTTTAGGGTTTAGGGCAGTGCAGTGGTGTTCGGGCAGAGTAGGGGGTGGTGCAGGGTGTGGAGTTTCAGGGTTTAGGGCAGTGCAGTGGTGTTTGGGTAGTGTAGGGGGTCATGCTGAGGGTAGATTTAGGGTTTAGGGTAGTGCAGTGGTGGTTGGGTAGTGTAGGGGTCGTGCTGGGGGTAGATTTAGGGTTTAGTGTAGTGCAGTGGTATTTGAGTAGTGCAGGGAGTTGTGATGGGGGCATGTTTTAGGGTTTAGGGTAGTGCAGTGGTGTTTGGGTAGTGTAGGGGGTCGTGCTGGGGGTAGTGGTTTAGGGTTTAGGGAAGTGCAGTGGTGTTTGGGTAGTGTAGGGGGTCGTGCTGGGGGTAGTGTTTTAGGGTTTAGGGTAGTGCAGTGGTGTTTGGGTAGTATAGGGAATACTGCTGGGGGTAGTGTTTTAGGGTTTATGGTAGTGCAGTGGTGTTTGTGTGGTGTAGGGGGTAGTGTTTTAGGGTTTAGGGAAGTGCAGTTGTGTTTGTGTGGTGTAGGGGGCCGTGCTGGGTGTAGTGTTTTATGTTTTAGGGTAGTGCAGCGGTGTTTGTGTAGTGTAGGGGTTTTTGGTTTAGGGTTTAGGGTAGTGCAGTGGTCTTTGGGTAGTGTAGGGGGTCATGTAGGGGGAATTGTTTTAGGGTTTATGGTAGTGCAGTGGTGTTTGGGCAGTGCAGGGGGTCATGCTGGGGGTTAGCGTTTTAGGGTTTAGGGCAGTGCAGTGATGTTCGGGCAATGTAGGGGGTCTTGCTGGGGATGGTGTTTCAGGGTTTAGGGCAGTGCAGTGGTGTTCGGGCAGTGTAGGGGGTCATGCTGGGGGTTAGCGTTTTAGGGTTTAGGGCAGTGCAGTGATGTTCGGGCAATGTAGGGGGTCTTGCTGGGGATGGTGTTTCAGGGTTTAGGGCAGTGCAGTGGTGTTCGGGCAGTGTAGGGGGTCGTGCTGGGGGTGGTGTTTCAGACTTTAGGGCAGTGCAGTGGTGTTTTGGCAGTGTAGGGGGTTGTGCTGGAGGTGGTATTTCAGGGTAAGGGGCAGTGATGTTCAGGCAGTGTAGGGGGTCTTGCTAGGGGTGGTGTTTCAGGGTTAAGGGCAGTGCAGTTTTGTTCGAACAGTGTAGGGGTCGTGCTTGGGGTGGTTTTTCAGGGTTTAGGGCAGTGCAGTGGTGTTTGGGCAGTGTAGGGGGTCGTGTTTCAGGGCTTAGGGCAGTGCAGTGGTGTTCGGGAAGTGTAGGGGTTCGTGCTGGGGTGGTGGCTCAGGGTTAAGGGCAGTGCAGTGGTGTTTGGACACTGTAGGGGTCATGCTGGGGCTAGTGTTTCAGGGTTTAGGGCACTGCAGTGGTGCTTGGGCAGTGTAGGGGGTCGTGCACCGGTGGTGTTTTAGGGTTAAGGGCAGTGTAGTGGTGTTCGGGCAGTGTAGGGGTCATGCTGGGGGTAGTGTTTTAGGGTTTAGGGCAGTGCAGTGGTGTTCGGGCAGAGTAGGGGGTGGTGCAGGGTGTGGTGTTTCAGGGTTTAGGGCAGTGCAGTGGTGTTTGAGCAGTGTAGGGGGTCGTGCAGGGGGTGGTGTTTCAGGGTTTAGGGCATTGTAGTGGTGTTCGGGCAGTGTAGGGGGCTTGCTAGGGGTGGTGTTTCAGGGTTTGGGGCAGTGGTGTTCGGGCAGTGTAGGGGTTCGTGCTTGGGTAGATGTTTCAGGGTTTAGGGCAGTGCAGTGGTGTTTGGGTAGTGTAGGGGGTCATGCTGACGCTAGTGTTTTAGGGTTTAGGGTAGTTCAGTGGTGTTTGGGTAGTGTAGGAGCTTGTGCTGGGGGCAGTGTTTTGGTGTTTAGGGTAGTGCTGTGGTGTTTGGTTAGTGTAGGGGGTCGTGCTGGGGTAGTGTTTTAGAGTTTATGATAGTGCAGTGGTGTTAGTGTAGGTTTGGGGGTCGTGCTGGAGGTAGTGTTTTAGGGTTTAGGGTAGTGCAGTGGTGTTTGGGTAGTGTAGGGGGTCATGCTAAGGGTAGATTTAGGGTTTAGGGTAGTGCAGTGGTGGTTGGGTAGTGTAGGGGTCGTGCTGGGGGTAGATTTAGGGTTTAGTGTAGTGCAGTGGTATTTGAGTAGTGCAGGGAGTTGTGATGGGGGCATGTTTTAGGGTTCAGGGTAGTGCAGTGGTGTTTGGGTAGTGTAGGGGGTCGTGCTGGGGGTAGTGGTTTAGGGTTTAGGGTAGTGCAGTGGTGTTTGGGTAGTGTAGGGGGTCGTGCTGGGGGTAGGGGTTTAGGGTTTAGGGGAGTGCAGTGGTGTTTGGGAAGTGCAGGGGGTACTGCTGGGGGTAGTGTTTTAGGGTTTAGGGTAGTGCAGTGGTGTTTGGGTAGTATAGGGGATACTGCTGGGGGTAGTGTTTTAGGGTTTATGGTAGTGCAGTGGTGTTTGTGTGGTGTAGGGGGTAGTGTTTTAGGGTTTAGGGAAGTGCAGTTGTGTTTGTGTGGTGTAGGGGGCCGTGCTGGGTGTACTGTTTTATGTTTTAGGGTAGTGCAGCGGTGTTTGTGTAGTGTAGGGGTTTGTGGTTTAGGGTTTAGGGTAGTGCAGTGGTCTTTGGGTAGTGTAGGGGGTCATGTAGGGGGAATTGTTTTAGGGTTTATGGTAGTGCAGTGGTGTTTGGGCAGTGCAGGGGGTCATGCTGGGGGTTAGCGTTTTAGGGTTTAGGGCAGTGCAGTGGTGTTCAGGTAGTGTAGGGGGTCGTGCTGGGGGTGGTGCTTTAGGATTTAGGGCAATGCAGTGGTGTTCGGGCAGTGTAGGGGGCCGTGCTGGGGGTGGTCTTTTAGGGGTTAGGGCAGTGCAGTGGTGTTCGGGCAGTGTAGGGGATCGTGCTGGGGGTGGTGTTTCAGGGTTTAGGGTAGTACAGTGGTGTATGGGCAGTGTAGGGGATCGTGCTGGGATAGGGTTTGGGGCAGTGGTGTTCGGGCTGTGTAGGGGTTCGTGCTGGGGTAGATGTTTCAGGGTTTAGGGCAGTGCAATGGCATTCGGGCAGTGTAGGTGGTCGTGTGGGGGTGGTGTTTCAGGGTTTTGGGCAGTGCAGTAGTGTTCTGGAGTTGTATGGTGTCAAGCGGGGGTGGTGTTTCAGGGTTTAGGGCAGTGCAGGTTTGTTCAGGCAATGTAGGGGGTCGTGCTTGGGGTGGTGTTTCAGGGTTTAGGGCAATACAGTGGTGTTCGGGCAGTGTACGGAGTTGTGGTGGGGGTGGTGTTTCAGGGCTTAGGGAAGTGCAGTGGTGTTCGGGCAGAGTAGGGGGCCATGCTGGGGGAGGTGTTTCAGGGTTTAGGGCAGTGCAGTGGTGTTCAGGCAGTGTAGGGGGTCGTGCTGGGGGAGGTGGTTCAGTGTTTAGGGTAGTGCAGTCGTGTTCGGGCAGTGTAGGGGATCATGCTGGGGATAGTGTTTCAGGGTTTAGGGCAGTGCAGTGGTGTTTGGGCAGTGACATGTGACATGCTGGGGTAGTGTTTCAGGGTATAGGGCAGAGCAGTGGTGTTCGGGCAGTGTAGGGGTCATGCTGGGGGTAGTGTTTTAGGGTTTAGGGCAGTGCAGTGCCCTTCGGGCAGAGTAGGGGGTGGTGCAGGGTGTGGTGTTTCAGGGTTTAGGGCAGTGCAGTGGTGTTCGGGCAGTGTAGGGGGTCGTGCAGGGGGTTGTGTTTCAGGGTTTAGGGCATTGTAGTGGTGTTCGGGCAGTGTAGGGGGCTTGCTAGGGGTGGTGTTTCAGGGTTTGGGGCAGTGGTGTTCGGGCAGTGTAGGGGTTCGTGCTTGGGTAGATGTTTCAGGGTTTAGGGCAGTGCAGTGGCATTCGGGCAGTGCAGGGGTTCGTGTGGGGGGTGGTGTTTCAGGGTTTTGGGCAGTGCAGTAGTGTTCTGGAGTTGTATGGTGTCATGCGGGGGTGGTGTTTCAGGGTTTAGGGCAGTGCAGGTTTGTTCGGGCAATGTAGGGGGTCGTGCTTGGAGTGGTGTTTCAGGGTTTAGGGCAATACAGTGGTGTTCGGGCAGTGTAGGGGGTTTTGGTGGGGGTGGTGTTTCAGGGCTTAGGGAAGTGCAGTGGTGTTATGGCAGAGTTGGGGGTCATGCTGGGGGAGGTGTTTCAGGGTTTAGGGCAGTGCAGTGGTGTTCAGGCAGTGTAGGGGGTCATGCTGGGGGAGGTGGTTCAGTGTTTAGGGCAGTGCAGTTGTGTTTGGGCAGTGTAGGGGTCATGCTGGGGATAGTGTTTCAGGGTTTAGGGCAGTGCAGTGGTGTTTGGGCAGTGAAATGCGACATGCTGGGGTAGTGTTTCAGGGTTTAGGGCAGTGCAGTGGTGTTCGGGCAGTGTAGGGGGTGGTGCAGGGTGTGGTGTTTCAGGGTTTAGGGCAGTGCAGTGGTGTTCGGGCAGTGTAGGGGGTCGTGCAGGGGGTGGTGATTCAGGGTTTAGGGCATTGTAGTGGTGTTCGGGCAGTGTAGGGGGCTTGCTAGGGGTGGTGTTTCAGGGTTTAGGGCAGTGGTGTTCGGGCTGTGTAGGGGGTCTTGCTGGGGTGGTGTTTCAGGGTTTAGGGCAGTGCAGTAGTGTTCGGTCAGTGTAGGGGGTTGTGCTCGGGCTTGTGTTTCAGGGTTTAGGGAAGTGCAGTGGTGTTCGGTCAGTGTAGGGGTTGTGCTGGGGCTTGTGTTTTAGGGTTTAGGGCAGTGCAGTGATGTTCGGGCAATGTAGGGGGTCTTGCTGGGGATGGTGTTTCAGGGTTTAGGGCAGTGCAGTGGTGTTCGGGCAGTGTAGGGGGTCGTGCTGGGGGTGGTGTTTCAGACTTTAGGGCAGTGCAGTGGTGTTTGGGCAGTGTAGGGGGTTGTGCTGGAGGTTGTATTTCAGGGTATGGGGCAGTGATGTTCAGGCAGTGTAGGGGGTCTTGCTAGGGGTGGTGTTTCAGGGTTAAGGGCAGTGCAGTTTTTTCGAACAGTGTAGGGGTCGTGCTTGGGGTGGTGTTTCAGGGTTTAGGGCAGTGCAGTGGTGTTTGGGCAATGTAGGGGGTCGTGTTTCAGGGCTTAGGGCAGTGCAGTGGTGTTCGGGAAGTGTAGGGGTTCGTGCTGGGGTGGTGGCTCAGGGTTAAGGGCAGTGCAGTGGTGTTCGGACACTGTAGGGGTCATGCTGAGGCTAGTGTTTCAGGGTTTAGGGCACTGCAGTGGTGCTTGGGCAGTGTAGGGGGTCGTGCACCGATGGTGTTTCAGGGTTTAGGGCAGTGTAGTGGTGTTCGGGCAGTGTAGGGGTCATACTGGGTGTAGTGTTTTAGGTTTTAGGGCAGTGCAGTGGTGTTCGGGCAGTGTAGGGGTCATACTGGGTGTAGTGTTTTAGGTTTTAGGGCAGTGCAGTGTTGTTCGGGCAGTGTAGGGGGTCGTGCACCGGTGTTGTTTCAGGGTTTAGGGCAGTGTAGTGGTGTTCGGACAGTGTAGGGGTCTTGCTGAGGGTGGTGTTTCAGGGTTTAGGCCAGTGGTGTTCGGGCAGTATAGGGGTGTTGCTGGGGCTGGTGTTTCAGGGTTTAGGGCAGTGGTGTTCAGGCAGTGTAGGGGGTTGTGCTGGGGCAGGTGTTTCAGGGTTTAGGGCAGTGCAGTGGTGTTCGGCCAGTGAAGGGGGTTGTGCTGGGGCTTGTGTTTCAGGGTTTAGGGCAGTTCAATGGTGTTCAGACAGTGGAGGGGTCGTTCTGTTGGTGGTGTTTCAGGGTTTAGGGCAGTGCAGTGGTGTTCGGGCAGTGTAGGGGATCGTGCTGGGGCTGGTGTTTCAGGGTTTAGGGCAGTGCAGTAGTGTTCGGAATGTGTAGGGGGTCATGCTGGGGTAGTGGTTTAGGGTGTAGGGGAGTGCAGTGGTGTTTGGGCAGTGTAGGGGGTACTGCTGGGGGTAGTGATTTAGGGTTTAAGGTACTGCAGTGGTGTTTGGGTAGTGTAGGGGGTACTGCTGGGGGTAGCGTTTTGGGGTTTAGGGTAGTGCAGTGGTGTTTGGGTAGGGTAGGGGCTCGTGATGGGGGTAGTGTTTTAGGGTTTAGGGTAGTGCAGTGGTGTTTGTGTAGTGTAGGGGGTAGTGTTTTAGGGTTTAGGGTAGGGCTGTGGTGTTTGTGCACTGTAGGGGGTCGTGCTGGGTGTAGTGTTTTAGGTTTTAGGGTAGTGCAGCAGTGTTTGTGTAGTGTAGGGCGTCGTGAGGGGGTAGTGTTCTAGGGTTTATGGTAGTGCAGTGATGTTTGGGTAATGTAGGGGGTCATACTGGTGGTTAGAGTTTTAGGGTTGAGGGCAGTGCAGTGGTGTTCGGGCAGTGGAGGGGGTTGTGCTCGGGTTGGTGTTTTAGGGTTTAGGGCAGTTCAGTGGTGTTCGGGCAGTGTAGTGGGACGTCCTGGGGATGGTGTTTCAGGGTTTAGGGCATTGCAGTGGTGTTAGGGCAGTGTAGGGGCTCTTGCTGGGGGTGGTGTTTCAGGGTCTAGGGCAGTGCAGTGGTGTTTGGGCAGTGTATGGGGTCATGCGGGGGTGATGTTTCAGGGTTTAGAGTAGTGCAGTGGCGTTCGGGCAATGTAGGGGGTCGAGCGGGGTTTTTTGTATCAGGGTTTAGGGCAGTGCAGTGGCATTCGGGCAGTGTATGGGGTCGTGCGGGGGTGGTGTTTCAGGGTTTAGGGCAGTGGTGTTTGGGCATTGTATGGGGTCGTGAGGGGGTTGGTGTTTCAGGGTTTAGGGCAGTGCAGTGGTGTTCGGGCAGTGTAGGGGGTCGTGCAGGGGGTGGTGTTTCAGGGTTTAGGGCATTGTAGTGGTGTTCGGGCAGTGTAGGGGGCTTGCTAGGGGTGGTGTTTCAGGGTTTGGGGCAGTGGTGTTCGGGCAGTGTAGGGGTTCGTGCTTGGGTAGATGTTTCAGGGTTTAGGGCAGTGCAGTGGCATTCGGGCAGTGCAGGGGTTCGTGTGGGGGGTGGTGTTTCAGGGTTTTGGGCAGTGCAGTAGTGTTCTGGAGTTGTACGGTGTCATGCGGGGGTGGTGTTTTAGGGTTTAGGGCAGTGCAGGTTTGTTCGGGCAATGTAGGGGGTCGTGCTTGGAGTGGTGTTTCAGGGTTTAGGGCAATACAGTGGTGTTCGGGCAGTGTAGGGGGTTTTGGTGGGGGTGGTGTTTCAGGGCTTAGGGAAGTGCAGTGGTGTTATGGCAGAGTTGGGGGTCATGCTGGGGGAGGTGTTTCAGGGTTTAGGGCAGTGCAGTGGTGTTCAGGCAGTGTAGGGGGTCATGCTGGGGGAGGTGGTTCAGTGTTTAGGGCAGTGCAGTTGTGTTTGGGCAGTGTAGGGGTCATGCTGGGGATAGTGTTTCAGGGTTTAGGGCAGTGCAGTGGTGTTTGGGCAGTGAAATGCGACATGCTGGGGTAGTGTTTCAGGGTTTAGGGCAGAGCAGTGGTGTTCGGGCAGTGTAGGGGGTGGTGCAGGGTGTGGTGTTTCAGGGTTTAGGGCAGTGCAGTGGTGTTCGGGCAGTGTAGGGGGTCGTGCAGGGGGTGGTGATTCAGGGTTTAGGGCATTGTAGTGGTGTTCGGGCAGTGTAGGGGGCTTGCTAGGGGTGGTGTTTCAGGGTTTAGGGCAGTGGTGTTCGGGCTGTGTAGGGGGTCTTGCTGGGGTGGTGTTTCAGGGTTTAGGGCAGTGCAGTAGTGTTCGGTCAGTGTAGGGGGTTGTGCTCGGGCTTGTGTTTCAGGGTTTAGGGCAGTGCAGTGGTGTTCGGTCAGTGTAGGGGTTGTGCTGGGGCTTGTGTTTTAGGGTTTAGGGCAGTGCAGTGATGTTCGGGCAATGTAGGGGGTCTTGCTGGGGATGGTGTTTCAGGGTTTAGGGCAGTGCAGTGGTGTTCGGGCAGTGTAGGGAGTCGTGCTGGGGGTGGTGTTTCAGACTTTAGGGCAGTGCAGTGGTGTTTGGGCAGTGTAGGGGGTTGTGCTGGAGGTTGTATTTCAGGGTATGGGGCAGTGATGTTCAGGCAGTGTAGGGGGTCTTGCTAGGGGTGGTGTTTCAGGGTTAAGGGCAGTGCAGTTTTTTCGAACAGTGTAGGGGTCGTGCTTGGGGTGGTGTTTCAGGGTTTAGGGCAGTGCAGTGGTGTTTGGGCAATGTAGGGGGTCGTGTTTCAGGGCTTAGGGCAGTGCAGTGGTGTTCGGGAAGTGTAGGGGTTCGTGCTGGGGTGGTGGCTCAGGGTTAAGGGCAGTGCAGTGGTGTTCGGACACTGTAGGGGTCATGCTGAGGCTAGTGTTTCAGGGTTTAGGGCACTGCAGTGGTGCTTGGGCAGTGTAGGGGGTCGTGCACCGGTGGTGTTTCAGGGTTTAGGGCAGTGTAGTGGTGTTCGGGCAGTGTAGGGGTCATACTGGGTGTAGTGTTTTAGGTTTTAGGGCAGTGCAGTGGTGTTCGGGCAGTGTAGGGGTCATACTGGGTGTAGTGTTTTAGGTTTTAGGGCAGTGCAGTGTTGTTCGGGCAGTGTAGGGGGTCGTGCACCGGTGTTGTTTCAGGGTTTAGGGCAGTGTAGTGGTGTTCGGACAGTGTAGGGGTCTTGCTGAGGGTGGTGTTTCAGGGTTTAGGCCAGTGGTGTTCGGGCAGTATAGGGGTGTTGCTGGGGCTGGTGTTTCAGGGTTTAGGGCAGTGGTGTTCAGGCAGTGTAGGGGGTTGTGCTGGGGCAGGTGTTTCAGGGTTTAGGGCAGTGCAGTGGTGTTCGGCCAGTGAAGGGGGTTGTGCTGGGGCTTGTGTTTCAGGGTTTAGGGCAGTTCAATGGTGTTCAGACAGTGGAGGGGTCGTTCTGTTGGTGGTGTTTCAGGGTTTAGGGCAGTGCAGTGGTGTTCGGGCAGTGTAGGGGATCGTGCTGGGGCTGGTGTTTCAGGGTTTAGGGCAGTGCAGTAGTGTTCGGAATGTGTAGGGGGTCATGCTGGGGTAGTGGTTTAGGGTGTAGGGGAGTGCAGTGGTGTTTGGGCAGTGTAGGGGGTACTGCTGGGGGTAGTGATTTAGGGTTTAAGGTACTGCAGTGGTGTTTGGGTAGTGTAGGGGGTACTGCTGGGGGTAGCGTTTTGGGGTTTAGGGTAGTGCAGTGGTGTTTGGGTAGGGTAGGGGCTCGTGATGGGGGTAGTGTTTTAGGGTTTAGGGTAGTGCAGTGGTGTTTGTGTAGTGTAGGGGGTAGTGTTTTAGGGTTTAGGGTAGGGCTGTGGTGTTTGTGCACTGTAGGGGGTCGTGCTGGGTGTAGTGTTTTAGGTTTTAGGGTAGTGCAGCAGTGTTTGTGTAGTGTAGGGCGTCGTGAGGGGGTAGTGTTCTAGGGTTTATGGTAGTGCAGTGATGTTTGGGTAATGTAGGGGGTCATACTGGTGGTTAGAGTTTTAGGGTTGACGGCAGTGCAGTGGTGTTCGGGCAGTGGAGGGGGTTGTGCTCGGGTTGGTGTTTTAGGGTTTAGGGCAGTTCAGTGGTGTTCGGGCAGTGTAGTGGGACGTCCTGGGGATGGTGTTTCAGGGTTTAGGGCATTGCAGTGGTGTTAGGGCAGTGTAGGGGCTCTTGCTGGGGGTGGTGTTTCAGGGTCTAGGGCAGAGCAGTGGTGTGCGGGCAGTGTATGGGGTCATGCGGGGGTGATGTTTCAGGGTTTAGAGTAGTGCAGTGGCGTTCGGGCAATGTAGGGGGTCAAGCGGGGTTTTTTGTATCAGGGTTTAGGGCAGTGCAGTGGCATTCGGGCAGGGTAGGGGGTCGTGCGGGGGGTGGTGTTTCAGGGTTTAGGGCAGTGGTGTTCGGGCATTGTATGGGGCCGTGAGGGGGGTGGTGTCAGGGTTTAGGGCAGTGCAGTGGTGTTCGGGCAGTGTAGGGGATCGTGCTGGGGCTGGTGTTTCAGGGTTTAGGGCAGTGCAGTGGTGTTCCGGTAGTGTAGGGAGTAGTGCTGGGGCTAGTGTTTCAGGGTTTATGGCAGCGCAGTCGTGTTCGGGCAGTGTAGGGATTCATGCTGGTGCTAGTGTTTCAGGGTTTAGGCCAGTGCAGTGGTGTTCGGGCAGTGTATGAGGTCATGCAGGGGGTGGTATTTCAGGGTTTAGAGCAGTGCAGTGGCGTTCGGGCAGTGTAGGGGGCCCTGCTGGGGTGGTGTTTCAGGGATTAGGGTAATGCAGTGGCGTTCGGGAAGTGTAGGGGGCCATGCTGAGGGTGGTGTTTCAGGGTTTAGGGCAGTACAGGTGTGTTCGAGCAGTTTAGGGGTTCATACTGGGGAAGATTGTTCATGGTTTAGGGCAGTGCATTGGTGTTCGGGAAGTGTAGGGGGTCGTGCTGGGTCTAGTTTATCAGGGATTAGGGCAGTGCAGTGGTGTTTGGGGAGTGTAGTGTGACGTGCTGGGGTAGTGTTTCAGGGTTTAGGGCAGAGCAGTGGTGTTCAGGCAGTGTAGGGGGTCGTGCAGGGGGTGGTGTTTCAGTATTTAGGGCAGTGCAGTGGTGTTTGGGCAGTATAGGGGGTCTTGCTGGGGATGTGTTTCAGGGTTTAGGGTAGTGGTGTTCGGGCAGTGTAGGGGGTCTTGCTGGGGTGGTGTTTCAGGGTTTAGGGCAGTGAAGAGGCGTTCAGGAAGTTTAGGGGGTCGTGCTGGGGGAGGTGGTTCAGTGTTTAGGGCAGTGCAATCGTGTTCGGGCAGTGTAGGGGATCATGCTGGGGATAGTGTTTCAGGGTTAAGGGCAGTGCAGTGGTGTTTGGGCAGTGAAATGTGACATGCTGGTGTAGTGTTTCAGGGTTTAGGGCAGAGCAGTGGTGTTCGGGCAGTGTAGGGGTCATGCTGGGGGTAGTGTTTTAGGGTTTAGGGCAGTGCAGTGGTGTTTGGGCAGAGTAGGGGGTGGTGCAGGGTGTGGTGTTTCAGGATTTAGGGCAGTGCAGTGGTGTTCGGGCAGTGTAGGGGGTCGTGCAGGGGGTGGTGTTTCAGGGTTTAGGGCATTATAGTGGTGTTCGGGCAGTGTAGGGGGCTTGCTAGGGGTGGTGTTTCAGGGTTTGGGGCAGTGGTGTTCGGGCAGTGTAGGGGTTCGTGCTCGGGTAGATGTTTCAGGGTTTAGGGCAGTGCAGTGGCATTCGGGCAGTGTAGGGGGTCGTGTGGGCGGTGGTGTTTCAGGGTTTTGGGCAGTGCAGTAGTGTTCTGGAGTTGTATGGTGACATGCGGGGGTGGTGTTTCAGGGTTTAGGGCAGTGCAGGTTTGTTCGGGCAATGTAGGGGGTCGTGCTTGGGGTGGTGTTTCAGGGTTTAGGGCAATACAGTGGTGTTCGGGCAGTGTAGGGGGTTTTGGTGGGGGTGGTGTTTCAGGGCTTAGGGAAGTGCAGTGGTGTTCTGGCAGAGTTGGGGGTCATGCTGGGGGAGGTGTTTCAGGGTTTAGGGCAGTGCAGTGGTGTTCAGGCAGTGTAGGGGGTCATGCTGGGTGAGGTGGTTCAGTGTTTAGGGCAGTGCAGTCGTGTTCGGGCAGTGTAGGGGTCATGCTGGGGATAGTGTTTCAGGGTTTAGGGCAGTGCAGTGGTGTTTGGGCAGTGAAATGCGACATGCTGCGGTAGTGTTTCAGGGTTTAGGGCAGAGCAGTGGTGTTCAGGCAGTGTAGGGGGTAGTGCAGGGTGTGGTGTTTCAGGGTTTAGGGCAGTGCAGTGGTGTTCGGGCAGTGTAGGGGGTCGTGCAGGGGGTGGTGTTTCAGGGTTTAGGGCATTGTAATGGTGTTCGGGCAGTGTAGGGGGCTTGCTAGGGGTGGTGTTTCAGGGTTTAGGGCAGTGGTGTTCGGGCTGTGTAGGGGGTCTTGCTGGGGTGGTGTTTCAGGGTTTAGGGCAGTGCAGTGGTATTCGGTCAGTGTAGGGGGCCGTGCTCGGGCTTGTGTTTCAGGGTTCAGGGCATTGCAGTGGTATTCGGTCAGTGTAGGGGTCGTGCTGGGGCTTGTGTTTTAGTGTTTAGGGCAGTGCAGTGGTGTTCGGGCAATGTAGGGGGTCTTGCTGGGGATGGTGTTTCAGGGTTTAGGGTAGTGCAGTGGTTTTCGGGCAGTGTAGGGGGTCGTGCTGGGTGTGGTGTTTCAGACTTTAGGGCAGTGCAGTGGTGTTTGAGCAGTGTAGGGGGTTGTGCTGGAGGTGGTATTTTAGGGTATGGGGCAGTGATGTTCAGGCAGTGTAGGGGGTCTTGCTAGGGGTGGTGTTTCAGGGTTAAGGGCAGTGCAGTTTTGTTCGAACAGTGTAGGGGTCGTGCTTGGGGTGGTGTTTCAGGGTTTAGGGCAGTGCAGTGGTGTTTGGGCAGTGTAGGGGGTCGTGTTTTAGGGCTTAAGGCAGTGCAGTGGTGCTCGGAAAGTGTAGGGGTTCGTGCGGGGGTGGTGGCTCAGGGTTAAGGGCAGTGCAGTGGTGTTCGGACACTGTAGTGGTCATGCTGGGGCTAGTGTTTCAGGGTTTAGGGCACAGCAGTGGTGCTTGGGCAGTGTAGTGGGACATGCTGGGATAGTGTTACAGGATTTAGTGCAGAGCAGTGGTGTTCGGGCAGTGTAGGGGTCATACTGGGTGTAGTGTTTTAGGTTTTAGGGCAGTGCAGTGGTGTTCGGGCAGTGTAGGGGGTCGTGCACCGGTGGTGTTTCAGGGTTTAGGGCAGTGTAGTGGTGTTCGGGCAGTGTAGGGGTCTTGCTGGGGGTGGTGTTTCAGGGTTTAGGCCAGTGGTGTTCGGGCTGTGTAGGGGTGTTGCTGGGGCTGGTGTTTCAGGGTTTAGGGCAGTGGTATTCGGGCAGTGTAGGGGGTTGTGCTGGGGCAGGAGTTTCAGGGTTTAGGGCAGTGCAGTGATGTTCGGCCAGTGAAGGGGGTTGCGCTGGGGCTTGTGTTTCAGGGTTTAGGGCAGTTCAATGGTGTTCAGACAGTGGAGGGGTCGTTCTGTTGGTGGTGTTTCAGGGTTTAGGGCAGTGCAGTGGTGTTCGGGCAGTGTAGGGGATTGTGCTGGGGCTGGTGTTTCAGGGTTTAGGGCAGTGCAGTGGTGTTCGGAATGTGTAGGGGGTCATGCTGGGGTAGTGGTTTAGGGTGTAGGGGAGTGCAGTGGTGTTTGGGCAGTGTAGGGGGTACTGCTGGGGGTAGTGTTTTAGGGTTTAGGGTACTGCAGTGGTGTTTGGGTAGTGTAGGGGGTACTGCTGGGGGTAGCATTTTGGGGTTTAGGGTAGTTAAGTGGTGTTTGGGTAGGGTCGGGGGTCGTGATGGGGGTGGTGTTTTAGGGTTTAGGGTAGTGCAGTGGTGTTTGTGCAGTGTAGGGGGTCGTGCTGGGTGTAGTGTTTTAGGTTTTAGGGTAGTGCAGCGGTGTTTGTGTAGTGTAGGGCGTCGTGAGGGGGTAGTGTTCTAGGGTTTATGGTAGTGCAGTGATGTTTGGGTAATGTAGGGGGTCATACTGGTGGTTAGAGTTTTAGGGTTGAGGGCAGTGCAGTGGTGTTCGGGCAGTGGAGGGGGTCGTGCTGGGTTGGTGTTTTAGGGTTTAGGGCAGTTCAGTGGTGTTCGGGCAGTGTAGGGTGACGTCTTGGGGATGGTGTTTCAGGGTTTAGGGCAGTGCAGTGATATTCGGGCAGTGTAGGGGCTCTTGCTGGGGGTGGTGTTTCAGGGTCTAGGGCAGTGCAGTGGTGTTCGGGCAGTGTATGGGGTCATGCGGGGGTGATGTTTCAGGGTTTAGAGTAGTGCAGTGGCGTTCGGGCAGTGTAGGGGGTCAAGCGGGGTTTTTTGTATCAGGGTTCAGGGCAGTGCAGTGGCATTCGGGCAGTGTAGGGGGTCGTGCGGGGGGTGGTGTTTTAGGGCTTAGGGCAGTGCAGTGGTGTTCGGGAAGTGTAGGGGGTCATGCTGAGGGTGGTGTTTCAGGGTTTAGGGCAGTGCAGGTGTGTTCGAGCAGTGTAGGGGTTCATACTGGGGGAGATTGTTCATGGTTTAGGGCAGTGCAGTGGTGTTCGGGAAGTGTAGGGGGTCGTGCTGGGTCTAGTGTTTCAGGGTTTAGGGCAGTGCAGTGGTGTTTGGGCAGTGTAGTGTGACGTGCTGGGGTAGTGTTTCAGGGTTTAGGGCAGAGCAGTGGTGTTTGGGCAGTGTAGGGGGTCATGAGGGTTGGTGTTTAAGGGTTTAGGGCAGTGCAGTGGTGTTCAGGCAGTGTAGGGGGTCGTGTAGGGGGTGGTGTTTCAGTATTTAGGGCAGTGCAGTGGTGTTTGGGCAGTATAGGGGGTCTTGCTGGGGTGGTGTTTCAGGGCTTAGGGTAGTGGTGTTCGGGCAGTGTAGGGGGTCTTGCTGGGGTGGTGTTTCAGGGTTTAGGGCAGTGAAGAGGCGTTCAGGCAGTGTAGGGGGTCTTGCTAGGGGTGGTGTTTCTGGGTTTAGGGTAGTGGTGTTCGGGCAGTGTAGGGGGTCTTGCTGGGGCTGGTGTTTCAGGGTTTAGTACAGTGCAGTGGTTTTCGGGCAGTGTAGGGGTTCTTGCTGGGGCTGGTGTTTCAAGGTTTTGGGCAGTGCAGTGGTGTTCGGGCAGTGTAGGGGGTTGTGATTGGGCTTGTGTTTCAGGATTTAGGGAAGTGCAGTGGTGTTCAGACAGTGTAGGGGGTTGTACTGTTGGTGGTGTTTCAGGGTTTAGGGCAGTGCAGTGTTGTTCGGGCAGTGTAGGGGATCGTGCTGGGCTAGTGTTTCAGGGTTTAGGACAGTGCAGTGGTGTTCGGACACTGTAGGGTGTCGTGCTGGGGCTAGTGTTTCAGGGTTTAGGGCAGTGCAGTGGTGTTTGGGCAGTGTAGAGGTTATGCTGGGGGTGGTGTTTTATGGTTTAGGGCAGTGCAGTGGTGTTCGGGCTGTGTAGGGGGTCATGCAGGGGTGGTGTTTCAGGGTTTAGGGCAGTGCAGTGGTGTTCGGGGAGTGCAGGGGGTTATGCAGGGGGTGGTGTTTCAGGGTTTAGGGCAGTACATTGGTGTTCGGGCAGTGTAGGGGGTCTTGCTGGGGGTGGTGTCTCAGGATTTAGGGCAGTGGTGTTCGGCAGTGTAGGGGGTCTTGCTGGGGGTGGTGTTTTAGGGTTTAGGGCAGTGGTGTTAAGGCAGTGTAGGGACTGTTGTTGGGGCTGGTGTTTCAGGGTTTAGGGCAGTGCAGTGGAGTTCGGCCGGTGCAGATCGTCCTGCTGGGGCTGGTGTTTCAGGGTTTAGGGCAGTGCAGTGGTGTTCGGGCAGTGTAGGGGGTGTTTCTGGGGCTGGTGTTTCAGGGTTTAGGGCAGTGCAGTGGAGTTCGGGCAGTGTAGGTAGTCTTGCTAGGCCTGGTGTTTCAGGGTTTAGGGCAGTGCAGTGTTGTTCGAGCATTGTAGGGGGTCTTGCTGGGGCTGGTGTAATAGGGTTTAGGACAGTGCAGTGGTGTTCGGGCAGTGTAGGGGGTCGTGTTGGGGCTAGTGTTTCAGGGTTTAGGGCAGAGCAGTGGTGTTTGGGCAGTGTAGGGGGTCATGAGGGTTGGTGTTTAAGGGTTTAGGGCAGTGCAGTGGTGTTCAGGCAGTGTAGGGGGTCGTGTAGGGGGTGGTGTTTCAGTATTTAGGGCAGTGCAGTGGTGTTTGGGCAGTATAGGGGGTCTTGCTGGGGTGGTGTTTCAGGGCTTAGGGTAGTGGTGTTCGGGCAGTGTAGGGGGTCTTGCTGGGGTGGTGTTTCAGGGTTTAGGGCAGTGAAGAGGCGTTCAGGCAGTGTAGGGGGTCTTGCTAGGGGTGGTGTTTCTGGGTTTAGGGTAGTGGTGTTCGGGCAGTGTAGGGGGTCTTGCTGGGGCTGGTGTTTCAGGGTTTAGTACAGTGCAGTGGTTTTCGGGCAGTGTAGGGGTTCTTGCTGGGGCTGGTGTTTCAAGGTTTTGGGCAGTGCAGTGGTGTTCGGGCAGTGTAGGGGGTTGTGATTGGGCTTGTGTTTCAGGATTTAGGGAAGTGCAGTGGTGTTCAGACAGTGTAGGGGGTTGTACTGTTGGTGGTGTTTCAGGGTTTAGGGCAGTGCAGTGTTGTTCGGGCAGTGTAGGGGATCGTGCTGGGCTAGTGTTTCAGGGTTTAGGACAGTGCAGTGGTGTTCGGACACTGTAGGGTGTCGTGCTGGGGCTAGTGTTTCAGGGTTTAGGGCAGTGCAGTGGTGTTTGGGCAGTGTAGAGGTTATGCTGGGGGTGGTGTTTTATGGTTTAGGGCAGTGCAGTGGTGTTCGGGCTGTGTAGGGGGTCATGCAGGGGTGGTGTTTCAGGGTTTAGGGCAGTGCAGTGGTGTTCGGGGAGTGCAGGGGGTTATGCAGGGGGTGCTGTTTCAGGGTTTAGGGCAGTACATTGGTGTTCGGGCAGTGTAGGGGGTCTTGCTGGGGGTGGTGTCTCAGGATTTAGGGCAGTGGTGTTCGGCAGTGTAGGGGGTCTTGCTGGGGGTGGTGTTTTAGGGTTTAGGGCAGTGGTGTTAAGGCAGTGTAGGGACTGTTGTTGGGGCTGGTGTTTCAGGGTTTAGGGCAGTGCAGTGGAGTTCGGCCGGTGCAGATCGTCCTGCTGGGGCTGGTGTTTCAGGGTTTAGGGCAGTGCAGTGGAGTTCGGGCAGTGTAGGTAGTCTTGCTAGGCCTGGTGTTTCAGGGTTTAGGGCAGTGCAGTGTTGTTCGAGCATTGTAGGGGGTCTTGCTGGGGCTGGTGTTATAGGGTTTAGGACAGTGCAGTGGTGTTCGGGCAGTGTAGGGGGTCGTGTTGGGGCTAGCGTTTCAGGGTTTAGGGCACTGCAGTGGTGTTCGGTAGTGTAGTGGGTTGTGCTAGGGCTGGTGTTTCAGGGTTTAGGGCAGTGCAGTGGTGTTCGGGCAGTGTAGGGGTTGTACTGGGGCTGGTGTTTTAGGGATTAGGGCATTGCAGTGGTGTTCGGGCAGTGTAGGGGGTCATGGTGGGAATGGTCTTTCAGGGTTTAGGGCAGTGCAGTGGTGTTCCGGCAGTGAAGCTGGTCTTGCTGGGGGAGGTGTTTTAGAGTTTAGGGAAGTGGTGTTCGGGCAATGTAGGAGGTCTTGCTGGGGTGGTGTTTCAGGCTTTAGGGCACTGCAGTGGTGTTCGTGCAGTGTAGGGGGTCGTACTGGGTATTGTGTTTCAGGGTTTATGGCAGTGCACTGGTGTTCGGGCAGTGTAGGAGGTTGTGCTGGGGCTGGGGCTGGTGTTTCAGGGTTTAGGTTAGTGCATTGGTGTTTGTGTAGTGCAGGGGGTTGTGCTGGTAGTGTTTTAGGGTTTAGGGTAGTGCAGTGATGTTTGTGTAATGCAGGGGGTCGTGATTGGGGTGGATTTAGGATTTAGGGTAGTGCAGTGGTGTTTGTGTACTGTAGGGGTCGTGCTGGGGTTAGATTTTTAGGGTTCAGGGCAGTACAGTGGGGTTTGGGTAGTGTAGGAGCTCGTGTTGGGGGCAGTGTTTTAGAGTTTAGGGTGGTGCTGTGGTGTTTGGTTAGCGTAGGGGTCATGCTGGGGTAGTGTCTTAGCTTTTATGATAATGCAGTGGTGTTAGTGTAGTTTAGGGGGTCGTGCTGAGGGTAGTGTTTTAGGGTTTAGGGTAGTGCAGTTGTGTTTGGGTTTTGTAGGGGGTCGTGCTTAGGGTAGATTTAGTGTTTAGGGTAGTGCAGTGGTGTTTGGGTCGTGTAGAGAGTCGTGCTGGGGTATATTTAGGGTTTCGGGTCGTGCAGTGGTGTTTGGGTAGTGTAGGGGGTTGTGCAGGGGGTAGTGGTTTAGGGATTAGGGGAGTGCAGTGCTGTTTGGGTAGTGCAGGGGGTACTGCTGTGGGTAGTGTTTTAGGGTTTAGGGTAGTGCAGTGATGTATTGGTAGTGTAGGGGGTACTGCTTGGGGTAGTGTTTTAGGGTTTAGGGTAGTGCAGTGGTGTTTGGGTAGTATATGGGGTCGTGCTGGGGTAGTGTTTTAGGGTTTATGGTAGTGCAGTGGTGTTTGGGTTGTGTAGGGATTTGTGCTGGGGGTAGTGGTTTAGGGTTTAGGGTTTAGAGTAGTGCAGTGGTTTTTTGGTAGTGTAGGGGGTTGTGCTGGGGGTAGTGGTTTAGGGATTAGGGGAGTGCAGTGTTTTTTGGATAGTGCAGGGGGTACTGCTGGGGGTAGTGTTTTAGGGTTTAGGGTAGTGCAATGGTGTTTGGGTAGTGTAGGGGGTACTGCTGGGGGTAGTGTTTTAGGGCTTAGGGTAGTGCAGTGGTGTTTGGGTAGTGTATGGGGTCGTGCTGGGGTAGTGTTTTACAGTTTAGGGTAGTGCAGTGGTGTTTGTGTAGTGTAGGGTGTAGTGATTTAGGGTTTAGGGTAGTGCAGTGGTGTTTGTGTGGAGTAGGGGGCCGTGCTGGGTGTAGTGTTTTATGTTTTAGGGTTGTGCAGCGGTGTTTGTGTAGTGTAGGGGTTCATATTTTAGGGTTTAGGTTAGTGCAGTGGTCTTTGGGTAGTGTAGGGGGTCGTGTGGGGATATTGTTTAGGGTTTATGGTAGTGCAGTGGTGTTTTTGTAGTGTAGGGGGTCTTGCTAGTGGTGGTGTTTCAGGGCTGAGGGCAGTGGTGTTCAGGCAGTGTAGGGGGTCTTGCTGGGGGTGTTGTTTCAGGGCTTAGGGCAGTGCAGTGGTGTTCGGGCAGTGTAGGTGTCCGTGTTGGGGGTGGTGTTTCAGGGTTTAGGGCAGTGCAGTGGTGTTTGGGCAGTGTACTGGGACATGCTGGGTTAGTGTTTCAGGGTTTAGGGCAGAGCAGTGGTGTTCGGGCAGTGTAGGGGTCATGCTGGGAGTAGTGTTTTAGGGTTTAGGACAGTGCAGTGGTGTTCGAGCATTGTAGGGGGTCTTGCTGGGGCTGGTGTTATAGGGTTTAGGACAGTGCAGTGGTGTTCGGGCAGTGTAGGGGGTCGTGTTGGGGCTAGCGTTTCAGGGATTAGGGCACTGCAGTGGTGTTCGGTAGTGTAGTGGGTTGTGCTAGGGCTGGTGTTTCAGGGTTTAGGGCAGTGCAGTGGTGTTCGGGCAGTGTAGGGGTTGTACTGGGGCTGGTGTTTTAGGGATTAGGGCATTGCAGTGGTGTTCGGGCAGTGTAGGGGGTCATGGTGGGAATGGTCTTTCAGGGTTTAGGGCAGTGCAGTGGTGTTCCGGCAGTGAAGCTGGTCTTGCTGGGGTGGTGTTTCAGGCTTTAGGGCACTGCAGTGGTGTTCGTGCAGTGTAGGGGGTCGTACTGGGGATTGTGTTTCAGGGTTTATGGCAGTGCACTGGTGTTCGGGCAGTGTAGGAGGTTGTGCTGGGGCTGGGGCTGGTGTTTCAGGGTTTAGGGTAGTGCATTGGTGTTTGTGTAGTGCAGGGGGTTGTGCTGGTAGTGTTTTAGGGTTTAGGGTAGTGCAGTGATGTTTGTGTAATGTAGGGGGTCGTGATTGGGGTGGATTTAGGATGTAGGGTAGTGCAGTGGTGTTTGGGCAGTGTACTGGGACATGCTGGGTTAGTGTTTCAGGGTTTAGGGCAGAGCAGTGGTGTTCGGGCAGTGTAGGGGTCATGCTGGGAGTAGTGTTTTAGGGTTTAGGACAGTGCAGTGGTGTTCGGGCAGTTTATGGGGTGGTGCAGGGTGTGGTGTTTCAGGGTTTAGGGCTGTGCAGTGGTGTTCTGGCAGTGTAGGGGGTCGTGCAGGGGGTGGTGGTTCAGGGTTTAGGGCAGTGCAGTGGCGTTCGGGCAGTGTAGGGGGTCGTGCTGGGGGTGGTGTTTCAGGGTTTGGGGTAGGGCAGTGGTGTTCAGGCAGTGAAGGGGGTCATGCTGGGGGTGGTCTTTCAGAATTTATGGTAGTGCAGTGGTGTTCGGGTAGTGTAGGCGGTCGTGCTGGGGGTTAGTATTTTAGGGTTTAGGGCAGTGCAGTGGTGTTCTGGCAGTGTAGGGGTCGAGCTGGGGTGGTGTTTTAGGGTTTAGGGCAGTGCAGTGGTGTTTGGGCAGTGTACTGGGACATGCTGGGTTAGTGTTTCAGGGTTTAGGGCAGAGCAGTGGTATTCGGGCAGTGTAGGGGTCATGCTGGGAGTAGTGTTTTAGGGTTTAGGACAGTGCAGTGGTGTTCGGGCAGTTTATGGGGTGGTGCAGGGTGTGGTGTTTCAGGGTTTAGGGCAGTGCAGTTTTGTTCGCGCAGTGTAGGGGTCGTTCTTGGGGTGGTGTTTCAGGGTTTAGGGCAGTGCAGTGGTGTTCGGCCAGTGTAGGGGTTCATGCTGGGGGTGGTGGTTCAGGGTTAAGGGCAGTACAATGGTGTTCGGACAGTGTAGGTGTTGATGCTGGGGCTAGTGTTTCACGGCTTAGGGCAGTGCAGTGTTGTTTGGGCAGTGTAGTGGGACATGCTGGGGTAGTGTTTCAGGGTTTAGGGCAGAGCAGTGGTGTTCGAGCAATGTAGGGGTCATGCTGGGGGTAGTGTTTTAGGTTTTAGGGCAGTGCAGTGGTGTTCGGGCAGTGTAGGAGGTCCTGGGGGGTGGTGTTCAGGGTTTAGGGCAGTGCAGTGCAGTGGTGTTCTGGCAGTGTAGGGGGTCGTGCAGGTGTGGTGTTTCAGGGTTTAGGGCAGTGTAGTGGTGTTTGGGTAGTGTAGGGGGTCTTGTTGGGGGTGGTGTTTCAGGGTTTAGGGCAGTGGTGTTCGGGCAGTGTAGGGGGTCTTGCTGGGGGTGGTGTTTCAGGGTTTAGGGCAGTGGTGTTCGGGCAGTGTAGGGGGTCTTGCTGGGGTGGTGTTTCAGGGTTTAGGGCAGTGCAGTGGTGTTCAGGCAGTGTAGGGGGTCTTGCTAGGGGTGGTGTTTCAGGGTTTAGGGCATTGGTGTTCGGCAAGGGAAGGGGGTCTTGCTGGGGGTGGTGTTTCAGGGTTTAGGGCAGAGGTGTTCGGGCAGTGTAGGGGGTCCTGCTGGGGCTGGTGATTCATGGTTTAGGGCGGTGCAGTGGTGTTCGGACAGTGTAGGGGGTCTTGCTGGGGCTGGTGTTTCAGGGTTTAGGGCATTGCAGTGGTGTTCGGGCAGTGTAGGGGGTCATGCTGGGGCTGGTGTTTCAGGGTTTAGGGCAGTGCAGTGATATTCGGGCAGTGTAGGGGGTGTTTCTGGGGCTGGTGTTTCAGGGTTTAGGGCAGTGCAGTGGAGTTTGGTCAGTGTAGGTAGTCTTGCTAGGCCTGGTGTTTCAGGGTTTAGGGCAGTGCAGTGTTGTTCGAGCATTGTAGGGGGTCTTGCTGGGGCTGGTGTTATAGGGTTTAGGGCAGTGCAGTGGTCTTCGGGCAGTGTAGTGGGTCGTGCTAGGGCTGGTGTTTCAGGGTTTAGGGCAGTGCAGTAGTGTTCAGGCAGTGTAGGGGTTGGTGCTGGGGCTGGTGTTTCAGGGTTTAGGGCAGTGCAGTGGAGTTCGGTCAGTGTAAGTAGTCTTGCTAGGCCTGGTGTTTCAGGGTTTAGGGCAGTGCAGTGTTGTTCGAGCATTGTAGGGGGTCTTGCTGGGGCTGGTGTTATAGGGTTTAGGGCAGTGCAGTGGTGTTCGGGCAGTGTAGTGGGTCGTGCTAGGGCTGGTGTTTCAGGATTTAGGGCAGTGCAGTGGTGTTTGGGCAGTGTAGGGGTTGGTGTTTGTGTTTTAGGGTTTAGGGCAGTGCAGTGGTGTTCGGGCAGTGTAGGGGTTGTACTGGGGCTGGTGTTTCAGGGTTTAGGGCAGTGCAGTGGTGTTCGGGCAGTGTAGGGGGTCATGGTGGGAATGGTCTTTCAGGGTTTAGGGCAGTGCAGTGGTGTTCCGGCAGTGAAGCTGGTCTTGCTGGGGGAGGATGTTTTAGAGTTTAGGGAAGTGGTGGTTGGGCAATGTAGGGGGTCTTGCTGGGGTGGTGTTTCAGGCTTTAGGGCAGTGCAGTGGTGTTCGTGCAGTGTAGGGGGTCATGCTGGGGATTGTGTTTCAGGGTTTATGGCAGTGCACTGGTGTTCGGGCAGTGTAGGAGGTTGTACTGGTGCTGGGACTGGTGTTTCAGAGTTTAGGGTAGTGCATTGGTGTTTGTGTAGTGCAGGGGGTTGTGCTGGTAGTGTTTTAGGGTTTAGGGTAGTGCAGTGATGTTTGTGTAATGTAGGGGGTCGTGATTGGGGTGGATTTAGGATTTAGGGTAGTGCAGTGGTGTTTGTGTACTGTAGGGGTCGTGCTGGGGTTAGTGTTTTAGGGTTCAGGGCAGTACAGTGGTGTTTGGGTAGTGTAGGAGCTCCTGTTGGGGGCAGTGTTTTAGAGTTTAGGGTGGTGCTGTGGTGTTTGGTTAGCGTAGGGGTCATGCTGGGGTAGTGTCTTAGCATTTATGATAATGCAGTGGTGTTAGTGTAGTTTAGGGGGTCGTGCTGAGGGTAGTGGTTTAGGGTTTAAGGTAGTGCAGTTGTGTTTGGGTTTTTTAGGGGGTCGTGCTTAGGGTAGATTTAGTGTTTAGGGTAGTGTAGTGGTGTTTGGGTCGTGTATAGAGTCGTGCTGGGGTATATTTAGGGTTTAGGGTCATGCAGTGGTGTTTGGGTGGTGTAGGGGAAGTGCTGGGGGTAGGTTTAGGGTAGTGCAGTGGTGTTTGGGTTGTGTAGGGGGTCGTGCTGGGGTAGTGGTTTAGGGTTTAGGGTTTAGAGTAGTGCAGTGGTGTTTGGGTAGTGTAGGGGGTTGTGCAGGGGGTAGTGGTTTAGGGATTAGGGGAGTGCAGTGCTGTTTGGGTAGTGCAGGGGGTACTGCTGGGGGTAGAGTTTTAGGGTTTAGGGTAGAGCAGTGATGTATTGGTAGTGTAGGGGGTACTGCTTGGGGTAGTGTTTTAGGGTTTAGTGTAGTGCAGTGGTGTTTGGGTAGTATATGGGGTCGTGCTGGGGGTAGTGTTTTAGGGTTTATGGTAGTGCAGTGGTGTTTGGGTTGTGTAGGGTTTTGTGCTGGGGGTAGTGGTTTAGGGTTTAGGGTTTAGAGTAGTGCAGTGGTGTTTTGGTAGTGTAGGGGGTTGTGCTGGGGGTAGTGGTTTAGGGATTAGGGGAGTACAGTGGTGTTTGGGTAGTGCAGGGGGTACTGCTGGGGGTAGTGTTTTAGGGTTTAGGGTAGTGCAATGGTGTTTGGGTAGTGTAGGGGTTACTGCTGTGGGTAGTGTTTTAGGGTTTAGGGTAGTGCAGTGGTGTATGGGTAGTGTAGGGGTACTGCTGGGGGTAGTGTATTAGGGTTTAGGGCAGTGCAGTGGTGTTTGGGTAGTGTATGGGGTCGTGCTGGGTTAGTGTTTTACGGTTTAGGGTAGTGCAGTGGTGTTTGTGTAGTGTAGGGTGTAGTGATTTAGGGTTTAGGGTAGTGCAGTGGTGTTTGTGTGGAGTAGGGGGCCGTGCTGGGTGTAGTGTTTTATGTTTTAGGGTTGTGCAGCGGTGTTTGTGTAGTGTAGGTGTTCATGTTTTAAGGTATAGGTTAGTGCAGTGGTCTTTGGGTAGTGTAGGGGGTTGTGTGGGGGTATTGTTTTAGGGTTTATGGTAGTGCAGTGGTGTTTTTGTAGTGTAGAGGGTCTTGCTAGTGGTGGTGTTTCAGGGCTGAGGGCAGTGGTATTCAGGCAGTGTAGGGGGTCTTGCTGGGGGTTGTGTTTCAGGGCTTAGGGCAGTGCAGTGGTGTTCGGGCAGTGTAGGGGTTCATGCTGGGGGTGGTGTTTCAGGGTTTAGGGCAGTGCAGTGGTGTTTGGGCAGTGTAGGGGGTCGTGCTTGGAGAGGTGGTTCAGGGTTTAGTGCAGTGGTGTTCGGGCAGTATAGGGGTCATGATGGGGCTAGTGTTTCAGGGTTAAGGCAGTGCAGTGGTGTTTGGGCAGTGTACTGTAACATGCTGGATTAGTGTTTCAGGGTTTAGGGCAGAGCTGTGGTGTTCGGGCAGTGTAGGGGTCATGCTGGGGGTAGTGTTTTAGGGTTTAGGACAGTGCAGTGGTGTTCGGGCAGTTTATGGGGTGGTGCAGGGTGTGGTGTTTCAGGGTTTAGGGCTGTGCAGTGGTGTTCGGGCAGTGTAGGGGGCCGTGCAGGTGTGGTGTTTCAGGGTTTAGGGCAGTGTAGTGGTATTTGGGTAGTGTAGGGGGTCTTGTTGGGGGTGGTGTTTCAGGGTTTAGGGCAGTGGTGTTCGGGCAGTGTAGGGGGTCTTGCTGGGGGTGGTGTTTCAGGGTTTAGGGCAGTGGTGTTCGGGCAGTGTAGGGGGTCTTGCTGGGGTGGTGTTTCAGGGTTTAGGGCAGTGCAGTGGTGTTCAGGCAGTGTAGGGGGTCTTGCTAGGGGTGGTGTTTCAGGGTTTAGGGCAGTGGTGTTAAGGCAGTGTAGGGACTGTTGTTGGGGCTGGTGTTTCAGGGTTTAGGGCAGTGCAGAGGAGTTCGGCCGGTGCAGATCGTCCTGCTGGGGCTGGTGTTTCAGGGTTTAGGGCTGTGCAGTTGTGTTCGGGCAGTGTAGGGGGTGTTTCTGGGGCTGGTGTTTCAGGGTTTAGGGCAGTGCAGTGGAGTTCGGGCAGTGTAGGTAGTCTTGCTAGGCCTGGTGTTTCAGGGTTTAGGGCAGTGCAGTGTTGTTCGAGCATTGTAGGGGGTCTTGCTGGGGCTGGTGTTATAGGGTTTAGGACAGTGCAGTGGTGTTCAGGCAGTGTAGGGGTCGTGTTGGGGCTAGCGTTTCAGGGTTTAGGGCAGTGCAGTGGTGTTCGGTAGTGTAGTGGGTTGTGCTAGGGCTGGTGTTTCAGGGTTTAGGGCAGTGCAGTGGTGTTCGGGCAGTGTAGGGGTTGTACTGGGGCTGGTGTTTTAGGGATTAGGGCATTGCAGTGGTGTTCGGGCAGTGTAGGGGGTCATGGTGGGAATGGTCTTTCAGGGTTTAGGGCAGTGCAGTGGTGTTCCGGCAGTGAAGCTGGTCTTGCTGGGGGAGGTGTTTTAGAGTTTAGGGAAGTGGTGTTCAGGCAATGTAGGAGGTCTTGCTGGGGTGGTGTTTCAGGCTTTAGGGCACTGCAGTGGGGTTCATGCAGTGTAGGGGGTCGTACTGGGGATTGTGTTTCAGGGTTTATGGCAGTGCACTGGTGTTCGGGCAGTGTAGGAGGTTGTGCTGGGGCTGGGGCTGGTGTTTCAGGGTTTAGGGTAGTGCATTGGTGTTTGTGTAGTGCAGGGGGTTGTGCTGGTAGTGTTTTAGGGTTTAGGGTAGTGCAGTGATGTTTGTGTAATGTAGGGGGTCGTGATTGGGGTGGATTTAGGATTTAGGGTAGTGCAGTGGTGTTTGTGTACTGTAGGGGTCGTGCTGGGGTTAGATTTTTAGGGTTCAGGGCAGTACAGTGGTGTTTGGATAGTGTAGGAGCTCGTGTTGGGGGCAGTGTTTTAGAGTTTAGGGTGGTGCTGTGGTGTTTGGTTAGCGTAGGGGTCATGCTGGGGTAGTGTCTTAGCTTTTATGATAATGCAGTGGTGTTAGTGTAGTTTAGGGGGTCGTGCTGAGGGTAGTGTTTTAGGGTTTAGGGTAGTGCAGTTGTGTTTGGGTTTTGTAGGGGGTCGTGCTTAGGGTAGATTTAGTGTTTAGGGTAGTGCAGTGGTGTTTGGGTCATGTAGAGAGTCGTGCTGGGGTATATTTAGGGTTTCGGGTCGTGCAGTGGTGTTTGGGTAGTGTAGGGGGTTGTGCAGGGGGTAGTGGTTTAGGGATTAGGGGAGTGCAGTGCTGTTTGGGTAGTGCAGGGGGTACTGCTGTGGGTAGTGTTTTAGGGTTTAGGGTAGTGCAGTGATGTATTGGTAGTGTAGGGGGTACTGCTTGGGGTAGTGTTTTAGGGTTTAGGGTAGTGCAGTGGTGTTTGGGTAGTATATGGGGTCGTGCTGGGGTAGTGTTTTAGGGTTTATGGTAGTGCAGTGGTGTTTGGGTTGTGTAGGGTTTTGTGCTGGGGGTAGTGGTTTAGGGCTTAGGGTTTAGAGTAGTGCAGTGGTGTTTTGGTAGTGTAGGGGGTTGTGCTGGGGGTAGTAGTTTAGGGATTAGGTGAGTGCAGTGGTTTTTGGGTAGTGCAGGGGGTACTGCTGGGGGTAGTGTTTTAGGGTTTAGGGTAGTGCAATGGTGTTTGGGTAGTGTAGGGGTACTGCTGGGGGTAGTTTTTTAGGGCTTAGGGTAGTGCAGTGGTGTTTGGGTAGTGTATGGGGTCGTGCTGGGGTAGTGTTTTACGGTTTAGGGTAGTGCAGTGGTGTTTGTGTAGTGTAGGGTGTAGTGATTTAGGGTTTAGGGTAGTGCAGTGGTGTTTGTGTGGAGTAGGGGGCCGTGCTGGGTGTAGTGTTTTATGTTTTAGGGTTGTGCAGCGGTGTTTGTGTAGTGTAGGGGTTCATATTTTAGGGTTTAGGTTAGTGCAGTGGTCTTTGGGTAGTGTAGGGGGTCGTGTGGGGATATTGTTTTAGGGTTTATGGTAGTGCAGTGGTGTTTTTGTAGTGTAGGGGGTCTTGCTAGTGGTGGTGTTTCAGGGCTGAGGGCAGTGGTGTTCAGGCAGTGTAGGGGGTCTTGCTGGGGGTGGTGTTTCAGGGCTTAGGGCAGTGCAGTGGTGTTTGGGCAGTGTAGGTGTCCGTGTTGGGGGTGGTGTTTCAGGGTTTAGGGCAGTGCAGTGGTGTTTGGGCAGTGTACTGGGACATGCTGGGTTCGTGTTTCAGGGTTTAGGGCAGAGCAGTGGTGTTCGGGCAGTGTAGGGGTCATGCTGGGAGTAGTGTTTTAGAGTTTAGGACAGTGCAGTGGTGTTCGGGCAGTTTATGGGGTGGTGCAGGGTGTGGTGTTTCAGGGTTTAGGGCTGTGCAGTGGTGTTCGGGCAGTGTAGGGGGTCATGCAGGGGGTGGTGGTTCAGGGTTTAGGGCAGTGCAGTGGCGTTCGGGCAGTGTAGGGGGTCGTGCTGGGGATGGTGTTTCAGGGTTTAGGGTAGGGCAGTGTTGTTCGGGCAGTGAAGGGGGTCATGCTGGGGGTGGTCTTTCAGAATTTATGGTAGTGCAGTGGTGTTCGGGTAGTGTAGGCGGTCGTGCTGGGGGTTAGTATTTTAGGGTTTAGGGCAGTGCAGTGGTGTTCTGGCAGTGTAGGGGTCGAGCTGGGGGTGGTGTTTTAGGGTTTAGGGCAGTGCAGTGGTGTTTGGCCAGTGTACTGGGACATGCTGGGTTAGTGTTTCAGGGTTTAGGGCAGAGCAGTGGTATTCGGGCAGTGTAGGGGTCATGCTGGGAGTAGTGTTTTAGGGTTTAGGACAGTGCAGTGGTGTTCGGGCAGTTTATGGGGTGCTGCAGGGTGTGGTGTTTCAGGGTTTAGGGCAGTGCAGTTTTGTTCGCGCAGTGTAGGGGTCGTTCTTGGGGTGGTGTTTCAGGGTTTAGGGCAGTGCAGTGGTGTTCGGCCAGTGTAGGGGTTCGTGCTGGGGGTGGTGGTTCAGTGTTAAGGGCAGTGCAATGGTGTTCGGACAGTGTAGGTGTTGATGCTGGGGCTAGTGTTTCACGGTTTAGGGCAGTGCAGTGGTGTTTGGGCAGTGTAGTGGGACATGCTGGGGTAGTGTTTCAGGGTTTAGGGCAGAGCAGTGGTGTTCGAGCAATGTAGGGGTCATGCTGGGGGTAGTGTTTTAGGTTTTAGGGCAGTGCAGTGGTGTTTGGGCAGTGTAGGAGGTCGTGGGGGGTGGTGTTCAGTGTTTAGGGCAGTGCAGTTCAGTGGTGTTCGGGCAGTTTATGGGGTGGTGCAGGGTGTGGTGTTTCAGGGTTTAGGGCTGTGCAGTGGTGTTCGGGCAGTGTAGGGGGCCGTGCAGGTGTGGTGTTTCAGGGTTTAGGGCAGTGTAGTGGTGTTTGGGTAGTGTAGGGGGTCTTGTTGGGGGTGGTGTTTCAGGGTTTAGGGCAGTGGTGTTCGGGCAGTGTAGGGGGTCTTGCTGGGGGTGGTGTTTCAGGGTTTAGGGCAGTGGTGTTCGGGCAGTGTAGGGGGCCTTGCTGGGGTGGTGTTTCAGGGTTTAGGGCAGTGCAGTGGTGTTCAGGCAGTGTAGGGGGTCTTGCTAGGGGTGGTGTTTCAGGGTTTAGGGCATTGGTGTTTGGGCAGTGTAGGGGGTCTTGCTGGGGGTGGTGTTGCAGGGTTTAGGGCAGAGGTGTTCGGGCAGTGTAGGGGGTCCTGCTGGGGCTGGTGATTCATGGTTTAGGGCAGTGCAGTGGTGTTCAGACAGTGTAGGGGGTCTTGTGGGGCTGGTGTTTCAGGGTTTAGGGCAGTGCAGTGGTGTTCGGGCAGTGTAGGGGGTCATGCTGGGGCTGGTGTTTCAGGGTTTAGGGCAGTGCAGTGGTATTCGGGCAGTGTAGGGGGTGTTTCTGGGGCTGGTGTTTCAGGGTTTAGGGCAGTGCAGTGGAGTTCGGTCAGTGTAGGTAGTCTTGCTAGGCCTGGTGTTTCAGGGTTCAGGGCAGTGCAGTGTTGTTCGAGCATTGTAGGGGGTCTTGCTGGGGCTGGTGTTATAGGGTTTAGGGCAGTGCAGTGTGTGTTCGGGCATTTTAGTGGGTCGTGCTAGGGCTGGTGTTTCAGGGTTTAGAACAGTGCAGTGGTGTTCGGGCAGTGTAGGGGTTGGTGCTGGGGCTGGTGTTTCAGAGTTTAGGGCAGTGCAGTGGAGTTCGGTCAGTGTAGGTAGTCTTGCTAGGCCTGGTGTTTCAGGGTTTAGGGCAGTGCAGTGTTGTTCGAGCATTGTAGGGGGTCTTGCTGGGGCTGGTGTTATAGGGTTTAGGGCAGTGCAGTGGTGTTCGGGCAGTGTAGTGGGTCGTGCTAGGGCTGGTGTTTCAGGGTTTAGGGCAGTGCAGTGGTGTTCGGGCAGTGTAGGGGTTGGTGCTGGGGTTTGTGTTTCAGGGTTTAGGGCAGTGCAGTGGTGTTCGGGCAGTGTAGGGGTTGTACTGGGGCTGGTGTTTCAGGGTTTAGGGCAGTGCAGTGGTGTTCGGGCAGTGTAGGGGGTCATGGTGGGAATGGTCTTTCAGGGCTTAGGGCAGTGCAGTGGTGTTCCGGCAGTGAAGCTGGTCTTGCTGGGGGAGGTGTTTTAGAGTTTAGGGAAGTGGTGGTTGGGCAATGTAGGGGGTCTTGCTGGGGTGGTGTTTCAGGCTTTAGGGCAGTGCAGTGGTGTTCGTGCAGTGTAGGGGGTCGTGCTGGGGATTGTGTTTCAGGGTTTATGGCAGTGCACTGGTGTTCGGGCAGTGTAGGAGATTGTGCTGGGGCTGGGGCTGGTGTTTCAGGGTTTAGGGTAGTGCTTTGGTGTTTGTGTAGTGCAGGGGGTTGTGCTGGTAGTGTTTTAGGGTTTAGGGTAGTGCAGTGATGTTTGTGTAATGTAGGGGGTCGTGATTGGGGTGGATTTAGGATTTAGGGTAGTGCAGTGGTGTTTGTGTACTG
Organism: Triturus cristatus; assembly: GCF_964204655.1. Lineage (NCBI taxonomy): Eukaryota > Metazoa > Chordata > Amphibia > Caudata > Salamandridae > Triturus > Triturus cristatus. The sequence goes on along the minus strand of NC_140579.1, from coordinate 404,158,008 downwards.
TAGGTGTCGTGCTGGGGTTAGAGTTTTAGGGTTCAGGGCAGTACAGTGGTGTTTGGGTAGTGTAGGAGCTCCTGTTGGGGGCAGTGTTTTAGAGTTTAGGGTGGTGCTGTGGTGTTTGGTTAGCATATGGGTCATGCTGGGGTAGTGTCTTAGCGTTTATAATAATGCAGTGGTGTTAGTGTAGTTTAGGGGGTCGTGCTGAGGGTAGTGTTTTAGGGTTTAAGGTAGTGCAGTTGTGTTTGTGTTTTGTAGGGGGTCGTGCTTAGGGTAGATTTAGTGTTTAGGGTAGTGCAGTGGTGTTTGGGTCGTGTATAGAGTCGTGCTGGGGTATATTTAGGGTTTAGGGTCATGCAGTGGTGTTTGGGTGGTGTAGGGGAAGTGCTGGGGGTAGGTTTAGGGTAGTGCAGTGGTGTTTGGGTTGTGTAGGGGGTCGTGCTGGGGTAGTGGTTTAGAGTTTAGAGTAGTGCAGTGGTGTTTGGGTAGTGTAGGGGGTTGTGCAGGGGGTAGTGGTTTAGGGATTAGGGGAGTGCAGTGCTGTTTGGGTAGTGCAGGGGGTACTGCTGGGGGTAGAGTTTTAGGGTTTAGGGTAGTGCAGTGATGTATTGGTAGTATAGGAGGTACTGCTTGGGGTAGTGTTTTAGGGTGTAGTGTAGTGCAGTGGTGTTTGGGTAGTATATGGGATCGTGCTGGGGGTAGTGTTATAGGGTTTAGGGCAGTGCAGTGGTGTTCGGGCAGTGTAGTGGGTCGTGCTAGGGCTGGTGTTTCAGGGTTTAGGGCAGTGCAGTGGTGTTCGGGCAGTGTAGGGGTTGGTGCTGGGGTTTGTGTTTCAGGGTTTAGGGCAGTGCAGTGGTGTTCGGGCAGTGTAGGGGTTGTACTGGGGCTGGTGTTTCAGGGTTTAGGGCAGTGCAGTGGTGTTCGGGCAGTGTAGGGGGTCATGGTGGGAATGGTCTTTCAGGGTTTAGGGCAGTGCAGTGGTGTTCCGGCAGTGAAGCTGGTCTTGCTGGGGGAGGTGTTTTAGAGTTTAGGGAAGTGGTGGTTGGGCAATGTAGGGGGTCTTGCTGGGGTGGTGTTTCAGGCTTTAGGGCAGTGCAGTGGTGTTCGTGCAGTGTAGGGGGTCGTGCTGGGGATTGTGTTTCAGGGTTTATGGCAGTGCACTGGTGTTCGGGCAGTGTAGGAGATTGTGCTGGGGCTGGGGCTGGTGTTTCAGGGTTTAGGGTAGTGCTTTGGTGTTTGTGTAGTGCAGGGGGTTGTGCTGGTAGTGTTTTAGGGTTTAGGGTAGTGCAGTGATGTTTGTGTAATGTAGGGGGTCGTGATTGGGGTGGATTTAGGATTTAGGGTAGTGCAGTGGTGTTTGTGTACTGTAGGTGTCGTGCTGGGGTTAGTGTTTTAGGGTTCAGGGCAGTACAGTGGTGTTTGGGTAGTGTAGGAGCTCCTGTTGGGGGCAGTGTTTTAGAGTTTAGGGTGGTGCTGTGGTGTTTGGTTAGCATATGGGTCATGCTGGGGTAGTGTCTTAGCGTTTATAATAATGCAGTGGTGTTAGTGTAGTTTAGGGGGTCGTGCTGAGGGTAGTGTTTTAGGGTTTAAGGTAGTGCAGTTGTGTTTGTGTTTTGTAGGGGGTCGTGCTTAGGGTAGATTTAGTGTTTAGGGTAGTGCAGTGGTGTTTGGGTCGTGTATAGAGTCGTGCTGGGGTATATTTAGGGTTTAGGGTCATGCAGTGGTGTTTGGGTGGTGTAGGGGAAGTGCTGGGGGTAGGTTTAGGGTAGTGCAGTGGTGTTTGGGTTGTGTAGGGGGTCGTGCTGGGGTAGTGGTTTAGGGTTTAGAGTAGTGCAGTGGTGTTTGGGTAGTGTAGGGGGTTGTGCAGGGGGTAGTGGTTTAGGGATTAGGGGAGTGCAGTGCTGTTTGGGTAGTGCAGGGGGTACTGCTGGGGGTAGAGTTTTAGGGTTTAGGGTAGTGCAGTGATGTATTGGTAGTATAGGAGGTACTGCTTGGGGTAGTGTTTTAGGGTGTAGTGTAGTGCAGTGGTGTTTGGGTAGTATATGGGGTCGTGCTGGGGGTAGTGTTTTAGGGTTTATGGTAGTGCAGTGGTGTTTGGGTTGTGTAGGGTTTTGTGCTGGGGTAGTGGTTTAGGGTTTAGGGTTTAGAGTAGTGCAGTGGTGTTTTGGTAGTGTAGGGGGTTGTGCTGGGGGTAGTGGTTTAGGGATTAGGGGAGTGCAGTGGTGTTTGAGTAGTGCAGGGGGTACTGCTGGGGGTAGTGTTTTAGGGTTTAGGGTAGTGCAATGGTGTTTGGGTAGTGTAGGGGTTACTGCTGGGGGTAGTGTTTTAGGGTTTAGGGTAGTGCAGTGGTGTATGGGTAGTGTAGGGGTACTGCTGGGGGTAGTGTATTAGGGTTTAGGGCAGTGCAGTGGTGTTTGGGTAGTGTATGGGGTCGTGCTGGGGTAGTGTTTTACGGTTTAGGGTAGTGCAGTGGTGTTTGTGTAGTGTAGGGTGTAGTGATTTAGGGTTTAGGGTAGTGCAGTGGTGTTTGTGTGGAGTAGGGGGCCGTGCTGGGTGTAGTGTTTTATGTTTTAGGGTTGTGCAGCGGTGTTTGTGTATTGTAGGTGTTCACGTTTTAGGGTTTAGGTTAGTGCAGTGGTCTTTGGGTAGTGTAGGTGGTCGTGTGGGGGTATTGTTTTAGGGTTTATGGTAGTGCAGTGGTGTTTTTGTAGTGTAGAGGGTCTTGCTAGTGGTGGTGTTTCAGGGCTGAGGGCAGTGGTGTTCAGGCAGTGTAGGGGGCCTTGCTGGGGGTTGTGTTTGAGGGCTTAGGGCAGTGCAGTGGTGTTCGGGCAGTGTAGGGGTTCATGCTGGGGGTGGTGTTTCAGGGTTTAGGGCAGTGCAGTGGTGTTTGGGCAGTGTAGGGGGTCGTGCTTGGAGAGGTGGTTCAGGGTTTAGGGCAGTGCAGTGGTGTTCGGGCAGTGTAGGGGTCATGATGAAGCTAGTGTTTCAGGGTTAAGGCAGTGCAGTGGTGTTTGGGCAGTGTACTGTGACATGCTGGATTAGTGTTTCAGGGTTTAGGGCAGAGCAGTGGTGTTCGGGCAGTGTAGGGGTCATGCTGGGGGTAGTGTTTTAGGGTTTAGGACAGTGCAGTGGTGTTCGGGCAGTTTATGGGGTGGTGCAGGGTGTGGTGTTTCAGGGTTTAGGGCTGTGCAGTGGTGTTCGGGCAGTGTAGGGGGCCGTGCAGGGGGTGGTGGTTCAGGGTTTAGGGCAGTGCAGTGGCATTCGGGCAGTGTAGGGGGTCATGCTGGGGGTGGTGTTTCAGGGTTTAGGGTAGGGCAGTGTTGTTCGGGCAGTGAAGGGGGTCATGCTGGGGGTGGTCTTTCAGAATTTATGGTAGTGCAGTGGTGTTCGGGTAGTGTAGGCGGTCGTGCTGGGGGTTAGTATTTTAGGGTTTAGGGCAGTGCAGTGGTGTTCTGGCAGTGTAGGGGTCATGCTGGGGGTAGTGTTTTAGGGTTTAGGACAGTGCAGTGGTGTTCGGGCAGTTTATGGGGTGGTGCAGGGTGTGGTGTTTCAGGGTTTAGGGCTGTGCAGTGGTGTTCGGGCAGTGTAGGGGGCCGTGCAGGGGGTGGTGGTTCAGGGTTTAGGGCAGTGCAGTGGCATTCGGGCAGTGTAGGGGGTCATGCTGGGGGTGGTGTTTCAGGGTTTAGGGTAGGGCAGTGTTGTTCGGGCAGTGAAGGGGGTCATGCTGGGGGTGGTCTTTCAGAATTTATGGTAGTGCAGTGGTGTTCGGGTAGTGTAGGCGGTCGTGCTGGGGGTTAGTATTTTAGGGTTTAGGGCAGTGCAGTGGTGTTCTGGCAGTGTAGGGGTCGAGCTGGGGTGGTGTTTTAGGGTTTAGGGCAGTGCAGTGGTGTTTGGGCAGTGTAGGGGGTCTTGCTGGGGATGGTGTTTTAGGGTTTAGGGCAGTGCAGTGGTGTTCGGGCAGTGTAGGGGGTGGTGTTGGGGTGGTGTTTCAGGCTTTAGGGCAGTGCAGTGGTGTTTGGGCTGTGAAGGGGGTTGTGCTGGAGGTGGTGTTTCAGGGAATGGGGCAATGTTTTCAGGCAGTGTAGGGGGTCTTGCTGGGGTGGTGTTTCAGGGTTTAGGGAAGTGCAGTTTTGTTCGAGCAGTGTAGGGGTCGTGCTTGGGGTGGTGTTTCAGGGTTTAGGGCAGTGCAGTGGTGTTCGGGCAGTGTAGGGGTTCATGCTGGGGGTGGTGGTTCAGGGTTAAGGGCAGTGCAATGGTGTTCGGACAGTGTAGGGGGTGATGCTGGGGCTAGTGTTTCACGGTTTAGGGCAGTGCAGTGGTGTTCGGGCAGTGTAGGGGTCATGCTGGGGTTAGTGTTTTAGGTTTTAGGGCAGTGCAGTGGTGTTCGGGCAGTGAAGGAGGTCGTGGGGGTGGTGTTCAGGGTTTAGGGCAGTGCAGTGCAGTGGTGTTCTGGCAGTGTAGGGGGTAGTGCAGGTGTGGTGTTTCAGGGTTTAGGGCAGTGTAGTGGTGTTTGGGTAGTGTAGGTGGTCTTGTTGGGGGTGGTGTTTCAGGGTTTAGGGCAGTGGTGTTCGGGCAGTGTAGGGGGTCTTGCTGGGGGTGGTGTTTCAGGGTTTAGGGCAGTGGTGTTCGGGCAGTGTAGGGGGTCCTGCTGGGGTGGTGTTTCAGGGTTTAGGGCAGTGCAGTGGTGTTCAGGCACTGTAGGGGGTCTTGCTAGGGGTGATGTTTCAGGGTTTAGGGCACTGGTGTTCGGGCAGTGTAGGGGGTCTTGCTGGGGGTGGTGTTTCAGGGTTTAGGGCAGTGGTGTTCGGTCAGTGTAGGGGGTCCTACTGGGGCTGGTGATTCAGGGTTTAGGGCAGTGCAGTGGTGTTCGGGCAGTGTAGGGGGTCTTGCTGGGGGTGGTGTCTCATGGTTTAGTGCAGTGGTGTTCGGGCAGTGTAGGGGGTCTTGCTGGGGGTGGTGTTTCAGGGTTTAGGGCAGTGGTGTTCGGTCAGTGTAGGGGGTCTTGCTAGGGGTGGTGTTTCAGGGTTTAGGGCAGTGGTGTTCGGTCAGTGTAGGGGGTCCTACTGGGGCTGGTGATTCAGGGTTTATGGCAGTGCAGTGGTGTTCGGGCAGTGTAGGGGGTCATGCTGGGGCTGGTGTTTCACGGTTTAGGGCAGTGCAGTGGTATTCGGGCAGTGTAGGAGGTCATGCTGGGGCTTGTGTTTCAGGGTTTAGGGCAGTGCAGTGGTGTTCGGGCAGTTTAGGGGGTCATGCTGGGACTGGTGTTTCAGGGCTTAGGGCAGTGCAGTGGTGTTCAGGCAGTGTAGAGGGTCATGCTGGGGGTGGTGTCTCAGGGTTTAGGGCAGTGCAATGGTGTTCGGGCAGTATAGGGGCTCATGCTTTTGGTGGTGTTTCAGGATTTAGGGCAGTGCAGTGGTGTTTGGGCTGTGAAGGGGATTGTGCTGGAGGTGGTATTTCAGGGTATGGGGCAGTGGTGTTCAGGCAGTGAAGGGGGTCTTGCTGGGGTGGTGTTTCAGGGTTTAGGGCAGTGCAGTTTTGTTTGAGCAGTGTAGGGGTCGTGCTTGGGGTGGTGTTTCAGGGGTTTAGGGTAGTGCAGTGGTGTTCGGGCAGTGTAGGGGTTCGTGCTGGGATGGTGGTTCAGGGTTAAGGGCAGTGCAATGGTGTTCGGACAGTGTAGTGGGACATGCTGGGGTAGTGTTTCAGGGTTTAGGGCAGAGCAGTGGTGTTCGGGCAGTGTAGGGGTCATGCTGTGGGTAGTGTTTTAGGTTTTAGGGCAGTGCAGTGGTGTTCGGGCAGTGTAGGAGGTTGTGGGGGGTGGTGTTCAGGGTTTAGGGCAGTGCAGTACACTGGTGTTCTGGCAGTGTAGGGGGTCGTGCAGGTGTGGTGTTTCAGAGTTTAGGGCAGTGTAGTGGTGTTTGGGTAGTGTAGGGGGTCTTGTTGGAGTGGTGTTTCAGAGTTTAGGGCAGTGGTGTTCGGGCAGTGTAGGGGGTCTTGCTGGGGGTGGTGTTTCAGGGTTTAGGGCAGTGGTGTGCGGGCAGTGTAGGGGGTCTTGCTGGGGTGGTGTTTCAGGGTTTAGGGCAGTGCAGTGGTGTTCAGGCAGTGTAGGGGATCGTGCTAGCGGTGGTGTTTCAGGGTTTACGGCATTGGTGTTCGGGCAGTGTAGGGGGTCTTGCTGGGGGTGGTGTTTCAGGGTTTAGGGCAGTGGTGTTCGGGCAGTGTAGGGGGTCCTGCTGCGGCTGGTGATACAGGGTTTAGGGCAGTGCAGTGGTGTTCGGGCAGTGTAGGGGGTCTTGCTGGGGCTGGTGTTTCAGGGTTTAGGGCAGTGCAGTGGTATTCGGGCAGTGTAGGAGGTCGTGCTGGGGTGGTGTTTCAGGGTTTAGGGCAGTGCAGTGGTGTTCGGGCAGTGTAGGGGGTCATGCTGGGGCTGGTGTTTCAGGGTTTAGGGCAGTGCAGTGGTATTCGGGCAGTGTAGGAGGTCATGCTGGGGCTTGTGTTTCAGGGTTTAGGGCAGTGCAGTGGTGTTCGGGCAGTTTATGGGGTCGTGCTGGGGCTGGTGTTTCAATGTTTAGGGCAGTGCAGTGGATTTCAGGCAGTGTAGGGGGTCATGCTGGGACTGGTGTTTCAGGGTTTAGGGCAGTGCAGTGGTGTTCGGGCAGTGTATGGGGTCGTGCTGGGGGTGGTGTTTCAGGGTTTAGGGCAGTGAAACGGTGTTCGGGCGTGTAGGGGGTCGTGCTTTTGGTGGTGTTTCAGGATTTAGGGCAGTGCAGTGGTGTTCAGGAAGTGTAGGGTATTGTGCTGGGGCTGGTGTTTCAGGGTTTAGGGAAGTGCAGTTGTGTTCGGGCAGTATAGGAGGTCGTGCTGCAGCTAGTGTTTCAGGAATTAGGGCAGTGCAGTGGTGTTCGGGCAGTGTAGGGGTCGAGCTGGGGCTAGGGTTTAGGGCAGTGCAGTGGTGTTCGGGCAGTGTAGGGGGACGTGCTGGGGTAGTGTTTCAGGGTTTAGGGCAGTGCAGTGGTGTTCGGGCTGTGTAGGGGATCTTGCTGTTGGTGGTGGTGTTTCAGCGTTTAGGGCAGTGGTGTTAGGGCAATGTAGGGGGTCTTGCTGGGGTTGGTGTTTCAGGGTTTAGGGCAGTATAGTGGTGTTCGGTCAGTGTAGGGGGTCGTGCTGGGGGTGGTGTTTCAGGGATTAGGGCAGTGCAGTGGTGTTTGGGCAATGTAGGGGGTCGTGCAGGTGGTGGTGTTTCAGGGTTTAGGGCAGTGGTGTTCGGGCAGTGTAGCGGGTCTTGCTGAGGGTGGTGTTTCAGGGTTTAGGGCAGTACAGTGGTGTTCGGGGCAGTGTAGGGAGTCGTACTGGGACTGGTGTTTCAGGGTTTGGGAAGTGCAGTGGTGTTCGGGCAGTATAGGAGGTCGTGCTGCAGCTAGTGTTTCAGGATTTAGGGCAGTGCAGTGGTGTTCGGGCAGTGTATGGGTCGAGCTGGGGCTAGGGTTTAGGGCAGTGCAGTGGTGTTCGGGCAGTGTAGGGGGATGTGCTGGGGTAGTTTTTCATGGTTTAGGGCAGTGCAGTGGTGTTCGGGCTGTGTAGGGGGTCTTGCTGGTGGTGGTGTTTCAGCGTTTAGAGCAGTGGTGTTTGGGCAATGTAGGGGGTCTTGCTGGGGTTGGTGTTTCAGGGTTTAGGGCAGTACAGTGGTGTTCGGTCAGTGTAGGGCGTCGTGCTGGGGGTGGTGTTTCAGGGATTAGGGCAGTGCAGTGGTGTTTGGGCAGTGTAGGGGGTCATGCAGGTGGTGGTGTTTCAGGGTTTAGGGCAGTGCAGTGGTGTTCGGGCAGTGTAGCGGGTCTTCCTGAGGGTGGTGTTTCAGGGTTTAGGGCAGTACAGTGGTGTTCGGGCAGTGTAGGGGTTGTGCTGGGGCTGGTGTTTCAGGCTTTAGGGCAGTGCAGTGGTGTTCGGGCAGTGTAGGGAGTCATGCAGGGTGTGGTGTTTTAGAGTTTAGAGCAGTGCAGTGGTGCTCCGGCAGGGTAGGTGGTCTTGCTGGGGGTGGTGTTTCAGGGTTTAGGGCAGTGGTGTTCAGGCAGTGTAGGGGGTCTTGCTGGGGGTGGTGTTTCAGGGTTTAGGGCAGTGCAGTGGTGTTCTTGCAGTGTAGGGCGTGCTGCTGGGTCTGGTGTTTCAGGGTTTAGTGCAGTGCAGTGGATTGCGGGCACTGTAGGTGGTCTTGCTGTGGCTGGTGTTTCTGGGTTTAGGGCAGTGGAGTTCGAGCAGTGTAGGGGGTCTTGCTGGGGTGCTGTTTTAGCGTTTAGGGCAGTGGTGTTAGGAGGTCGTGCTGCAGCTAGTGTTTCAGGATTTAGGGCAGTGCAGTGGTGTTCGGGCAGTGTAGGGGTCTTGCTGGGGCTAGGGTTTAGGGCAGTGCAGTGGTGTTTGGGCAGTGTAGGGGGACGTGCTGGGGTAGTGTTTCAGGGTTTAGGGCAGAGCAGTGGTGTTCGGGCAGTGTAGGGGTCATGCTGGGGATGGTGTTTTAGGGTTTAGGGCAGGTCAGTGGTGTTCGGGCAGTGTAGGGGGTCGTGCAGGTGGTGGTGTTTCAGGGTTTAGGGCAGTGCAGTGGTGTTCGGGCAGTGTAGCGGGTCTTGCTGATGGTGGTGTTTCAGGGTTTAGGGCAGTACAGTGGTGTTCGGGCAGTGTAGGGGGTCGTGCTGGGGCTGGTGTTTCAGGGTTTAGGGCAGTGCAGTGGTGTTCGGGCAGTGTTGGGAGTCGTGCAGGGTGTGGTGTTTTAGAGTTTAGGGCAGTGCAGTGGTGCTCGGGCAGGGTAGTGGGTATTGCTGGGGGTGGTGTTTCAGGGTTTAGAGCAGTGGTGTTCAGGCAGTGTAGGGGGTTTTGCTGGGGGTGTTGTTTCAGGGTTTAGGGCAGTGCAGTGGTGTTCGGGCAGTGTAGGGGTCATGCTGGGGTTAGTGTTTTAGGTTTTAGGGCAGTGCAGTGGTGTTCGGGCAGTGAAGGAGGTCGTGGGGGTGGTGTTCAGGGTTTAGGGCAGTGCAGTGCAGTGGTGTTCTGGCAGTGTAGGGGGTTGTGCAGGTGTGGTGTTTCAGGGTTTAGGGCAGTGTAGTGGTGTTTGGGTAGTGTAGGTGGTCTTGTTGGGGGTGGTGTTTCAGGGTTTAGGGCAGTGGTGTTCGGGCAGTGTAGGGGGTCTTGCTGGGGGTGGTGTTTCAGGGTTTAGGGCAGTGGTGTTCGGGCAGTGTAGGGGGTCCTGCTGGGGTGGTGTTTCAGGGTTTAGGCCAGTGCAGTGGTGTTCAGGCACTGTAGGGGGTCTTGCTAGGGGTGATGTTTCAGGGTTTAGGGCACTGGTGTTCGGGCAGTGTAGGGGGTCTTGCTGGGGGTGGTGTTTCAGGGTTTAGGGCAGTGGTGTTCGGTCAGTGTAGGGGGTCCTACTGGGGCTGGTGATTCAGGGTTTAGGGCAGTGCAGTGGTGTTCGGGCAGTGTAGGGGGTCTTGCTGGGGGTGGTGTCTCATGGTTTAGTGCAGTGGTGTTCGGGCAGTGTAGGGGGTCTTGCTGGGGGTGGTGTTTCAGGGTTTAGGGCAGTGGTGTTCGGTCAGTGTAGGGGGTCTTGCTAGGGGTGGTGTTTCAGGGTTTAGGGCACTGGTGTTCGGGCAATGTAGGGGGTCTTGCTGGGGGTGGTGTTTCAGGGTTTAGGGCAGTGGTGTTCGGTCAGTGTAGGGGGTCCTACTGGGGCTGGAGATTCAGGGTTTATGGCAGTGCAGTGGTGTTCGGGCAGTGTAGGGGGTCATGCTGGGGCTGGTGTTTCAATGTTTAGGGCAGTGCAGTGGTATTCGGGCAGTGTAGGAGGTCATGCTGGGGCTTGTGTTTCAGGGTTTAGGGCAGTGCAGTGGTGTTCGGGCAGTTTAGGGGGTCGTGCTGGGGCTGGTGTTTCAATGTTTAGGGCAGTGCAGTGGTTTTCAGGCAGTGTAGGGGGTCGTGCTGGGACTGGTGTTTCAGGGCTTAGGGCAGTGCAGTGGTGTTCAGGCAGTGTAGAGGGTCGTGCTGGGGGTGGTGTCTCAGGGTTTAGGGCAGTGCAACGGTGTTAGGGCAGTATAGGGGCTCATGCTTTTGGTGGTGTTTCAGGATTTAGGGCAGTGCAGTGGTATTCGGGCAGTGTAGGAGGTCATGCTGGGGCTTGTGTTTCAGGGTTTAGGGCAGTGCAGTGGTGTTCGGGCAGTTTAGGGGGTCGTGCTGGGGCTGGTGTTTCAATGTTTAGGGCAGTGCAGTGGTGTTCAGGCAGTGAAGGGGGTCTTGCTGGGGTGGTGTTTCAGGGTTTAGGGCAGTGCAGTTTTGTTTGAGCAGTGTAGGGGTCGTGCTTGGGGTGGTGTTTCAGGGGTTTAGGGTAGTGCAGTGGTGTTCGGGCAGTGTAGGGGTTCGTGCTGGGATGGTGGTTCAGGGTTAAGGGCAGTGCAATGGTGTTCGGACAGTGTAGTGGGACATGCTGGGGTAGTGTTTCAGGGTTTAGGGCAGAGCAGTGGTGTTCGGGCAGTGTAGGGGTCATGCTGGGGGTAGTGTTTTAGGTTTTAGGGCAGTGCAGTGGTGTTCGGGCAGTGTAGGAGGTTGTGGGGGGTGGTGTTCAGGGTTTAGGGCAGTGCAGTACACTGGTGTTCTGGCAGTGTAGGGGGTCGTGCAGGTGTGGTGTTTCAGAGTTTAGGGCAGTGTAGTGGTGTTTGGGTAGTGTAGGGGGTCTTGTTGGAGTGGTGTTTCAGAGTTTAGGGCAGTGGTGTTCGGGCAGTGTAGGGGGTCTTGCTGGGGGTGGTGTTTCAGGGTTTAGGGCAGTGGTGTGCGGGCAGTGTAGGGGGTCTTGCTGGGGTGGTGTTTCAGGGTTTAGGGCAGTGCAGTGGTGTTCAGGCAGTGTAGGGGATCGTGCTAGCGGTGGTGTTTCAGGGTTTAGGGCATTGGTGTTCGGGCAGTGTAGGGGGTCTTGCTGGGGGTGGTGTTTCAGGGTTTAGGGCAGTGGTGTTCGGGCAGTGTAGGGGGTCCTGCTGCGGCTGGTGATACAGGGTTTAGGGCAGTGCAGTGGTGTTCGGGCAGTGTAGGGGGTCTTGCTGGGGCTGGTGTTTCAGGGTTTAGGGCAGTGCAGTGGTATTCGGGCAGTGTAGGAGGTCGTGCTGGGGGTGGTGTTTCAGGGTTTAGGGCAGTGCAGTGGTGTTCGGGCAGTGTAGGGGGTCATGCTGGGGCTGGTGTTTCAGGGTTTAGGGCAGTGCAGTGGTATTCGGGCAGTGTAGGAGGTCATGCTGGGGCTTGTGTTTCAGGGTTTAGGGCAGTGCAGTAGTGTTTGGGCAGTTTATGGGGTCGTGCTGGGGCTGGTGTTTCAATGTTTAGGGCAGTGCAGTGGATTTCAGGCAGTGTAGGGGGTCGTGCTGGGACTGGTGTTTCAGGGTTTAGGGCAGTGCAGTGGTGTTCGGGCAGTGTAGGGGGTCGTGCTGGGGGTGGTGTTTCAGGGTTTAGGGCAGTGAAACGGTGTTCGGGTGTGTAGGGGGTCGTGCTTTTGGTGGTGTTTCAGGATTTAGGGCAGTGCAGTGATGTTCAGGAAGTGTAGGGTATTGTGCTGGGGCTGGTGTTTCAGGGTTTAGGGAAGTGCAGTTGTGTTCGGGCAGTATAGGAGGTCGTGCTGCAGCTAGTGTTTCAGGAATTAGGGCAGTGCAGTGGTGTTCGGGCAGTGTAGGGGTCGAGCTGGGGCTAGGGTTTAGGGCAGTGCAGTGGTGTTCGGGCAGTGTAGGGGGACGTGCTGGGGTAGTGTTTCAGGGTTTAGGGCAGTGCAGTGGTGTTCGGGCTGTGTAGGGGATCTTGCTGGTGGTGGTGGTGTTTCAGCGTTTAGGACAGTGGTGTTAGGGCAATGTAGGGGGTCTTGCTGGGGTTGGTGTTTCAGGGTTTAGGGCAGTATAGTGGTGTTCGGTCAGTGTAGGGGGTCGTGCTGGGGGTGGTGTTTCAGGGATTAGGGCAGTGCAGTGGTGTTTGGGCAATGTAGGGGGTCGTGCAGGTGGTGGTGTTTCAGGGTTTAGGGCAGTGGTGTTCGGGCAGTGTAGCGGGTCTTGCTGAGGGTGGTGTTTCAGGGTTTAGGGCAGTACAGTGGTGTTCGGGGCAGTGTAGGGAGTCGTACTGGGACTGGTGTTTCAGGGTTTGGGAAGTGCAGTGGTGTTCGGGCAGTATAGGAGGTCGTGCTGCAGCTAGTGTTTCAGGATTTAGGGCAGTGCAGTGGTGTTCGGGCAGTGTATGGGTCGAGCTGGGGCTAGGGTTTAGGGCAGTGCAGTGGTGTTCGGGCAGTGTAGGGGGATGTGCTGGGGTAGTTTTTCATGGTTTAGGGCAGTGCAGTGGTGTTCGGGCTGTGTAGGGGGTCTTGCTGGTGGTGGTGTTTCAGCGTTTAGGGCAGTGGTGTTTGGGCAATGTAGGGGGTCTTGCTGGGGTTGGTGTTTCAGGGTTTAGGGCAGTACAGTGGTGTTCGGTCAGTGTAGGGCGTCGTGCTAGGGGTGGTGTTTCAGGGATTAGGGCAGTGCAGTGGTGTTTGGGCAGTGTAGGGGGTCATGCAGGTGGTGGTGTTTCAGGGTTTAGGGCAGTGCAGTGGTGTTCGGGCAGTGTAGCGGGTCTTCCTGAGGGTGGTGTTTCAGGGTTTAGGGCAGTACAGTGGTGTTCGGGCAGTGTAGGGGTTGTGCTGGGGCTGGTGTTTCAGGCTTTAGGGCAGTGCAGTGGTGTTCGGGCAGTGTAGGGAGTCGTGCAGGGTGTGGTGTTTTAGAGTTTAGAGCAGTGCAGTTGTGCTCCGGCAGGGTAGGGGGTCTTGCTGGGGGTGGTGTTTCAGGGTTTAGGGCAGTGGTGTTCAGGCAGTGTAGGGGGTCTTGCTGGGGGTGGTGTTTCAGGGTTTAGGGCAGTGCAGTGGTGTTCTTGCAGTGTAGGGCGTGCTGCTGGGTCTGGTGTTTCAGGGTTTAGTGCAGTGCAGTGGATTTCGGGCACTGTAGGTGGTCTTGCTGTGGCTGGTGTTTCTGGGTTTAGGGCAGTGGAGTTCGAGCAGTGTAGGGGGTCTTGCTGGGGTGCTGTTTTAGCGTTTAGGGCAGTGGTGTTAGGGCAATGTAGGGGGTCTTGCTGGGGGTGGTGTTTCAGGGTTTAGGGCAGTGCAACAGTGTTCGGGCAGTGTAGGGGGTCGTGCTTTTGGTGGTGTTTCAGGATTTAGGGCAGTGCAGTGGTGTTCAGGCAGTGTAGGGTATCGTACTGGGGCTGGTGTTTCAGGGTTTAGGGAAGTGCAGTGGTGTTCGGGCAGTATAGGAGGTCGTGCTGCAGCTAGTGTTTCAGGATTTAGGGCAGTGCAGTGGTGTTCAGGCAGTGTAGGGGTCTTGCTGGGGCTAGGGTTTAGGGCAGTGCAGTGGTGTTTGGGCAGTGTAGGGGGACGTGCTGGGGTAGTGTTTCAGGGTTTAGGGCAGAGCAGTGGTGTTTGGGCAGTGTAGGGGTCATGCTGGGGATGGTGTTTTAGGGTTTAGGGCAGGTCAGTGGTGTTCGGGCAGTGTAGGGGGTCGTGCAGGTGGTGGTGTTTCAGTGTTTAGGGCAGTGCAGTGGTGTTCGGGCAGTGTAGCGGGTCTTGCTGATGGTGGTGTTTCAGGGTTTAGGGCAGTACAGTGGTGTTCGGGCAGTGTAGGGGGTCGTGCTGGGGCTGGTGTTTCAGGGTTTAGGGCAGTGCAGTGGTGTTCGGGCAGTGTTGGGAGTCGTGCAGGGTGTGGTGTTTTAGAGTTTAGGGCAGTGCAGTGGTGCTCGGGCAGGGTAGTGGGTATTGCTGGGGGTGGTGTTTCAGGGTTTAGAGCAGTGGTGTTCAGGCAGTGTAGGGGGTCTTGCTGGGGGTGGTGTTTCAGGGTTTAGGGCAGTGCAGTGGTGCTCGTGCAGTGTAGGGCGTGCTGCTGGGTGTGGTGTTTCAGGGTTTAGTGCAGTGCAGTGGATTTTGGGGACTGTAGGTGGTCTTGCTGTGGCTAGTGTTTCTGGGTTTAGGGCAGTGAAGTGGAGTTCAAGCAGTGTAGGGGGTCTTGCTGCGGTGGTGTTTTAGAGTTTAGGGCAGTGGTGTTAGGGCAATGTAGGGGGTCTTGCTGGGGTTGGTGTTTCAGGGTTTAGGGCAGTACAGTGGTGTTCGGTCAGTGTATGGGGTCGTGCTGGGGGTGGTGTTTCAGGTATTAGGGCAGTGCAGTGGTGTTTGGGCAGTGTAGGCGGTCGTGCAGGTGGTGGTGTTTTAGGGTTTAGGGCAGTGCAGTGGTGTTCGGGCAGTGTAGTGGGTCTTGCTGAGGGTGGTGTTTCAGGGTTTAGGGCAGTACAGTGGTGTTCGGGGCAGTGTAGTGGGTCGTGCTGGGGCTGGTGTTTCAGGGTTTAGGGCAGTGCAGTGGTGTTCGGGAAGTGTAGGGAGTCGTACTGGGGCTGGTGTTTCAGGGTTTGGGAAGTGCAGTGGTGTTCGGGCAGTATAGGAGGTCGTGCTGCAGCTAGTGTTTCAGGATTTAGGGCAGTGCAGTGGTGTTCGGGCAGTGTAGGGGTCGAGCTGGAGCTAGGGTTTAGGGCAGTGCAGTGGTGTTCGGGCAGTGTAGGGGGATGTGCTGGGGTAGTCTTTCAGGGTTTAGGGCAGTGCAGTGGTGTTCAGGCTGTGTAGGGGGTCTTGCTGGTGGTGGTGTTTCAGCGTTTAGGGCAGTGGTGTTTGGGCAATGTAGGGGGTCTTGCTGGGGTTGGTGTTTCAGGGTTTAGGGCAGTACAGTGGTGTTCGGTCAGTGTAGGGCGTCGTGCTGGGGGTGGTGTTTCATTGATTAGGGCAGTGCAGTGGTGTTTGGGCAGTGTAGGGGGTCATGCAGGTGGTGGTGTTTCAGGGTTTAGGGCAGTGCAGTGGTGTTCAGGCAGTGTAGCGGGTCTTCCTGAGGGTGGTGTTTCAGGGTTTAGGGCAGTACAGTGGTGTTCGGGCAGTGTAGGGGTCGTGCTGGGGCTGGTGTTTCAGGGTTTAGGGCAGTGCAGTGGTGTTCGGGCAGTGTAGGGAGTCGTGCAGGGTGTGGTTTTTTAGAGTTTAGGGCACTGCAGTGGTGCTCGGGCAGGGTAGGGGGTCTTGCTGGGGGTGGTGTTTCAGGGTTTAGGGCAGTGGTGTTCAGGCAGTGTAGGGGGTCTTTCTGGGGGTGGTGTTTCAGGGTTTAGGGCAGTGCAGTGGTGTTTGTGCAGTGTAGGGCATGCTGCTGGGTCTGGTGTTTCAGGGTTTAGTGCAGTGCAGTGGATTTCGGGCACTGTAGGTGGTCTTGCTGGGGCTGGTGTTTCTGGGTTTAGGGCAGTGAAGTGGAGTTCGAGCAGTGTAGGGGGTCTTGCTGGGGTGGTGTTTTAGGGTTTTGGCCTGTGGTGTTAGGCAGTGTAGGGGAGGTTGCTGGGGGTGTTGTTTCAGCGTTTAGGGCAGTGCAGTGGTGTTCGGGCAGTGTAGGGGGTGTTGCTGGGGCTGGTTTTTCAGGGTTTAGGGCAGTGCAGTGGAGTTCAGGCAGCGTAGGTCTTCTTGCTGGGGCTGGTGTTTCAGGGTTTAGGGCAGTGCAGTGGTGTTCGAGCAGTGTAGGGGGTCTTGCTGAGGCTGGTGTTTCAGGGTTTAGGGCAGTATACTGGTGTTCGGGCAGTGTACTGGGTCGTGCTGGGGCCGGTGTTTCAGGGTTTAGGGCAGTGCAGTGGTGATTGGGCAGTGTAGGGGTTCATGCTGGGGCTGGTGTCTTAGGGTTTTTTGCAGTGCAATGGTGTTCGGGTAGTGTAGGGGTCGTACTGGGGCTGGTGTTTCAGGGTTTAGGGCAGTGCAGTGGTGTTCGGGCAGTGTAGTGGTTCGTGCTGGCGGTGGTGGTTCAGGGTTAAGGGCAGTGCAATAGTGTTCGGACAGTGTAGGGGGTGATGCTGGGGCTAGTGTTTCACGATTTAGGGAAGTGCAGTGGTGTTTGGGCAGTGTAGTGGGACATGCTGGTGTAGTGTTTCAGGGTTTAGGGCAGAGCAGTGGTGTTCGGGCAGTGTAGGGGTTATGCTGGGGGTAGTGTTTTAGGTTTTAAGGCAGTGCAGAGGTGTTCGGGCAGTGTAGGAGGTCGTGGGGGGTGGTGTTCAGGGTTTAGGGCAGTGCAGTGCAGTGGTGTTCTGGCAGTGTAGGGGGTCGTGCAGGTGTGGTGTTTCATGGCTTAGGGCATTGTAGTGGTATTTGGGTAGTGTAGGGGGTCTTGTTGAGGGTGGTGTTTCAGGGTTTAGGGCAGTGGTTTTCGGGCAGTGTAGGGGGTCTTTGCTGGGGGTGGTGTTTCAGGCTTTAGGGCAGTGGTGTTCCGGCAGTGTAGGGGGACTTGCTGGGGTGGTGTTTCAGGGTTTAGGGCAGTGCAGTGGTGTTCAGGCAGTGTAGGGGGTCTTGCTAGGGCTGGTGTTTCAGGGTTTAGGGCACTGGTGTTCGGGCAGTGTAGGTGGTCTTGCTGGGGGTGGTGTTTCAGGGTTTTGGGCAGTGGTGTTCGGGCAGTGTAGGGGGTCCTGCTGGGGCTGGTGATTCAGGGTTTAGGGCAGTGCAGTGGTGTTCGGGCAGAGTAGGGGTCTTGCTGGGGCTGGTGTTTCAGGGTTTAGGGCACTGCAATGGTGTTTGGGCAGTGTAGGGAGTCATGCTGGGGCTGGTGTTTCAGGGTTTAGGGCAGTGCAGTGGTATTCGGGCAGTGTAGGAGGTCGTGCTGGGGCTTGTGTTTTAGGGTTTAGGGCAGTGCAGTGGTGTTCGGGCAGTTTAGGGGGTCGTGCTGGGGCTGGTGTTTCAATGTTTAGCGCAGTGCAGTGGTGTTCGGGCAGTGTAGGGGGTCGTGCTGGGGCTGGTGTTTCAGGGTATAGGGCAGTTGTGTTCGGGCAGCGTAGGGGGTCTTGCTGGTGGTGGTGTTTCAGCGTTTAGGGCAGTGGTGTTTGGGAAATGTAGGGGGTCTTGCTGGGGTTAGTGTTTCAGGGTTTAGGACAGTATAGTGGTGTTCGGTCAGTGTAGGGTGTCGTGCTGGGGTGGTGTTTCAGGGATTAGGGCAGTGCAGTGGTGTTTGGGCAGTGTAGGGGGTCATGCAGGTGGTGGTGTTTCAGGGTTTAGGGCAGTGCAGTGGTGTTCGGGCAGTGTAGCGGGTCTTCCTGAGGGTGGTGTTTCAGGGTTTAGGGCAGTACAGTGGTGTTCGGGCAGTGTAGGGGGACATGCTGGTGTAGTGTTTCAGGGTTTAGGGCAGAGCAGTGGTGTTCGGGCAGTGTAGGGGTCATGCTGGGGGTAATGTTTTAGGTTTTAGGGCAGTGCAGTGGTGTTCGGGCAGTGTAGGAGGTCATGGGGGCTGGTGTTCAGGGTTTAGGGCAGTGCAGTGGTGTTCTGGCAGTGTAGGGGGTCGTGCAGGTGTGATGTTTCATGGCTTAGGGCATTGTAGTGGTATTTGGGTAGTGTAGGGGGTCTTGTTGTGGGTGGTGTTTCAGGGTTTAGGGCAGTGGTTTTCGGGCAGTGTAGGGCGTCTTTGCTGGGGGTGGTGTTTCAGGGTTTAGGGCAGTGGTGTTCCGACAGTGTAGGGGGTCTTGCTGGGGTGGTGTTATAGGGTTTAGGGCAGTGCAGTGGTGTTCAGGCAGTGTAGGGGGTCTTGCTAGGGCTGGTGTTTCAGGGTGTAGGGCACTGGTGTTCGGGCAGTGTAGGTGGTCTTGCTGGGGGTGGTGTTTCAGGGTTTTGGGCAGTCGTGTTTGGGCAGTGTAGGGGGTCCTGCTGGGGCTGGTGATTCAGGGTTTAGGGCAGTGCAGTGGTGTTCGGGCAGTGTAGGGGTCTTGCTGGGGCTGGTGTTTCAGGGTTTAGGGCACTGCAGTGGTGTTTGGGCAGTGTAGGGAGTCATGCTGGGGCTGGTGTTTCAGGGTTTAGGGCAGTGCAGTGGTATTCGGGCAGTGTAGGAGGTCGTGCTGGGGCTTGTGTTTTAGGGTTTAGGGCAGTGCAGTGGTGTTCGGGCAGTTTAGGGGGTCGTGCTGGGGCTGGTGTTTCAATGTTTAGCGCAGTGCAGTGGTGTTCGGGCAGTGTAGGGGGTCGTGCTGGGGCTGGTGTTTCAGGGTATAGGGCAGTTGTGTTCGGGCAGCGTAGGGGGTCTTGCTGGTGGTGGTGTTTCAGCGATTAGGGCAGTGGTGTTTGGGCAATGTAGGGGTCTTGCTGGGGTTGGTGTTTCAGGGTTTAGGACAGTATAGTGGTGTTCGGTCAGTGTAGGGCGTCGTGCTGGCGGTGGTGTTTCAGGGATTAGGGCAGTGCAGTGGTGTTTGGGCAGTGTAGGGGGTCATGCAGGTGGTGGTGTTTCAGGGTTTAGGGCAGTGCAGTGGTGTTCGGGCAGTGTAGCGGGTCTTCCTGAGGGTGGTGTTTCAGGGTTTAGGGCAGTACAGTGGTGTTCGGGCAGTGTAGGGGTCGTGCTGGGGCTGATGTTTCAGGGTTTAGGGCAGTGCAGTGGTGTTCGGGCAGTGTAGGGAGTCATGCAGGGTGTGGTGTTTTAGAGTTTAGGGCAGTGCAGTGGTGCTCGGGAAGGGTAGGGGGTCTTGCTGGGGGTGGTGTTTCAGGGTTTAGGGCAGTGGTGTTCATGCAGTGTAGGGGGTCTTGCTGGGGGTGGTGTTTCAGGGTTTAGGGCAGTGCAGTGGTGTTCATGCAGTGTAGGGTGTGCTGCTGGGTCTGGCGTTTCAGGGTTTAGTGCAGTGCAGTGGATTTCGGGCACTGTAGGTGGTCTTGCTGTGGCTGGTGTTTCTGGGTTTAGGGCAGTGAAGTGGAGTTCGAGCAGTGTAGGGGGTCTTGCTGGGGTGGTGTTTTAGCGTTTAGGGCAGTGGTGTTAGGGCAATGTAGGGGGTCTTGCTGGGGTTGGTGTTTCAGGGTTTAGGGCAGTACAGTGGTGTTCGGTCAGTGTAGGGGGTCGTGCTGGGGGTGGTGTTTCAGGGATTAGGGCAGTGCAGTGGTGTTTGGGCAGTGTAGGGGGTCGTGCAGGTGGTGGTGTTTCAGGGTTTAGGGCAGTGCAGTGGTGTTCGGGCAGTGTAGCGGGTTTTGCTGAGGGTGGTGTTTCAGGGTTTAGGGCAGTACAGTGGTGTTCGGGGCAGTGTAGGGGGTCGTGCTGGGGCTGGTGTTTCAGGGTTTAGGGCAGTGCAGTAGTGTTCGGGCAGTGTAGGGAGTCGTACTGGGGCTGGTGTTTCAGGGTTTGGGAAGTGCAGTGGTGTTCGGGCAGTATAGGAGGTCGTGCTGCAGCTAGTGTTTCAGGATTTAGGGCAGTGCAGTGGTGTTCGGGCAGTGTAGGGGTTGAGCTGGGGCTAGGGTTTAGGGCAGTGCAATGGTGTTCGGGCAGTGTAGGGGGATGTGCTGGGGTAGTCTTTCAGGGTTTAGGGCAGTGCAGTGGTGTTCGGGCTGTGTAGGGGGTCTTGCTGGTGGTGGTGTTTCAGCGTTTAGGGCAGTGGTGTTTGGGCAATGTAGGGGGTCTTGCTGGGGTTGGTGTTTCAGGGTTTAGGGCAGTACAGTGGTGTTCGGTCAGTGTAGGGCGTCGTGCTGGGGTGGTGTTTCAGGGATTAGGGCAGTGCAGTGGTGTTTGGGCAGTGTAGGGGGTCTTGCAGGTGGTGGTGTTTCAGGGTTTAGGGCAGTGCAGTGGTGTTCGGGCAGTGTAGCGGGTCTTCCTGAGGGTGGTGTTTCAGGGTTTAGGGCAGTACAGTGGTGTTCGGGCAGTGTAGGGGTCGTGCTGGGGCTGGTGTTTCAGGGTTTAGGGCAGTGCAGTGGTGTTCGGGCAGTGTAGGGAGTCGTGCAGGGTGTGGTTTTTTAGAGTTTAGGGCACTGCAGTGGTGCTTGGGCAGGGTAGGGGTCTTGCTGGGGGTGGTGTTTCAGGGTTTAGGGCAGTGGTGTTCAGGCAGTGTAGGGGGTCTTGCTGGGGGTGGTGTTTCAGGGTTTAGGGCAGTGCAGTGGTGTTCGTGCAGTGTAGGGCATGCTGCTGGGTCTGGTGTTTCAGGGTTTAGTGCAGTGCAGTGGATTTCGGGCACTGTAGGTGGTCTTGCTGTGGCTGGTGTTTCTGGGTTTAGGGCAGTGAAGTGGAGTTCGAGCAGTGTAGGGGGTCTTGCTGGGGTGGTGTTTTAGGGTTTTGGACTGTGGTGTTAGGCAGTGTAGGGGAGGTTGCTGGGGGTGTTGTTTCAGCGTTTAGGGCAGTGCAGTGGTGTTCGGGCAGTGTAGGGGGTGTTGCTGGGGCTGGTTTTTCAGGGTTTAGGGCAGTGCAGTGAAGTTCAGGCAGTGTAGGTCTTCTTGCTAGGGCTGGTGTTTCAGAGTTTAGGGCAGTGCAGTGGTGTTCGAACAGTGTAGG
The DNA here is from genome assembly GCF_964204655.1 of Triturus cristatus. Taxonomy (NCBI): domain Eukaryota; kingdom Metazoa; phylum Chordata; class Amphibia; order Caudata; family Salamandridae; genus Triturus; species Triturus cristatus. The sequence continues at coordinate 404,137,723 of NC_140579.1, read as the reverse complement.
GGGTCTTGCTGGGGCTGGTGTTTCAGGGTTTAGGGCAGTACAGTGGTGTTCGGGCAGTGTACTGGGTTGTGCTGGTGCCGGTGTTTCAGGGTTTAGGGCGGTGCAGTGGTGTTTGGGCAGTGTACTGGGTCATGCTGGGGCTGGTGTCTCAGGGTTTTTTGCAGTGCAATGGTGTTCGGGTAGTGTAGGGGTCGTACTGGGGCTGGTGTTTCAGAGTTTAGGGCAGTGCAGTGGTGTTTGGGCAGTGTAGTGGTTCGTGCTGGCGGTGGTGGTTCAGGGTTAAGGGCAGTGCAATAGTGTTCGGACATTATAGGAGGTCGTGGGGGGTGGTGTTCAGGGTTTAGGGCAGTGCAGTGGTGTTCTGGCAGTGTAGAGGGTCGTGCAGGTGTGGTGTTTCATGGCTTAGGGCATTGTCGTGGTATTTGGGTAGTGTAGGGGGTCTTGTTGTGGGTGGTGTTTCAAGGTTTAGGGCAGTGGTTTTCGGGCAGTGTAGGGGGTCTTTGCAGGGGGTGGTGTTTCAGGGTTTAGGGCAGTGGTGTTCCGGCAGTGTAGGGGGTCTTGCTGGGGTGGTGTTTCAGGGTTTAGGGCAGTGCAGTGGTGTTCAGGCAGTGTAGGGGGTCTTGCTAGGGGTGGTGTTTCAGGGTTTAGGGCACTGGTGTTCGGGCAGTGTAGGGGGTCTTGCTGGGGGTGGTGTTTCAGGGTTTTGGGCAGTGGTGTTCGGGCAGTGTAGGGAGTCCTGCTGGGGCTGGTGATTCAGGGTTTAGGGCAGTGCAGTGGTGTTCGGGCAGTGTAGGGGTCTTGCTGGGGCTGGTGTTTCAGGGTTTAGGGCACTGCAGTGGTGTTTGGGCAGTGTAGGGGGTCATGCTTGGGCTGGTGTTTCAGGGCTTAGGGCAGTGCAGTGGTATTCGGGCAGTGTAGGAGGTCGTGCTGGGGCTTGTGTTTTAGGGTTTAGGGCAGTGCAGTGGTGTTCGGGCAGTTTAGGGGGTCGTGCTGGGGCTGGTGTTTCAATGTTTAGGGCAGTGCAGTGGTTTTCAGGCAGTGTAGGGGGTCGTGCTGGGACTGGTGTTTCAGGGTTTAGGGCAGTGCAGTGGTGTTCGGGCAGTGTAGGGGTCGTGCTGGGGGTGGTGTTTCAGGGTTTAGGGCAGTGCAACAGTGTTCGGGCAGTGTAGGGGTCGAGCTGGGGCTAGGGTTTAGGGCAGTGCAGTGGTGTTCGGGCAGTGTAGGGTATCGTACTGGGGCTGGTGTTTCAGGGTTTAGGGAAGTGCAGTGGTGTTCGGGCAGTATAGGAGGTCGTGCTGCAGCTAGTGTTTCAGAACTTAGGGCAGTGCAGTGGTGTTCGGGCAGTGTAGGGGTCGAGCTGGGGCTAGGGTTTAGGGCAGAGCAGTGGTGTTCGGGCAGTGTAAGGGTCATGCTGGGGATGGTGTTTTAGGGTTTAGGGCAGGTCAGTGGTGTTCGGGCAGTGTAGGGAGTCGTGCAGGTGGTGGTGTTTCAGGGTTTAAGGCAGTGCAGTGGTGTTCGGGCAGTGTAGCGGGTCTTGCTGATGGTGGTGTTTCAGGGTTTAGGGCAGTACAGTGGTGTTCGGGCAGTGTAGGGGGTCGTGCTGGGGCTGGTGTTTCAGGGTTTAGGGCAGTGCAGTGGTGTTCGGGCAGTGTTGGGAGTCATGCAGGGTGTGGTGTTTTAGAGTTTAGGGCAGTGCAGTGGTGCTCGGGCAGGGTAGGGGGTATTGCTGGGGGTGGTGTTTCAGGGTTTAGAGCAGTGGTGTTCAGGCAGTGTAGGGGGTCTTGCTGGGGGTGGTGTTTCAGGGTTTAGGGCAGTGCAGTGGTGTTGGTGCAGTGTTGGGCTTGCTGCTGGGTCTGGTGTTTCAGGGTTTAGTGCAGTGCAGTGGATTTCGGGCACTGTAGGTGGTCTTGCTGGGGCTGGTGTTTCTGGGTTTAGGGCAGTGAAGTGGAGTTCGAGCAGTGTAGGGGGTCTTGCTGGGGGTGGTGTTTTAGGGTTTTGGGCTGTGGTGTTAGGCAGTGTAGGGGAGGTTGCTGGGGGTGTTGTTTCAGGGTTTAGGGCAGTGCAGTGGTGTTCGGGCAGTGTAGGGGGTGTTGCTGGGGCTGGTTTTTCAGGGTTTAGGGCAGTGCAGTGGAGTTCGGGCAGCATAGGTCATCTTGCTGGGGCTGGTGTTTCAGGGTTTAGGGCAGTGCAGTGGTGTTTGAGCAGTGTAGGGGGTCTTGCTGGGTTTGGTGTTTCAGGGTTTAGTGCAGTACAGTGGTGTTCGGGCAGTGTACTGGGTCGTGCTGGGGCCGGTGTTTCAGGGTTTAGGACGGTGCAGTGGTGTTTGGGCAGTGTATGGGGTTCATGCTGGGGCTGGTGTCTCAAGGTTTTTTGCAGTGCAATGGTGTTCGGGCAGTGTAGGGGTCGTACTGGGGCTGGTGTTTCAGGGTTTAGGGCAGTGCAGTGGTGTTTGTGCAGTTTAGGGGGTCTTGCTGAGGGTAGTGTTTCAGGGTTTAAGGCAGAGGTGTGGTGTTCGAGCATCGTAGGGGTCTTGTTGGGGCTGATGTTTCAGGGTTTAGGGCAGTGTAGTGGTGTTCGGGAAGTGCAGGAGGTAGTGCGGGGCTGGTGTTTCAGCGTTTAGGGCAGTGCAGTGGTGTTCGGGCAGTGTAGGGGGTGGTGCTGGGGCTGGTGTTTTTGGGTCTAGGGTAGTGCAGTGGTATTTGTGTAGTGTAGGAGGTCTTGCTGGTGGTAGTGTTTTAGGGTTTAGGGTAGTGCAGTGATGTTTGTGTAGTGTAGGGGGTCATGTTTGGGGTAGATTTAGGGTTTAGGGTAGTGCAGTGGTGTTTGTGTACTGTAGGGGGTCATGCTGGGGGTAGTGTTTTAAGGTTTAGGGCAGTGCAGTGGTGTTTGGGTAGTGTAGGAGGTTGTGCTGACGGTAGTGTTTTAGGGTTTAGGATAGTGTAGTGGTGTTTGGGTAGTGTAGGAGCTCGTGCTGGGGGCAGTGTTTTAGGGTTTAGGGTAGTGCTGTGGTGTTTGGTTAGTGTAGGGGTTCGTGCTGGGGTAGTGTTTTAAAGTTTAGGATAGTGCAGTGGTGTTAGTGTAGGTTAGGGGGTTGTGTTAGAGGTAGTGTTTTAGGGTTTAGGGTAGTGCAGTGGTGTTTGGGTAATGTAGGGGGTTGTGCTGAGGATAGATTTAGGGTTTAGGGTAGTGCAGTGGTGTTTGGGTAGTGTAGGGGTTGTGCTGGGGGTAGATTTAGGGTTTAGTGTAGTGCAGTGGTGTTTGAGTAGTGCAGGGAGTTGTGATGGGGGAATGTTTTAGGGTTTAGTGTAGTGCAGTGGTGTTTGGGTAGTGTAGGGGGTCGTGCTGGGGGTAGTGGTTTATGGTATAGGGTAGTGCAGTGGTGTTTGGGTGGTGTAGGGGGTCGTGCTGGGGGTAGTGGTTTAGGGTTCAGGGAAGTGCAGTGGTGTTTGGGTAGTGCAGGGGGTACTGCTGGAGGTAGTGTTTTAGGGTTTAGGGTAGTGCAATGGGTTTGGGTAGTGTAGGGGGTACAGCTGGGGGTAGTGTTTTAGGGTTTAGGGTAGTGCAATGGGTTTAGGTAGTGTAGAGGGTACAGCTGGGGGTAGTGTTTTAGGGGTTAGGGTAGCGCAGTGGTGTTTGGTTAGTATAGGGGTACTGCTGGGGGTAGTGTTTTATGTTTTAGGGTAGTGCTGCAGTGTTTATGTAGTGTAGGGGTTCGTGGTTTAGGGTTTAGGGTAGTGCAGTGGTCTTTGGGTAGTGTAGGGGGTTGTGTGGGGGGCATTATTTTAGGATTTATGGTAGTGCAGTGGTGTCTGGGCAGTGCAGGGGGTCGTGCTGGGGTTAGCTTTTTAGGGTTTAGGGCAGTGCAGTGGTGTTCAAGTTGTGTAGGGGGTCGTGCTGGGGGTGGTGTTTTAGGATTTAGGGCAATGCAGTGGTGTTCGGGCAGTGTAGGGGGCTGTGCTGGGGGTGGTCTTTTAGGGTTTAGGGTAGTGCAGCGGTGTTCGGGCAGTGTAGGGGGTCATGCTGGGGGTGGTGTTTCAGGGTTTAGGGTAGTACAGTGGTGTATGGGTAGTGTAGGGGATCGTGCTCAGATAGGGTTTGGGGCAGTGGTGTTCGAGCAGTGTAGGGGTTCATGCTGGGGTAGATGTTTCAGGGTTTAGGGCAGTGCAGTGGCATTCGGGCAGTGTAGGGGGTCGTGAGGGGGTGGTGTTTCAGAGTTTTGGGCAGTGCAGTAGTGTTCTGGAGTTGTATGGGGTCATGCGGGGGTGGTGTTCAGGGTTTAGGGCAGTGCAGTTTTGTTCTGGCAATTTAGGGGGTCGTGCTTGGGGTGGTGTTTCAGGGTTTAGGGCAATAAAGTGGTGTTCGGGCAGTGTAGGGGGTTGTGGTGGGGGTGGTTTTTCAGGGCTTAGGGCAGTGCAGTGGTGTTCGGGCAGAGTAGGGGGTCGTGCTGGGGGACGTGGTTCAGTGTTTAGGGCAGTGCAGTCGTGTTCGAGCAGTGTAGGGGATCATGCTGGGGATAGTGTTTCAGGGTTTAGGGCAGTGCAGTGGTGTTTGGGCAGTGAAATGGGACGTGCTGGGGTAGTGTTTCAGGGTTTAGGGCAGAGCAGTGGTGTTTGGGCAGTGTAGAGGTCATGCTGGGGGTAGTGTGTTAGGGTTTAGGGCAGTGCAGTGGTGTTTGGGCAGAGTAGGGGGTGGTGCAGGGTGTGGTGTTTCAGGGTTTAGGGCAGTGCAGTGGTGTTCGGGCAGTGTAGGGGGTCGTGCAGGGTTGGTGTTTCAGGGTTTAGGACATTGTAGTGGTGTTCGGGCATTGTAGGGGCCTTGCTGGGGGTGGTGTTTCAGGGTTTAGGGCAGTGGTGTTCGGGCAGTGTAAGGGGTCTTGCTGGGGGTGGTGTTTCAGGGTTTAGGTCAGTGGTGTTCAGGCTGTGTAGAGGGTCTTGCTGGGGTGGTGTTTCAGGGTTTAGGGCAGTGCAGTGGTGTTTAGTCAGTGTAGGGGGTCGTGCTGGGGCTTGTGTTTCAGGGTTTAGGGAAGAGCAGTGGTGTTCGGTCAGTGTAGGGGGTCGTGCTGGGGCTTGTGTTTTAGGGTTTAGGGCAGTGCAGTGGTGTTCGGGCAGTGTAGGGGGTCGTACTGGGAGGGTGTTTCAGGGTTTAGGGCAGTGCAGTGGTGTTCGGGCAGTGTAGGAGTCATGCTGGGGGTGGTGTTTTAGGGTTTTGGGGCAGTGCAGTGGTGTTCGGGCAGTGTAGGGGGTCGTGCTAGGGGTGGTGATTCAGACTTTAGGGCAGTGCAGTGGTGTTTGGGCAGTGTAGGAGGTTGTTCTGGAGGTGGTGTTTCAGGGTATGGGGTAGTGATGTTCAGGCAGTGTAGGGGGTCTTGCTGGGGGTGGTGTTTCAGGGTTTGGGGCAGTGCAGGTTTGCTCGAGCAGTGTAGGGGTCGTGCTTGGGGTGGTCTTTCAGGGTTTAGGTGAGTGCAGTGGTGTTTGGGCAGTGTAGGGGTTCTTGTTTTAGGGTTTAGGGTAGTGCAGTGGTCTTTGGGTAGTGTAGGGGGTCGTGAGGGGGTAGTGTTTTAGGGTTTATGGAACTGCAGTGATGTTTGGGCAGTGTAGGGGGTCATACTGATGGCTAGTGTTTTAGGGTTTAGGGCAGTGCAGTGGTGTTCGGGCAGTAGAGGGGGTCATGCTGGGGTTGGTGTTTTAGGATTTAGGGCAGTTCAGTGGTGTTCGGGCAGTGTAGGGGGACGTCCTGGGGATGGTGTTTCAAGGTTGAGGGCAGTGCAGTGGTGTTCGGGCAGTGTAGGGGCTCTTGCTGGGAGTGGTGTTTCAGGGTCTAGGGCAGTGCAGTGGTGTTCGGGCAGTGTATGGGGTCATGCGGGGGGTGGTGTTTCAGGGTTTAGAGTAGTGCAGTGGCATTCGGGCAGTGTAGGGGGTCGAGCAGGGGTTTTGTTTCAGGGTTTAGGGCAGTGCAGTGGTGTTCGGGCAGTGTAGTGGGTCGTGCGGGGGGTGGTGTTTCAGGGTTTAGGGCAGTGCAGTATTGTGTGGGCTGTGTAGGGGGTCGTGCTTGGGGTGGTGTTTCAGGGCTTAGGGCAGTGCAGTGGTATTCGGGAAGTGTAGGGGGTGGTGCTGGGGGTGGTGTTTCAGGGTTGAGGGCAGTGCAGTGGTGTTCGGGCAGTGTAGGGGAGGTGCTGGGTCTAGTATTTCAGGGTTTAAGGCAGTGCAGTGGTGTTTGGGCAGTGTAGTGTGACGTGCTGGGGTAGTGTTTCAGGGTTTAGGGCAGAGCAGTGGTGTTTGGGCAGTGTATGGGGTCATGCGGGGGTAGTGTTTCAGGGTTTAGGGCAGTGCAGTTGTGTTCGGGCAGTGTAGGGGGTCATGCAGGGGGTGGTGTTTCAGGGTTTCGGGCAGTGCAGTGGTGTTTGAGCAGTGTAGGGGGTCTTGCTGGGGGTGGTGTTTCAGGGTTTAGGGCAGTGGTGTTCGGGCAGTGTAGGGGTTCTTGCTGGGGGTGATGTTTCAGCATTCAGGGTAGTGGTGTTCGGGCAGTGTAGGGGATCTTGCTGGGGTGGTGTTTCAGGGTTTAGGGCAGTGGAGTGGCGTTCAGGCAGTGTAGTGGGTCTTGCTCGGGTGGTGTTTCAGGGTTTAGGGTAGTGGCGTTTGGGCAGTGTAGGGTGTCTTGCTGGGGCTGGTGTTTCAGGGTTTAGGGCAGTGCAGTGGTGTTCGGGCAGTGTAGGGGGTCTTGCTGGGGCTGGTGTTTCAGGGTTTAGGACAGTGCAGTGGTGTTTGGGCAGTGTAGGGAGTCGTGCTGGGGCTAGTGTTTCAGGGTTTAGGGCAGCGCAATGGTGTTCGGACAGTGTAGGGGTCGTTCTGTTGGTGGTGTTTCGGGGTTTAGGGCAGTGCAGTCGTGTTCGGGCAGTGTAGGGGTTCATGCTGGGGCTAGTGTTTCAGGGTTTAGGGCAGTGCAGTGGTGTTCGAGCAGTGTATGAGGTCATGTGGGGGTCATGTTTCAGGGTTTAGGGCAGTGGAGTGGCGTTCAGGCAGTGTAGCGGGTCTTGCTAGGGGTGGTGTTTCAGGGTTTAGGGCAGTGGCGTTCTGGCAGTGTAGGTGGTCTTGCTCGGTGGTGTTTCAGGGTTTAGGGTAGTAGCGTTTGGGCAGTGTAGGGTGTCTTGCTGGGGCTGGTGTTTCAGGGTTTAGGGCAGTGCAGTGGTGTTCGGGCAGTGTAGGGGGTCTTGCTGGGGCTGGTGTTTCAGGGTTTAGGACAGTGCAGTGGTGTTTGGGCAGTGTAGGGAGTCGTGCTGGGGCTAGTGTTTCAGGGTTTAGGGCAGCGCAATGGTGTTCGGACAGTGTAGGGGTCGTTCTGTTGGTGGTGTTTCGGGGTTTAGGGCAGTGCAGTCGTGTTCGGGCAGTGTAGGGGGGTCATGCTGAGAGTGGTGTTTCAGGGTGTAGGGCAGTGCAGTAGTGTTCGAGCTGTGTAGGGGTTCATACTTGGGGAGATTGTTCATGGTTTAGGGCAGTGCAGTGGTGTTCGTGCAGTGTAGGGGTTCGTGCTGGGTCTAGTGTTTCATGGTTTAGGGCAGTGCAGTGGTGTTTGGGCAGTGTAGGGGGTCGTTCTGTTGGTGGTGTTTCAGGGTTTAGGGCAGTGCAGTGGTGTTTGGGCAGTGTAGGGGATCGTGCTGTGGCTGGTGTTTCAGGGTTTAGGACAGTGCAGTGGTGTTCGGGCAGTGTAGGGAGTCGTGCTGGGGCTAGTGTTTCAGAGTTCAGGGCAGTGCAGTCGTGTTCGGGCAGTGTAGGGGTTCATGCTGGGGCTAGTGTTTCAGGGTTTAGGGCAGTGCAGTGGTGTTCTGGCAGTGTATGAGGTCATGCGGGGGTCGTGTTTCAGGGTTTAGAGCAGTGCAGTGGCGTTCGGGCAGTGTAGGGGGTCGTGCAGGGGGTGGTGTTTCAGGGTTTAGGGCAGTGCAGTGGTGTTTGGGCAGTGTAGGGGGTCGTGCAGGGGTGCTGTTTCAGGGTTTAGGGCAGTGGTGTTCGGGCATTGTTTGGGATCGTGAGGGAGTGGTGTTTCAGGCTTTAGGGCAGTGCAGTTTTGTTCTGGCTGTGTAGGGGGTCATGCTTGGGGTGGTGTTTAATGGATTATGGCAGTGCAGTTGTGTTCGGGCAGTGTAGGGGGTCGTGCTGGGGCTAGTGTTTCAGGGTTTAGGGCAGTGCAGTAGTGTTCTAGCAGTGTAGGGGTTCATACTGGGGGAGATTGTTCATGGTTTAGGGCAGTGCCGTGGTGTTCGGGCTGTGTAGGGGGTCGTGCTGGGTCTAGTGTTTCAGGGTTTAGGGCAGTGCAGTATTGTTTGGGCAGTGTACTGTGACATGCTGGGGTAGTGTTTCAGGGTTTAGGGCAGTGGTGTTCGGGCATTGTTTGGGATCGTGAGGGAGTGGTGTTTCAGGCTTTAGGGCAGTGCAGTTTTGTTCTGGCTGTGTAGGGGGTCATGCTTGGGGTGGTGTTTTAGGGACTAGGGCAGTGCAGAGGTGTTCGGGTAGTGTAGGGGGTCATGCTGAGGGTGGTGTTTCAGGGTTTAGGGCAGTGCAGTAGTGTTCTAGCAGTGTAGGGGTTCATACTGGGGGAGATTGTTCATGGTTTAGGGCAGTGCCGTGGTGTTCGGGCTGTGTAGGGGGTCGTGCTGGGTCTAGTGTTTCAGGGTTTAGGGCAGTGCAGTATTGTTTGGGCAGTGTACTGTGACATGCTGGGGTAGTGTTTCAGGGTTTAGGGCAGAGCAGTGGTGTTTGGGCAGTGTACGGGGTCATGAGGGGGTCGTGTTTCAGGGTTTACTGCAGTGCAGTGGTGTTCGGGAAGTGTAGGGTGTCGGGCAGGGGGTGGTGTTTCAGTGTTTAGGGCAGTGCAGTGGTGTTTGGGCAGTATAGGTGGTCTTGCTGGGGTGGTGTTTCAGGGTTTAGGACAGTGGTGTTCAGGCAGTGTAAGGGGTCTTGCTGGGGGTGATGTTTCAGGGTTCAGAGCAGTGGTGTTCGGGCAGTGTTTGGGATCGTGAGGGAGTGGTGTTTCAGGCTTTAGGGCAGTGCAGTTTTGTTCTGGCTGTGTAGGGGGTCATGCTTGGGGTGGTGTTTAATGGATTATGGCAGTGCAGTTGTGTTCGGGCAGTGTAGGGGGTCGTTCTGTTGGTGGTGTTTCAGGGTTTAGGGCAGTGCAGTGGTGTTCGGGCAGTGTAGGGGGTCGTGCTGGGGCTAGTGTTTCAGGGTTTAGGGCAGTGCAGTGGTTTTCGGGCAGTGTAGGGGAATGGGCTGGGGTAGTGTTTCAGGGTTTAGGGCAGACCAGTGGTGTTCGGGCAGTATAGGGGTCGTGCAGGGGGTGGTGTTTCAGGGTTTAGGGCAGTGCAGTGGTGTTTGGTGAGTGTAGGGGGTCATGCAGGGGGAGGTGTTTCAGGGTTTAGGGCAGTGCATTGGTGTTCGGGCAGTGTAGGGGATCTTGCTGGAGGTGGTGTCTCAGGGTTTAGGGCAGTGGTGTTCGGCAGTGTAGGGGGTCTTGCTGGGGGTGGTGTTTTAGGGTTTAGGGCAGAGGATGTTATGGCAGTGTACGGACTGTTGCTGGTGGTGGTGTTTCAGGGTTTAGGGCAGTGCTGTGGTGTTCGGGCAGTGTAGGGTGTGTTGCTGGGGCTGGTGTTTCAGGGTTTAGGGCAGTGCAGTGGAGTTCGGCCAGTGCAGATCGTCCTGCTGGGGCTGGTGTTTCAGGGTTTAGGGCAGTGCAGTGGTGTTCGAGCAGTGTAGGGGGTCTTGCTGGGGGTGGTGTTTTAGGGTTTGGGGCAGTGGTGTTAAGGCAGTGAAGGGGGTCTTGCTGGGGCTGGTGTTTCAGGGTTTAGGGCTGTGCAGTGGTGTTCGAGCAGTGTAGGGAGTCTTACTGGGGCTGGTGTTTCAGGATTTAGGGCAGTGCAGTGGTGTTCGGGCAGTGTAGGGGATCGTGCTGGGGCTGGTGTTTCAGGGTTTAGGGCAGTGCAGTGGTGTATGGGCAGTGTAGTGGGTCGTGCTGGGGCTGGTGTTTCAGGGTTTAGTGCAGTGCAGTGGTGTTCGGGCAGTATAGTGGGTAGTGCTGGGGCTGGTGTTTCAGGGTTTAGGGCAGTGCAGTGGTGTTCGGCAGCGTAGGGGCACGTGCTGGGGTAGTGTTTCAGGGTTTAGGGCAGAGCAGTGGTGTTCGGACAGTGTAGGGGGTTATACTGTTGGTGGTGTTTCAGGGTTTAGAGCAGTGCAGTGGTGTTCTGGCAGTGTAGGGGGTCATGCTGGGGGGTGGTGTTTCAGGGTTTAGGGCAGTGCAGTGGTTTTCAGGCAGCGTAGGGGGATGTGCTGGGGTAGTGATTCAGGGTTTAGGGCAGAGCAGTGGTGTTCGGACAGTGTAGGGGGTTGTACTGTTGGTGGTGTTTCAGGGTTTAGGGCAGTGCAGTGGTGTTTGGGCAGTGTAGGGGGTCGTGCTGGGGCTAGTGTTTCAGGGTTTAGGGCTGTGCAGTGGTGTTCGGGCAGTGTAGGGGGTCGTGCGGGGACAGTGTTTCAGGGTTTAGGGCAGTTCAGTGGTTTTCGGGCAGTGTAGGGGAACGGGCTGGGGTAGTGTTTCAGGGTTTAGGGCAGACCAGTGGTGTTCGGGATGTATTCGGGTCATGCTGTGGGTGGTGTTTTATGGTTTAGGGCAGTGTAGTGGTGTTCGGGCTGTGTAGGGGGTCGTGCAGGGGGTGGTGTTTCAGGGTTTAGGGCAGTGCAGTGGTGTTCGGGCAGTGTAGGGGGTCGTGCTGGGGCTAGTGTTTCAGGGTTTAGGGCAGTGCAGTGGTTTTCGGGCAGTGTGGTGGGTCTTGCTAGGGGTGGTGTTTCAGGGTTTATGGCAGTGGCGTTCGGGCAGTGTAGGGGGTCTTGCTGGGGCTGGTGTTTCAGGGTTTAGTGCAGTGCAGTGGTGTTCGGGCAGTATAGGGGGTGTTGCTGGGGCTGGTGTTTCAGGGTTTAGGGCAGTGCAGTGGTGTTCGGGCAGTGTATGGGGTCATGCTCGGGCTTGTGTTTCAGGGTTTAGGGCAGTGCAGTGGTTTTCGGGCAGCGTAGGGGGACGTGCTGGGGTAGTGTTTCAGGGTTTAGGGCAGAGCAGTGGTGTTCGGACGGTGTAGGGGGTTGTACTGTTGGTGGTGTTTCAGGGTTTAGGGCAGTGCAGTGGTGTTCGGGCAGTGTAGGGGGTCGTGCTGGGGCTAGTGTTTCAGGGTTTAGGGCAGTGCAGTGGTTTTCGGGCAGTGTAGGGGGTCTTGCTAGGGGTGGTGTTTCAGGGTTTATGGCAGTGGCGTTCGGGCAGTGTAGGGGGTCTTGCTGGGGCTGGTGTTTCAGGGTTTAGTGCAGTGCAGTGGTGTTCGGGCAGTATAGGGGGTGTTGCTGGGGCTGGTGTTTCAGGGTTTATGGCAGTGCAGTGGTGTTCGGGCAGTGTATGGGGTCATGCTCGGGCTTGTGTTTCAGGGTTTAGGGCAGTGCAGTGGTTTTCGGGCAGCGTAGGGGGACGTGCTGGGGTAGTGTTTCAGGGTTTAGGGCAGAGCAGTGGTGTTCGGACAGTGTAGGGGGTTGTACTGTTGGTGGTGTTTCAGGGTTTAGGGCAGTGCAGTGGTTTTCGGGCAGTGTAGGGGATCGTGCTGGGGCTAGTGTTTCAGGGTTTAGGGCAGTGCAGTGGTTTTCGGGCAGTGTAGGGGAATGGGCTGGGGTAGTGTTTCAGGGTTTAGGGCAGACCAGTGGTGTTCGGGCAGTATAGGGGTCGTGCAGGGGGTGGTGTTTCAGGGTTTAGGGCAGAGCAGTGGTGTTCGGTGAGTGTAGGGGGTCATGCAGGGGGAGGTGTTTCAGGCTTTAGGGCAGTGCATTGCTGTTCGGGCAGTGTAGGGGGTCTTGCTGGGGGTGGTGTTTTAGGGTTTAGGGCAGAGGATGTTAAGGCAGTGTACGGACTGTTGCTGGTGGTGGTGTTTCAGGGTTTAGGGCAGTGCTGTGGTGTTCGGGCAGTGTAGGGTGTGTTGCTGGGGCTGGTGTTTCAGGGTTTAGGGCAGTGCAGTGGAGTTTGGCCAGTGCAGATCGTCCTGCTGGGGCTGGTGTTTCAGGGTTTAGGGCAGTGCAGTGGTGTTCGAGCAGTGTAGGGGGTCTTGCTGGGGGTGGTGTTTTAGGGTTTGGGGCAGTGGTGTTAAGGCAGTGTAGGGGGTCTTGCTGGGGCTGGTGTTTCAGGGTTTAGGGCTGTGCAGTGGTGTTCGAGTAGTGTAGGGAGTCTTACTGTGGCTGGTGTTTCAGGATTTAGGGCAGTGCAGTGGTGTTCGGGCAGTGTAGGGGATCGTGCTGGGGCTGGTGTTTCAGGGTTTAGGGCAGTGCAGTGGTGTATGGGCAGTGTAGTGGGTCGTGCTGGGGCTGGTGTTTCAGGGTTTAGTGCAGTGCAGTGGTGTTCGGGCAGTATAGTGGGTCGTGCTGGGGCTGGTGTTTCAGGGTTTAGGGCAGTGCAGTGGTGTTCGGGCAGCGTAGGGGGACGTGCTGGGGTAGTGTTTCAGGGTTTAGTGCAGAGCAGTGGTGTTCGGACAGTGTAGGGGGTTGTACTGTTGGTGGTGTTTTAGGGTTTAGAGCAGTGCAGTGGTGTTCTGGCAGTGTAGGGGGTCGTGCTGGGGGTGGTGTTTCAGGGTTTAGGGCAGTGCAGTGGTTTTCAGGCAGCGTAGGGGGACGTGCTGGGGTAGTGATTCAGGGTTTAGGGCAGAGCAGTGGTGTTCGGACAGTGTAGGGGGTTGTACTGTTGGTGGTGTTTCAGGGTTTAGGGCAGTGCAGTGGTGTTCGGGCAGTGTAGGGGATCGTGCTGGGGCTAGTGTTTCAGGGTTTAGGGCTGTGCAGTGGTGTTCGGGCTGTGTAGGGGGTCGTGCTGGGGCTAGTGTTTCAGGGTTTAGGGCAGTTCAGTGGTTTTCGGGCAGTGTAGGGGAACGGGCTGGGGTAGTGTTTCAGGATTTAGGGCAGACCAGTGGTGTTCGGGCAGTATTCGGGTCATGCTGGGGGTGGTGTTTTATGGTTTAGGGCAGTGCAGTGGTGTTCGGGCTGTGTAGGGGGTCGTGCAGGGGGTGGTGTTTCAGGGTTTAGGGCAGTGCAGTGGTGTTCGGTGAGTGTAGGGGGTCATGCAGGGGGAGGTGTTTCAGGGTTTAGGGCAGTGCATTGGTGTTCGGGCAGTGTAGGAGATCTTGCTGGAGGTGGTGTCTCAGGGTTTAGGGCAGTGGTGTTCGGCAGTGTAGGGGGTCTTGCTGGGGTGGTGTTTTAGGGTTTAGGGCAGAGGATGTTAAGGCAGTGTACGGACTGTTGCTGGTGGTGGTGTTTCAGGGTTTAGGGCAGTGCTGTGGTGTTCGGGCAGTGTAGGGTGTGTTGCTGGGGCTGGTGTTTCAGGGTTTAGGGCAGTGCAGTGGAGTTCGGCCAGTGCAGATCGTCCTGCTGGGGTGGTGTTTCAGGGTTTAGGGCAGTGCAGTGGTGTTCGAGCAGTGTAGGGGGTCTTGCTGGGGGTGGTGTTTTAGGGTTTAGGGCAGTGGTTTTAAGGCAGTGTAGGGGGTCTTGCTGGGGCTGGTGTTTCAGGGTGTAGGGCTGTGCAGTGGTGTTCGAGCAGTGTAGGGAGTCTTACTGGGGCCGGTGTTTCAGGATTTAGGGCAGTGCAGTGGTGTTCGGGCAGGGTAGTGGATCGTGCTGGGGCTGGTGTTTCAGGGTTTAGGGCAGTGCAGTGGTGTATGGGCAGTGTAGTGGGTCGTGCTGGGGCTGGTGTTTCAGGGTTTAGTGCAGTGCAGTGGTGTTCGGGCAGTATTGTGGGTCATGCTGGGGCTGGTTTTTCAGGGTTTAGGGTAGTGCAGTGGTGTTCGGGCAGTGTAGGGGTTTGTGCTGGGGTAGGTGTGTCAGGGTTGAGGGCAGTGCAGTGGTATTCAGGCAGTGTATGGGTCGTGCTGGGGCTGGTGTTTCAGGTTTTAGGGCAGTGCAGTGGTGTTCGTGCAATGTAGGGGGTCGTGCTAGGGGTGGTTTTTCAGGGTTCAGGGTAGGGCAGTGGTGTTCGGGCAGTGTAGGGGGTCGTGCTGGTGGTGGTGTTTCAGGGTTTATGGTAGTGCATTGGTGTTCAGATTGTGTAGGGGGTCGTGCTGGGGGTTAGTGTTTTAGGGTTTAGGGCAGTGGAGTGGTGTTCGGGCAGTGTAGGGGTCGTGCTGGAGGTGGTGTTTTAGAGTTTAGGGCAGTGCAGTGGTGTTCGGGCAGTGTACGGGGTCTTGCTGGGGATGGTGTTTTAGGGATTAGGGCAGAGCAGTGGAGTTCGGTCAGTGTAGCTCGTTCTGCAGGGGCTGGTGTTTCAGGGTTTAGGGCAGTGCTGTCATGTTCGAGCAGTGTAGGGGGTCTTGCTGGGGGTGGTGTTTTAGGGTTTAGGGCAGTGGTGATAAGGCAGTGTAAGGGGTGTTTCTGGGGTGGTGTTTCAGGGTTTAGGGCAGTGGTGTTAAGGCAGTGTAGGGGGTGTTGCTGGGGTGGTGTTTCAGTGTTTACGGCAGTGCAGTTGTGTTCGGGCAGAATAGGGGGTCGTGCTGGGGCTGGTGTTTCAGGGTTTAGGGCAGTGCAGTGGTGTTCGGGCAGTGTAGGGGGTCTTGCTGGGGTGGTGTTTTAGGGTTTAGGGCAGAGGATGTTAAGGCAGTGTACGGACTGTTGCTGGTGGTGGTGTTTCAGGGTTTAGGGCAGTGCTGTGGTGTTCGGGCAGTGTAGGGTGTGTTGCTGGGGCTGGTGTTTCAGGGTTTAGGGCAGTGCAGTGGAGTTCGGCCAGTGCAGATCGTCCTGCTGGGGCTGGTGTTTCAGGGTTTAGGGCAGTGCAGTGGTGTTCGAGCAGTGTAGGGGGTCTTGCTGGGGGTGGTGTTTTAGGGTTTAGGGCAGTGGTTTTAAGGCAGTGTAGGGGGTCTTGCTGGGGCTGGTGTTTCAGGGTGTAGGGCTGTGCAGTGGTGTTCGAGCAGTGTAGGGAGTCTTACTGGGGCTGGTGTTTCAGGATTTAGGGCAGTGCAGTGGTGTTCGGGCAGGGTAGTGGATCGTGCTGGGGCTGGTGTTTCAGGGTTTAGGGCAGTGCAGTGGTGTATGGGCAGTGTAGTGGGTCGTGCTGGGGCTGGTGTTTCAGGGTTTAGTGCAGTGCAGTGGTGTTCGGGCAGTATTGTGGGTCATGCTGGGGCTGGTTTTTCAGGGTTTAGGGTAGTGCAGTGGTGTTCGGGCAGTGTAGGGGTTTGTGCTGGGGTAGGTGTGTCAGGTTTGAGGGCAGTGCAGTGGTATTCAGGCAGTGTATGGGTCGTGCTGGGGCTGGTGTTTCAGGTTTTAGGGCAGTGCAGTGGTGTTCGTGCAATGTAGGGGGTCGTGCTAGGGGTGGTTTTTCAGGGTTCAGGGTAGGGCAGTGATGTTCTGGCAGTGTAGGGGGTCGTGCTGGTGGTGGTGTTTCAGGGTTTATGGTAGTGCATTGGTGTTCAGATTGTGTAGGGGGTCGTGCTGGGGGTTAGTTATTTACGGTTTAGGGCAGTGGAGTGGTGTTCGGGCAGTGTAGGGGTCGTGCTGGGGATGGTGTTTTAGGGATTAGGGCAGAGCAGTGGAGTTCGGTCAGTGTAGCTCGTTCTGCAGGGGCTGGTGTTTCAGGGTTTAGGGCAGTGCTGTCATGTTCGAGCAGTGTAGGGGGTCTTGCTGGGGGTGGTGTTTTAGGGTTTAGGGCAGTGGTGATAAGGCAGTGTAAGGGGTGTTTCTGGGGTGGTGTTTCAGGGTTTAGGGCAGTGGTGTTAAGGCAGTGTAGGGGGTGTTGCTGGGGTGGTGTTTCAGTGTTTACGGCAGTGCAGTTGTGTTCGGGCAGAATAGGGGGTCGTGCTGGGGCTGGTGTTTCAGGGTTTAGGGCAGTGCAGTGGTGTTCGGGCAGTGTAGGGGGTCTTGCTGGGGTTGATGTTTCAGGGTTTAGGGCAGTGCAGTGGTGTTCGGGCAGTGTAGGGTGTTGTGCTGGGGCTGGTATTTCAGGGTTTAGGGCAGTGCAATGGTGTTCGGGCAGAGTAGTGGTTCGTGCTGGGGCTGGTATTTCAGGGTTTAGGGCAGTGCAGTGGTGTTTGGGCAGTGTAGGGGTTCGTGCTGGCATTGGTGTTTCAGGGTTTAGGGTAGTGCAGTGGTGTTCGGGCAATGTAGGGGTCGTGCTGGGGCTGGTGTTTCATGGTTTAGGGCAGTGCAGTTATGTTCGGGCAGTGTAGGGGGTCGTGCTGGGGGTGCTTGTTCAGGGTTTAGGGTAGGACAGTGGTGTTCGGGCAGTGTAGGGGGTTCGTGCTGGGGGTGGTGTTTCAGGGTTTAGGGCAGTGCAGTGGTGTTTGGGCAGTGTAGGGGTTCGTGCTGGCATTGGTGTTTCAGGGTTTAGGGCAGTGCAGTGGTGTTCGGGCTGTGTAGGGGTCGTGCTGGGGCTGGTGTTTCAGGGTTTAGGGCAGCGCAGTTGTGTTCGGGCAGTGTAGGGGGTCGTGCTGGGGTGGATTTTCAAGATTTACGTTAGTGCATTGGTGTTCGGATAGTGTAGGGAGTCGTGCTTGGGGTTAGTGTTTTAGGGTTTAGGGCAGTGCAGTGGTGTTTGGGCAGTGTGGAGGTAGTGCTGGGGGACGTGTTTTAGAGTTTAGGGCAGTGCTGTGGTGTTCGGGCAGTGTAGGGGGTCCTGCTAGGGATGGTGTTTTAGGGTTTAGGGCAGTGGAGTGGCGTTCAGGCAGTGTAGGGGGTCTTGCTAGGGGTGGTGTTACAGGGTTTAGCGCAGTGCAGTGGAATTTGGCCAGTGTAGGGGGTCTTGCTGGGGGTGGTGTTTCAGGGTATAGGGTAGTGGCATTCGGGCAGTGTATTGGGTCTTGCTGGGGCTGGTGTTTTAGTGTTTAGGGCACTGCAGTGGTGCTTGGGCAGTGTAGGGGGTCTTACTGGAGCTGGTGTTTCAGGGTTTAGGGCAGTGGAGTCATGTTCGGGCAGTGTAAGGGGTCGTGCTGGGGCTGGTGTTTCAGGGTTTAGGACAGGGCAGTGGTGTTCGGGCAGTGTAGTGGGTCGTGCTGGGACTGGTGTTTCAGGGTTTAGGGCAGTGCAGTGGTGTTCGAGCAGTGTAGGGGTTCGTGCTGGGGTAGGTGTTTCAGGGTTTAGGGCAGTGCAGTGGTGTTCGGGCAGTGTAGGGGTCATGCTGGGGCTGGTGTTTCAGGGTTTAGGGAAGTGCAGTGGTGTTCGGACAGTGTAGGGTTCGTGCTAGGTGTGGTTTTTCAGGGTTTAGGGTAGGGCAGTGGTGTTCTGGCAGTGTAGGAGGTCGTGCTGGTGGTGGTGTTTCAGGGTTTATGGTAGTGCATTGGGGTTCGGATTGTGTAGGGGGTCGTGCTGGGGGTTAGTGTTTTAGGGTTTAGGGCAGTGCAGTGGTGTTCGGGCAGTGTAGTTATCGTGCTGGGGTGGTGTTTTAGAGTTTAGGGCAGTGCAGTGGTGTTCGGTCAGTGTAGGGGTTCTTGCTGGGGATGGTGTTTTAGGGTTTAGGGCAGTGCAGTGGAGTTCGGTCAGTGTAGGTCGTCCTGCAGGGGCTGGTGTTTCAGAATTTAGGGCAGTGCTATCCTATTCGAGCAGTGTAGGGGGTCCTGCTGGGGGTGGTGTTTTAGGGTTTAGGGCAGTGGTGTTAAGGCAGTGTAGGGGATGTTTCTGGGGGTGGTGTTTCAGGGTTTAGGGCAGTGGTGTTAAGGCAGTGTAGGGGGTGTTGCTGGGGGTGGTGTTTTAGGGTTTAGGGAAGTGCAGTGGAGTTCGGTCAGTGTAGGTCGTCCTGCAGGGGCTGGTGTTTCAGAATTTAGGGCAGTGCTATCCTATTCGAGCAGTGTAGGGGGTCCTGCTGGGGGTGGTGTTTTAGGGTTTAGGGCAGTGGTGTTAAGGCAGTGTAGGGGATGTTTCTGGGGTGGTGTTTCAGGGTTTAGGGCAGTGGTGTTAAGGCAGTGTAGGGGGTGTTGCTGGGGTTGGTGTTTCAGGGTTTAGGGCAGTGCAGTGGTGTTTGGGCAGTGTAGGGGTTCGTGATGGCGTTGGTGTTTCAGGGTTTAGGGTAGTGCAGTGGTGTTCGGGCAGTATAGGGGTCGTGCTTGGGCTGGTGATTCAGGGTTTAGGGCAGTGCAGTTCGTGCTGGGGGTGCTGTTTCAGGGTTTAGGGCAGTGGTGTTCGGGCATTGTATGGGGTCGTGAGGGGGGTGGTGTTTCAGGGTTTAGGGCAGTGCAGTTTTGTTTGGGCTGTGTAGGGGGTCGTGCTTGGGTTAGTGTTTCATGGCTTAGGGCACTGCAGTTGTATTCGGGCAGTGTAGGGGGTGGTGCTGGGGGTGGTGTTTCAGGGTTTAGGGCAGTGCAGTGGTGTTCGGGCAGTGTAGGGGATGTGCTGGGTCTTGTATTTCAGGGTTTAAGGCAGTGCAGTGGTGTTTGGGCAGTGTAGTGTGACGTGCTGGGGTAGTGTTTCAGGGTTTAGGGCAGAGCAGTGGTGTTTGGGCATTGTATGGGATCATGCAGGGGGTAGTGTTTCAGGGTTTAGGGCAGTGCAGTTGTGTTCGGGCAGTATAGGGGGTCGTGCAGGGGGTGGTGTTTCAGGGTTTCGGGCAGTGCAGTGGTGTTTGAGCAGTGTAGGTGGTCTTGCTGGGGGTGGTGTTTCAGGGTTTAGGGCAGTGGTGTTCGGGCAGTGTAGGGGGTCTTGCTGGGGGTGATGTTTCAGCATTCAGGGTAGTGGTGTTCGGGCAGTGTAGGGGATCTTGCTGGGGTGGTGTTTCAGGGTTTAGGGCAGTGGAGTGGCGTTCAGGCAGTGTAGCGGGTCTTGCTCTGGGTGCTGTTTCAGGGTTTAGGGCAGTGGCGTTCTGGCAGTGTAGGTGGTCTTGCTCGGGTGGTGTTTCAGGGTTTAGGGTAGTGGCGTTTGGGCAGTGTAGGGGGTCTTGCTGGGGCTGGTGTTTCAGGGTTTAGGGCAGTGCAGTGGTGTTCGGGCTGTGTAGGGTGTCTTGCTGGGGCTGGTGTTTCAGGGTTTAGGGCAGTGCAGTGGTGTTCGGGCAGTGTAGGGGATCGTGGTGGGGCTGGTGTTTCAGGGTTTAGGGCATTGCAGTGGTGTTCAGGCAGTGTAGGGGGTTGTGCTGGGGCTTGTGTTTCAGGGTTTAGAGCAGCGCAATCGTGTTCGGACAGTGTAGGGGGTCGTTCTGTTGGTGGTGTTTCGGGGTTTAGGGCAGTGCAATGGTGTTCGGGCAGTGTAGGGGATCGTGCTTGGGCTGGTGTTTCAGAGTTTAGGACAGTGCAGTGGTGTTTGGGCAGTGTAGGGAGTCATGCTGGGGCTAGTGTTTCAGAGTTCAGGGCAGTGCAGTCGTGTTCGGGCTGTGTAGGGGTTCATGCTGCGGCTAGTGTTTCAGGGTTTAGGGCAGTGCAGTGGTGTTCGGGCAGTGTATGAGGTCATGCAGGGGTCGTGTTTCAGGGTTTAGAGCAGTGCAGAGGTGTTCGGGTAGTGTAGGGGGTCATGCTGAGGGTGGTGTTTCAGGGTTTAGGGCAGTGCAGTAGTGTTCAAGCAGTGTAGGGGTTCATACTGGGGAGATTGTTCATGGTTTAGGGCAGTGCAGTGGTGTTCTGGCAGTGTAGGGGTCGTGCTGGGTCTAGTGTTTCAGGGTTTAGGGCAGTGCAGTGGTGTTTGGGCAGTGTAGGGGGTCGTTCTGTTGGTGGTGTTTCAGGGTTTAGGGCAGTGCAGTGGTGTTTTCCGGCAGTGTAGGGGATCGTGCTGGGGCTGGTGTTTCAGGGTTTAGGACAGTGCAGTGGTGTTCGGGCAGTGTAGGGAGTCGTGCTGGGGCTAGTGTTTCAGAGTTCAGGGCAGTGTAGTCGTGTTCGGGCAGTGTAGGGGTTCATGCTGGGGCTAGTGTTTCAGGGTTTAGGGCAGTGCAGTGGTGTTCGGGCAGTGTATGAGGTCATGCGGGGGTCGTGTTTCAGGGTTTAGAGCAGTGCAGTGGCGTTCGGGCAGTGTAGGGGGTCGTGCGGGGGGTGGTGTTTCAGGGTTTAGGGCAGTGCAGTTTTGTTTGGGCAGTGTAGGGGGTCATGCGGGGGTGGTGTTTCAGGGTTTAGGGCAGTGGTGTTCGGGCATTGTTTGTGGTCATGAGGGAGTGGTGTTTCAGGCTTTAGGGCAGTGCAGTTTTGTTCTGGCTGTGTAGGGGGTCGTGCTGGGGGTGGTGTTTTAGGGCTTAGGGCAGTGCAGTAGTGTTCGAGCAGTGTAGGGGTTCATAATGGGGGACATTGTTCATGGTTTAGGGCAGTGCCGTGGTGTTCGGGCAGGGTAGGGGGTCGTGCTGGGTCTAGTGTTTCAGGGTTTAGGGCAGTGCAGTGGTGTTTGGGCAGTGTAGTGTGACATGCTGGGGTAGTGTTTCAGGGTTTAGGGCAGAGCAGTGGTGTTTGGCCAGTGTACGGGGTCATGAGGAGGTCGTGTTTCAGGGTTTACTGCAGTGCAGTGGTGTTCTGGCAGTGTAGGGTGTCGGGCAGGGGGTGGTGTTTCAGTGTTTAGGGCAGTGCAGTGGTGTTTGGGCAGTATAGGGGGTCTTGCTGGGGTGGTGTTTCAGGGTTTAGGACAGTGGTGTTTGGGCAGTGTAGGGGGTCTTGCTGGGGGCGATGTTTCAGGGTTCAGAGCAGTGATGTTTGGGCAGTGTAGGGGGTCTTGCTGGGGTGGTGTTTCAGGGTTTAGGGCAGTGGAGCGGCGTTCAGGCAGTGTAGGGGGTCTTGCTAGGGGTGGTGTTTCAGGGTTTAGGGCAGTGGCGTTCGGGCAGTGTAGGGGGTCTTGCTGGGGCTGGTGTTTCAGGGTTTAGGGCAGTGCAGTGGTGTTCGGGCAGTAAAGGGGGTCTGGCTGGTGTTTCAGGGTTTAGGGCAGTGCAGTGGTGTTCGGGCAGTGTAGGGGGTCATGCTGGGGCTTGTGTTTCAGAGTTTAGGGCAGTGCAGTGGTTTTCGGGCAGCGTAGGGGGATGTGCTGGGGTAGTGTTTCAGGGTTTAGGGCAGAGCAGTGGTGTTCGGAGAGTGTAGGGGGTTGTTCTGTTGGTGGTGTTTTAGGGTATAGGGCAGTGCAGTGGTGTTCGGGCAGTGTAGGGGATCGCGCTGGGGCTAGTGTTTCAGGGTTTAGGGCAGTGCAGTGGTGTTCGGGCAGTGTAGGGGGTCGTGCTGGGGCTAGTGTTTCAGG
Source organism: Triturus cristatus (assembly GCF_964204655.1). NCBI lineage: Eukaryota > Metazoa > Chordata > Amphibia > Caudata > Salamandridae > Triturus > Triturus cristatus. The sequence goes on along the minus strand of NC_140579.1, from coordinate 404,116,568 downwards.
GTTTAGGGCAGTGCAGTGGTTTTCGGGCAGTGTAGGGGGTCTTGCTAGGGGTGGTGTTTCAGGGTTTATGGCAGTGGCGTTCGGGCAGTGTAGGGGGTCTTGCTGGGGCTGGTGTTTCAGGGTTTAGCGCAGTGCAGTGGGTTTCGGGCAGTATAGGGGGTGTTGCTGGGGCTGGTGTTTCAGGGTTTAGGGCAGTGCAGTGGTGTTCGGGCAGTGTATGGGGTCATGCTCGGGCTTGTGTTTCAGGGTTTAGGGCAGTGCAGTGGTTTTCGGGCAGCGTAGGGGGACGTGCTGGGGTAGTGTTTCAGGGTTTAGGGCAGAGCAGTGGTGTTCGGACAGTGTAGGGGGTTGTACTGTTGGTGGTGTTTCAGGGTTTAGGGCAGTGCAGTGGTGTTTGGGCAGTGTAGGGGATCGTGCTGGGGCTAGTGTTTCAGGGTTTAGGGCAGTGCAGTGGTGTTCGGGCAGTGTAGGGGGTCGTGCTGGGGCTAGTGTTTCAGGGTTTAGGGCAGTGCAGTGGTTTTCGGGCAGTGTAGGGGAATGGGCTGGGGTAGTGTTTCAGGGTTTAGGGCAGACCAGTGGTGTTCGGGCAGTATAGGGGTCGTGCAGGGGGTGGTGTTTCAGGGTTTAGGGCAGTGCAGTGGTGTTTGGTGAGTGTAGGGGGTCATGCAGGGGGAGGTGTTTCAGGGTTTAGGGCAGTGCATTGGTGTTCGGGCAGTGTAGGGGATCTTGCTGGAGGTGGTGTCTCAGGGTTTAGGGCAGTGGTGTTCGGCAGTGTAGGGGGTCTTGCTGGGGGTGGTGTTTTAGGGTTTAGGGCAGAGGATGTTATGGCAGTGTACGGACTGTTGCTGGTGGTGGTGTTTCAGGGTTTAGGGCAGTGCTGTGGTGTTCGGGCAGTGTAGGGTGTGTTGCTGGGGCTGGTGTTTCAGGGTTTAGGGCAGTGCAGTGGAGTTCGGCCAGTGCAGATCGTCCTGCTGGGGCTGGTGTTTCAGGGTTTAGGGCAGTGCAGTGGTGTTCGAGCAGTGTAGGGGGTCTTGCTGGGGGTGGTGTTTTAGGGTTTGGGGCAGTGGTGTTAAGGCAGTGAAGGGGGTCTTGCTGGGGCTGGTGTTTCAGGGTTTAGGGCTGTGCAGTGGTGTTCGAGCAGTGTAGGGAGTCTTACTGGGGCTGGTGTTTCAGGATTTAGGGCAGTGCAGTGGTGTTCGGGCAGTGTAGGGGATCGTGCTGGGGCTGGTGTTTCAGGGTTTAGGGCAGTGCAGTGGTGTATGGGCAGTGTAGTGGGTCGTGCTGGGGCTGGTGTTTCAGGGTTTAGTGCAGTGCAGTGGTGTTCGGGCAGTATAGTGGGTAGTGCTGGGGCTGGTGTTTCAGGGTTTAGGGCAGTGCAGTGGTGTTCGGCAGCGTAGGGGCACGTGCTGGGGTAGTGTTTCAGGGTTTAGGGCAGAGCAGTGGTGTTCGGACAGTGTAGGGGGTTATACTGTTGGTGGTGTTTCAGGGTTTAGAGCAGTGCAGTGGTGTTGTGGCAGTGTAGGGGGTCATGCTGGGGGTGGTGTTTCAGGGTTTAGGGCAGTGCAGTGGTTTTCAGGCAGCGTAGGGGGATGTGCTGGGGTAGTGATTCAGGGTTTAGGGCAGAGCAGTGGTGTTCGGACAGTGTAGGGGGTTGTACTGTTGGTGGTGTTTCAGGGTTTAGGGCAGTGCAGTGGTGTTCGGGCAGTGTAGGGGGTCGTGCTGGGGCTAGTGTTTCAGGGTTTAGGGCTGTGCAGTGGTGTTCGGGCAGTGTAGGGGGTCGTGCGGGGACAGTGTTTCAGGGTTTAGGGCAGTTCAGTGGTTTTCGGGCAGTGTAGGGGAACGGGCTGGGGTAGTGTTTCAGGGTTTAGGGCAGACCAGTGGTGTTCGGGATGTATTCGGGTCATGCTGTGGGTGGTGTTTTATGGTTTAGGGCAGTGCAGTGGTGTTCGGGCTGTGTAGGGGGTCGTGCAGGGGCTGGTGTTTCAGGGTTTAGGGCAGTGCAGTGGTGTTCGGGCAGTGTAGGGGGTCTTGCTGGGGTTGATGTTTCAGGGTTTAGGGCAGTGCAGTGGTGTTCGGGCAGTGTAGGGTGTTGTGCTGGGGCTGGTGTTTCCGGGTTTAGGGCAGTGCAATGGTGTTCGGGCAGAGTAGTGGTTCGTGCTGGGGCTGGTATTTCAGGGTTTAGGGCAGTGCAGTGGTGTTTGGGCAGTGTAGGGGTTCGTGCTGGCATTGGTGTTTCAGGGTTTAGGGTAGTGCAGTGGTGTTCGGGCAATGTAGGGGTCGTGCTGGGGCTGGTGTTTCATGGTTTAGGGCAGTGCAGTTATGTTCGGGCAGTGTAGGGGGTCGTGCTGGGGGTGCTTGTTCAGGGTTTAGGGTAGGACAGTGGTGTTCGGGCAGTGTAGGGGGTTCGTGCTGGGGGTGGTGTTTCAGGGTTTAGGGCAGTGCAGTGGTGTTTGGGCAGTGTAGGGGTTCGTGCTGGCATTGGTGTTTCAGGGTTTAGGGCAGTGCAGTGGTGTTCGGGCTGTGTAGGGGTCGTGCTGGGGCTGGTGTTTCAGGGTTTAGGGCAGCGCAGTTGTGTTCGGGCAGTGTAGGGGGTCGTGCTGGGGTGGATTTTCAAGATTTACGTTAGTGCATTGGTGTTCGGATAGTGTAGGGAGTCGTGCTTGGGGTTAGTGTTTTAGGGTTTAGGGCAGTGCAGTGGTGTTTGGGCAGTGTGGAGGTAGTGCTGGGGGACGTGTTTTAGAGTTTAGGGCAGTGCTGTGGTGTTCGGGCAGTGTAGGGGGTCCTGCTAGGGATGGTGTTTTAGGGTTTAGGGCAGTGGAGTGGCGTTCAGGCAGTGTAGGGGGTCTTGCTAGGGGTGGTGTTACAGGGTTTAGCGCAGTGCAGTGGAATTTGGCCAGTGTAGGGGGTCTTGCTGGGGGTGGTGTTTCAGGGTATAGGGTAGTGGCATTCGGGCAGTGTATTGGGTCTTGCTGGGGCTGGTGTTTTAGTGTTTAGGGCACTGCAGTGGTGCTTGGGCAGTGTAGGGGGTCTTACTGGAGCTGGTGTTTCAGGGTTTAGGGCAGTGGAGTCATGTTCGGGCAGTGTAAGGGGTCGTGCTGGGGCTGGTGTTTCAGGGTTTAGGACAGGGCAGTGGTGTTCGGGCAGTGTAGTGGGTCGTGCTGGGACTGGTGTTTCAGGGTTTAGGGCAGTGCAGTGGTGTTCGAGCAGTGTAGGGGTTCGTGCTGGGGTAGGTGTTTCAGGGTTTAGGGCAGTGCAGTGGTGTTCGGGCAGTGTAGGGGTCATGCTGGGGCTGGTGTTTCAGGGTTTAGGGAAGTGCAGTGGTGTTCGGACAGTGTAGGGTTCGTGCTAGGTGTGGTTTTTCAGGGTTTAGGGTAGGGCAGTGGTGTTCTGGCAGTGTAGGAGGTCGTGCTGGTGGTGGTGTTTCAGGGTTTATGGTAGTGCATTGGGGTTCGGATTGTGTAGGGGGTCGTGCTGGGGGTTAGTGTTTTAGGGTTTAGGGCAGTGCAGTGGTGTTCGGGCAGTGTAGTTATCGTGCTGGGGTGGTGTTTTAGAGTTTAGGGCAGTGCAGTGGTGTTCGGTCAGTGTAGGGGTTCTTGCTGGGGATGGTGTTTTAGGGTTTAGGGCAGTGCAGTGGAGTTCGGTCAGTGTAGGTCGTCCTGCAGGGGCTGGTGTTTCAGAATTTAGGGCAGTGCTATCCTATTCGAGCAGTGTAGGGGGTCCTGCTGGGGGTGGTGTTTTAGGGTTTAGGGCAGTGGTGTTAAGGCAGTGTAGGGGATGTTTCTGGGGGTGGTGTTTCAGGGTTTAGGGCAGTGGTGTTAAGGCAGTGTAGGGGGTGTTGCTGGGGGTGGTGTTTTAGGGTTTAGGGAAGTGCAGTGGAGTTCGGTCAGTGTAGGTCGTCCTGCAGGGGCTGGTGTTTCAGAATTTAGGGCAGTGCTATCCTATTCGAGCAGTGTAGGGGGTCCTGCTGGGGGTGGTGTTTTAGGGTTTAGGGCAGTGGTGTTAAGGCAGTGTAGGGGATGTTTCTGGGGTGGTGTTTCAGGGTTTAGGGCAGTGGTGTTAAGGCAGTGTAGGGGGTTGTAGGAGAGTAGGGTCTGCTATCCTATGGTCACCCCAAATTTTTGCTTTTTGCTTCACTGGTTTTTGACATATTGAGGCTGTGGGCCTGCCAATCAGACCCCCAGCCTGCTGTTCTCTCTACTAAATTAAAACTATGCACCCTAGGTGCATAACCAATTGGAAGTGGATCACCCTGTCAGCCCCTGTACCAGTGTACACTAGGTACCCAGGGCATTGGTGTACCCAAGGCCTGCCAAGGGCTGCAGCATGTATTATGCCACCCCAGGCTTGGCCTAACGATTTGACACAACTGGCTGATCACTCAGCTGGGGTAAGTTGGTGTAATCACCTCTTACTTAGGTGTAGTATACCTATACCTAACCTTAAATGGGACACCTGGTAACCTATAAGTCACTCCTATGGCAGGCCTTAACAATCCTGAAGGCAGAGTGCTTGGTTCCATGTGAGATGGTGCTCTGGCATGAGCTGAGCCTGTCTGCAGTGGTCGGAACAACTTCCTTCTACTGTTTCCAGATATCGTCATACCATATACTCTTAAGTGCATTATGAACCTCGCGGTTAAATGCTATCTTTGGTTTGGCTTTATCAAAACATGTCGAGTAAGGTGTCATACGAATTGGAATACTAACCCCTCGCCAATTCTGGCGACGGGGTTAGCATTCCACCCTTCTAGAGGGACACGACATGTACAGTACCTGAAACCCGGGTAAAATCAGACATAGCCTCAGCTCCACAAAATGGATGCTGCCACCACAGACACAAGTCTGCCCTCCTGCTGCTGGGAGTCCTTCCAGCTTGGGAGGTGTGGACAAAGGGTTTCCTGCCAGGGGAGGTGCGTGCACCACCCCAGACAGGATTTTGTGTATTGGTCAGGTAGGGCTTGAAAGAAACCAGACATGCCTGTGGCTCACAAGGAGCCTCGGTGCATATGCCAGTTCAAACCGGTCCTGGGGCACACCAGTCCCGGGCCTGGGGCGAGCTGGACAAAGGATTGGGGGTGTAACCACCCCCCTTCCTGGTCCCACCCATAGGGAGGGACCTAGCAGGTAGTCCGGCCCCTAGAATCCGAATAAAGGTAGGAGCTGTGTCCTAAGACTTTAGACATCCTGGAATCAACTTGAAACTAAGAAGAAGACGGGAACTTCGACATTCTGCTGCACAGAAGACTGAAGAAAATCTCCCCTGTGGTCAGGGAGTGACCACCTTGCTAACGCAAGCACCATCCAGCGAATCACCGTCTGCTTTGCCGCCGCCTCCCGCCGGAGCCCGAGCCCAGAGACTGACAAGACCTGGACCTCCAGACCTCTCACCGCCCGATCCACAGTCCCTGAAAAGAGGAGACCCGTGGAGGCACCGAGACACGTGGAGCCAGCCATCTTGGAACGACTATGACAAGCTGACCAGTGCAACAACCGAGGCTCCCTCCAAGTTGTGCTTTGGGTCCTGAGAAGCCCAACCCTCGAGCAGCATCTGCACCAAAGGTGAGCCCTCCAGCATCTCCACGATCTGCGTGGGGCCCTTCTGCATTTTGCCACTCGACGCGCCTAACCGGTTGCTGGCCCGCTGGCTAGTGGCCATCTTGGCGACGAAATCTACGACAAACACCGCTGGTCTGGTTGCTCCAGACTGGCCCTTGCTCCCCTCCAAAGGAGCAATCCCTCTGACCTTGCTGGTCAGAACCAACAGCTGATTTCCGAATCCTCCTGCAATTGCTTTTGCCAAGGCTTGTTTGCTTCGATCAAGTCGCCGACACCGCCGACAGCGAGAGCCTGCGTGGGACAGCTCGTGAGCCGACTCCTGGACGTCGTCGACCTTCAGGGACCACGTGGCTGCGGAGACAAGCTACCCCTCATCACCTGTTTGCACCCGACATCGCCTGGTACCCACCTGGTGCCACGCTGGTCACTGGCTAGTGACTGTGAACACTGTCCCCTCTGCTTACAGGTCTTCAACATCTCCGATCCACTCTTGGATCCACCGCATCTCTTCCCGACCGACCGCCTGCAGCATCTTTGTCCCAGGCTCAACGGAACAGATAGAAGAAACCCGACGCACTTTGAGGCCTATGCACCCGCTTCCTGTGGGTGAGGTAAAGCTGGTACTCCGGTGCCCATGTGTAGTAATACATCTCTAGTGCCTGTGTTCCAAATCTTAAGTTCCTAGGTCATCCGGAAGATTCCTTTTGCAGTAACTTTGTACTTTTTACGCACCCATTGAAACCTATGGGAGCACGCGTGTGACTATTTGCTCTGCACACGCCACCCGTGGACCTCCTGGTCACTAACTGACGTTAGCTCCTTGTAGGCCCAGCGATTCTAGAGGCCCTAGGCCTTTTCCCTTTTCTGTTCGTGGTACTTATACCACTATTTTAGTATATGGTTCGAGTGGCCACCAGGGCCTATCCATATAAAGTGCAACTTCTGTGTATTCTGTGATAATCTTGTTTGACGATTTGTGCTCCTGTGCTCATAAAGAGACTAGGGGTTACTTTGAGAAATAAATACATATATATTTTGAATATATATCTGTGTGGTGTCCTTTCATTGGTATAAAAGGGGGTTACTATTGGTAAAACAGCTTGCTTAACACGCTTCACGAGTTTAGCCTCAAAGACTGCTTAGCCTACGCTACCACTAGGGCAGCTAGTCCAAAAAGGTTGACTTACAACCACACCATAAGGGTTGCTTGGCATGGTACAAGGTGATCACTTTAACTAGTGAGCATCATATACCAGGCCAACTTCTCACATTGGTGAGCAGCGGTTGGATTTGAGCTTGCTGTGTTTTACCATTGTAATCTCTTGGTTACCAATTGAAAGATCACATAGGTACCTGTAGGTACATATAAAACAAGATTAGATATACTTAAGTTCTACTGAACTTAGTTGTTGTAGAGCAAAGGGAGTAGCACACCCTGACTACAACTACTAGATAGGTTTAGTAGGTAAACCCAAGTGTAGGTAGATTGCAACACATCCACCCACACTTAAGAGCAATGGCCGGGGCAGAGGGGTCCACTGTACCCATCTCTGTTGAGAGTGACCCCCAGAGGGCACCATCCAGCTTTGCTACCCTTAATCAGAATGAGCTCAGGCATTTGGCAACTCTTAGAGGCCTTAAACAGCCCAAGAACCCAAACTCTGCTGAGCTCAGAGAGCTCTTACAGAATGATGAGAATCAGAGAGCACTCAAGAAAGCTTCCCAGTTAGCCCCCTTAGGGACAGGAACAGGAGGCCCCCCTTCTAAAGATGCCACTGAAGTACCCCTTCCCAATAGTCACCCCTTAGATGGGATGCCTACCACAGAGGATGAGAGTGAAAAGGATACTGACAGTAGTGAGGATGAAGGGAGAACTAGCCCAGTGCCAAGTATTATACTTGGCCCAGCTAAACCAAGGCTATTGGGGACTGACAGTGGGTTCAACCCACTGGATCTCCCCAGTGGACTTAACACAGGGCTTGGAAGGCAAAGGAATCGCTCAGGTGACTCCAATGCTTCCCATGGCTCTAGAGGCTCTCAAGGTCACTCCAGGAGAAGGATGACCACCCCTCAGAGGAGGGAACATGAGGCCAAGATGCAAGAGGCTCAGCTGAGGATCAGGAAGCAGGAGCTAGAAGTAGCCCTGATGGAAGAGAAACTTAGCAAGGCTAGACAGCATAAAGAGAGTGGGTCTATACCCACTGGTGGCAGCATTGTCCCTAAGGACAAAGATAGGGTTTTCGACAATAGAAACCTGTCTAAGGTTGTGCCCCCCTACAAAAGTGGGGATGACATCCACAAGTGGATAACTGCTCTTGAGAGAGCCTGCAAAGTACAGCAGGTTCCTGAAGATCAGTGGGCAGCAATCCTCTGGCTCTCCTTTGAAGGAAGAGGCAGAGACAGACTCCTCACTGTTAGGGAAGAGGATGTCAGAAACTACAGAGTCCTGAAGAGTGTTCTAGTTGATGGGTTAGGCTTAACCACTGAGCAGTACAGGTTAATGTTCAGAGACACCCAAAAGACACAGACTCAGGACTGGTCTGAATACATTGAATGTGCCACTAAGGCTTTGGAGGGTTGGTTGCTGGGAAGTAAGGTATCTGATTTTACAGGATTGTATAATTTGATGATGAGAGAACAGATTTTAAATAACTGTCAAAACCAGCAACTGCATCAACACTTGGTTGACTCTGATCTGACCTCTCCCCAAGAATTGGGAAAGAAGGCAGACAAATGGGTCAGAACCAGGGTTAAGCAAAAGAACCAGAACCAGGGCCAAGGGGGTGATCAGAAGAAAACAGACCAAAAGGGTGGAGATCAGAAACCTAAAGACCAGAAGTCTTCAACAGGGCCCCAAACTACTGCTAAGGAGGGTGGGTCCCAACAGTCCAAGAAGAAGAAAGAAGGTCAGAAGAAACCCTGGTGCAATCATTGTAAAAATACAACTCACTGGACTAGTGATTGCAAAAAGGGTGGAGCCCCCAACACTGTTGCCCCTAAGGCACCTGCTCCCAGTACTACTGTTAGCAGTGTTGGTCCCCAGACAAAGGGTGTAGTGGGAATCACTATGGGAACTGAAGGAGATTCTGACTTAGACAGAACCCTGACGCAGGCAGTCTTGATCTGTGATGGGGACATTGATTTGTCCCTGACTGTGAGCCCCAGTAACCTGGGCAAGTACAGACAGACTCCTTTAATTAATGACAAAGTGGCTCAAGCCTACAGGGACACATGTGCCAGTGTCACTATGGTGACACCAGGCTTTGTGGATCCTGGACAGTACATACCAGGTGAGAACTACCTGGTGACCAATGCCAGCAATGCCACTACTTCACATAGTGTGGCAGTTGTTAACTTCTCATGGGGAGGGGTAACTGGCCTCAAAAGGGTTGTGGTTAGTGCAGACCTCCCAGTAGAATGTTTGTTGGGCAATGACCTAGAGAGTTCTCTATGGTCAGAAGTGGAGTACAGGACTCATGCAGAGATGTTAGGTATATCATCACATGTCCTTGCTGTGACCAGGTCACAGGCCAAAAAGTGCCTCACTGAACCTCAGGTCTTGGATCCTGGAACAATGGACCAAGCACCTACCAAGAAGAAGAACAGGAGGGTCAAGGCTGTGCCTTCCCCCCTGCCTCAGAGTGATGATCAGCCTTCCCAGGAAGCTGATCTAGAGGACCCTGAAGGAACTGTCCCTGAAGAGCTTGAACCTGATCAGGTTGAGTTTCTGGGGACAGGGGGACCTTCAAGGGCTGACTTGAGGCAGGCTCAGTTATCCTGTCCCTCTCTTGAACCCCTCAGACAGCTGGCTGCTGCTGAGGCTGCTGGGAATGCTCAAGGTACCCATAAAGTGTATTGGGATGAAGGGCTCCTTTATTCAGAGGCTAGAGACCCCAAGCCTGGTGCAACCAGGAGGTTGGTTATACCTCTGCAATTTAGGGGCTTCCTTCTTACCTTGGCCCATGATATTCCTTTAGCAGGACACCTAGGCCAGAACAAGACCTGGGACAGACTTGTCCCTCACTTTCACTGGCCTCATATGAGTGAAGATACAAAGGAGTTTTGTCGCTCCTGTGTTACCTGCCAAGCCAGTGGCAAATCAGGTGGCACAACAAAGGCCCCCCTAATACCACTACCTGTGGTGGGGGTCCCCTTTGAAAGAGTGGGAATAGACATAGTGGGTCCCATGGATCCTCCCACTGCATCTGGGCACAGATTTATACTGGTGGTAGTGGATCATGCCACCAGGTATCCAGAGGCAATTCCCCTTAGGACCACTACAGCTCCTGTTGTGGCCAGGGCCCTGCTGGGAGTATTCTCCAGAGTGGGGTTTCCTAAGGAGGTAGTATCTGACAGAGGTACCAACTTTATGTCAGGATACTTGACAGCTATGTGGAAGGAATGTGGTGTCAACTACAAGTTCACCACCCCTTATCACCCACAATGCAATGGGCTTGTTGAGAGATTCAACAAGACCCTAAAGGGTATGATCAAAGGATTACCTGAAAAGCTCAGGCGAAGATGGGATATCCTTCTACCCTGCCTTCTGTTTGCTTACAGAGAGGTCCCACAAAAAGGAGTTGGCTACAGCCCCTTTGAATTGTTGTTTGGGCACCCTGTGAGAGGCCCACTGTGTTTGGTGAAGGAAGGATGGGAGTTACCTCTCAAAAAGCCTAAGCTAGACATAGTGGACTATGTACTTGGTCTCCGCTCCAGGATGGCTGAGTATATGGAGAAGGCATCTAAAAACCTTGAGGCAAGCCAGGCCTTACAGAAAGCTTGGCATGACCAAAAGGCTGTCTTGGTTGAGTATCAGCCAGGACAGAAGGTATGGGTGTTGGAGCCAGTGGCCCCAGCAGCACTCCAAGACAAATGGTCTGGACCCCATACAATCCTGGAAAAGAAGGGAGAGGTCACCTACTTGGTGGACCTAGGAACTCCCAGGAGTCCCCACAGGGTACTCCATGTTAACAGGCTTAAAGCATATGTTGACAGGGCAGACATGGGCTTGCTCATGGCTACAGATGAGGGACAGGAGGAAGAGAGTGACCCTCTCCCAGACCTGTTGTCTCAGAACCCTGAAGATGGCTCAGTTGAAGGAGTGACCCTTGGAGGCAACCTCACTGCCCATCAGCAGACTGAATGTAGACAGGTTCTACAATCATTTTCACATATGTTTTCCTTGATACCTAGTCAAACTGACTGGTGTACCCATGTTGTGGACACTGGTGACAGTCTGCCTGTAAAGAACAAACTTTACAGACAACCTGACCACGTCAGGGACTGTATAAAGGCTGAGGTACATAAAATGCTGGAATTAGGTGTCATTGAACCCTCAGAGAGCCCCTGGGCTAGCCCAGTGGTTCTGGTCCCCAAACCTCACACCAAAGATGGCAAGAGAGAGATGAGGTTCTGTGTGGATTACAGAGGACTCAATGCTGTCACCAGGACAGATGCACACCCTATTCCAAGGGCAGATGAGCTCATAGACAAACTAGCTTCTGCAAAGTTTTTGAGCACATTTGACTTAACAGCTGGCTATTGGCAAATCAGATTAGCTGAGGAGTCTAAGGCCAAAACAGCATTCTCAACCCCAGGTGGGCATTATCAGTTTGTGGTGATGCCCTTTGGTCTGAAGAATGCACCTGCCACCTTCCAAAGGCTGGTGAACCAAGTCCTTACTGGGTTGGATGACTTTTGTGCAGCATATCTTGATGACATTGCTGTCTTTAGCTCCACCTGGGAGGATCACCTGATCCACCTGAAGAAGGCTCTTGAGGCCCTGCAGAGGGCAGGCCTCACTATCAAGGCTACTAAGTGCCAGATAGGGCAGAGTAAGGTTGTATATTTGGGCCACCTTGTAGGTGGAGGCCAAGTTCAACCACTGGAGAGTAAGATACAATCCATCAAGGACTGGTCCCCTCCAACCACCCAGACTCAAGTTCGAGCTTTCTTGGGCTTGACTGGGTATTACAGGAAGTTTGTTAAGAACTATGGGTCCATTGTGACTCCTCTTAATGACCTGACATCCAAGAAGATGCCCAAAAAGGTTCAGTGGACAGTAAGCTGTCAAAAGGCATTTGATGACCTGAAGGAGGCCATGTGCTCTGCACCTATCCTGAAAAGTCCTGACTACTCCAAAGAGTTTATTGTCCAAACAGATGCTTCTGAGTTGGGTGTGGGAGCTGTGCTGTCACAACTTAATGTAGATGGTCAAGACCAACCCATTGCTTTTATTAGCAGAAGGTTGACCCCCAGAGAGAAGAATTGGTCAGCTATTGAGAGGGAGGCCTTTGCTGTGGTGTGGGCCCTGAAGAAGCTGAGGCCATACTTGTTTGGCACTCACTTCAAGATTCAGACCGACCATAAGCCCCTCTTGTGGCTAAATCAGATGAAGGGTGAAAACCCCAAACTGCTTAGGTGGTCCATTTCCCTACAGGGGATGGACTTTACAGTGGAGCACCGGCCAGGTACTGACCATGGGAATGCAGATGGTCTCTCCAGGTACTTCCACTTAGGACATGAAGACGAGACTGGTCAAGGCTAGTTTAATGTCCCAGCGTTTGGGGGGGGGTTGTGTAGGAGAGTAGGGTCTGCTATCCTATGGTCACCCCAAATTTTTGCTTTTTGCTTCACTGGTTTTTGACATATTGAGGCTGTGGGCCTGCCAATCAGACCCCCAGCCTGCTGTTCTCTCTACTAAATTAAAACTATGCACCCTAGGTGCATAACCAATTGGAAGTGGATCACCCTGTCAGCCCCTGTACCAGTGTACACTAGGTACCCAGGGCATTGGTGTACCCAAGGCCTGCCAAGGGCTGCAGCATGTATTATGCCACCCCAGGCTTGGCCTAACGATTTGACACAACTGGCTGATCACTCAGCTGGGGTAAGTTGGTGTAATCACCTCTTACTTAGGTGTAGTATACCTATACCTAACCTTAAATGGGACACCTGGTAACCTATAAGTCACTCCTATGGCAGGCCTTAACAATCCTGAAGGCAGAGTGCTTGGTTCCATGTGAGATGGTGCTCTGGCATGAGCTGAGCCTGTCTGCAGTGGTCGGAACAACTTCCTTCTACTGTTTCCAGATATCGTCATACCATATACTCTTAAGTGCATTATGAACCTCGCGGTTAAATGCTATCTTTGGTTTGGCTTTATCAAAACATGTCGAGTAAGGTGTCATACGAATTGGAATACTAACCCCTCGCCAATTCTGGCGACGGGGTTAGCATTCCACCCTTCTAGAGGGACACGACATGTACAGTACCTGAAACCCGGGTAAAATCAGACATAGCCTCAGCTCCACAAAATGGATGCTGCCACCACAGACACAAGTCTGCCCTCCTGCTGCTGGGAGTCCTTCCAGCTTGGGAGGTGTGGACAAAGGGTTTCCTGCCAGGGGAGGTGCGTGCACCACCCCAGACAGGATTTTGTGTATTGGTCAGGTAGGGCTTGAAAGAAACCAGACATGCCTGTGGCTCACAAGGAGCCTCGGTGCATATGCCAGTTCAAACCGGTCCTGGGGCACACCAGTCCCGGGCCTGGGGCGAGCTGGACAAAGGATTGGGGGTGTAACCACCCCCCTTCCTGGTCCCACCCATAGGGAGGGACCTAGCAGGTAGTCCGGCCCCTAGAATCCGAATAAAGGTAGGAGCTGTGTCCTAAGACTTTAGACATCCTGGAATCAACTTGAAACTAAGAAGAAGACGGGAACTTCGACATTCTGCTGCACAGAAGACTGAAGAAAATCTCCCCTGTGGTCAGGGAGTGACCACCTTGCTAACGCAAGCACCATCCAGCGAATCACCGTCTGCTTTGCCGCCGCCTCCCGCCGGAGCCCGAGCCCAGAGACTGACAAGACCTGGACCTCCAGACCTCTCACCGCCCGATCCACAGTCCCTGAAAAGAGGAGACCCGTGGAGGCACCGAGACACGTGGAGCCAGCCATCTTGGAACGACTACGACAAGCTGACCAGTGCAACAACCGAGGCTCCCTCCAAGTTGTGCTTTGGGTCCTGAGAAGCCCAACCCTCGAGCAGCATCTGCACCAAAGGTGAGCCCTCCAGCATCTCCACGATCTGCGTGGGGCCCTTCTGCATTTTGCCACTCGACGCGCCTAACCGGTTGCTGGCCCGCTGGCTAGTGGCCATCTTGGCGACGAAATCTACGACAAACACCGCTGGTCTGGTTGCTCCAGACTGGCCCTTGCTCCCCTCCAAAGGAGCAATCCCTCTGACCTTGCTGGTCAGAACCAACAGCTGATTTCCGAATCCTCCTGCAATTGCTTTTGCCAAGGCTTGTTTGCTTCGATCAAGTCGCCGACACCGCCGACAGCGAGAGCCTGCGTGGGACAGCTCGTGAGCCGACTCCTGGACGTCGTCGACCTTCAGGGACCACGTGGCTGCGGAGACAAGCTACCCCTCATCACCTGTTTGCACCCGACATCGCCTGGTACCCACCTGGTGCCACGCTGGTCACTGGCTAGTGACTGTGAACACTGTCCCCTCTGCTTACAGGTCTTCAACATCTCCGATCCACTCTTGGATCCACCGCATCTCTTCCCGACCGACCGCCTGCAGCATCTTTGTCCCAGGCTCAACGGAACAGATAGAAGAAACCCGACGCACTTTGAGGCCTATGCACCCGCTTCCTGTGGGTGAGGTAAAGCTGGTACTCCGGTGCCCATGTGTAGTAATACATCTCTAGTGCCTGTGTTCCAAATCTTAAGTTCCTAGGTCATCCGGAAGATTCCTTTTGCAGTAACTTTGTACTTTTTACGCACCCATTGAAACCTATGGGAGCACGCGTGTGACTATTTGCTCTGCACACGCCACCCGTGGACCTCCTGGTCACTAACTGACGTTAGCTCCTTGTAGGCCCAGCGATTCTAGAGGCCCTAGGCCTTTTCCCTTTTCTGTTCGTGGTACTTATACCACTATTTTAGTATATGGTTCGAGTGGCCACCAGGGCCTATCCATATAAAGTGCAACTTCTGTGTATTCTGTGATAATCTTGTTTGACGATTTGTGCTCCTGTGCTCATAAAGAGACTAGGGGTTACTTTGAGAAATAAATACATATATATTTTGAATATATATCTGTGTGGTGTCCTTTCATTGGTATAAAAGGGGGTTACTATTGGTAAAACAGCTTGCTTAACACGCTTCACGAGTTTAGCCTCAAAGACTGCTTAGCCTACGCTACCACTAGGGCAGCTAGTCCAAAAAGGTTGACTTACAACCACACCATAAGGGTTGCTTGGCATGGTACAAGGTGATCACTTTAACTAGTGAGCATCATATACCAGGCCAACTTCTCACAGGGGTGTTGCTGGGGTTGGTGTTTCAGGGTTTAGGGCAGTGCAGTGGTGTTTGGGCAGTGTAGGGGTTCGTGATGGCGTTGGTGTTTCAGGGTTTAGGGTAGTGCAGTGGTGTTCGGGCAGTATAGGGGTCGTGCTTGGGCTGGTGATTCAGGGTTTAGGGCAGTGCAGTTCGTGCTGGGGGTGCTGTTTCAGGGTTTAGGGCAGTGGTGTTCGGGCATTGTATGGGGTCGTGAGGGGGGTGGTGTTTCAGGGTTTAGGGCAGTGCAGTTTTGTTTGGGCTGTGTAGGGGGTCGTGCTTGGGTTAGTGTTTCATGGCTTAGGGCACTGCAGTTGTATTCGGGCAGTGTAGGGGGTGGTGCTGGGGGTGGTGTTTCAGGGTTTAGGGCAGTGCAGTGGTGTTCGGGCAGTGTAGGGGATGTGCTGGGTCTTGTATTTCAGGGTTTAAGGCAGTGCAGTGGTGTTTGGGCAGTGTAGTGTGACGTGCTGGGGTAGTGTTTCAGGGTTTAGGGCAGAGCAGTGGTGTTTGGGCATTGTATGGGATCATGCAGGGGGTAGTGTTTCAGGGTTTAGGGCAGTGCAGTTGTGTTCGGGCAGTATAGGGGGTCGTGCAGGGGGTGGTGTTTCAGGGTTTCGGGCAGTGCAGTGGTGTTTGAGCAGTGTAGGTGGTCTTGCTGGGGGTGGTGTTTCAGGGTTTAGGGCAGTGGTGTTCGGGCAGTGTAGGGGGTCTTGCTGGGGGTGATGTTTCAGCATTCAGGGTAGTGGTGTTCGGGCAGTGTAGGGGATCTTGCTGGGGTGGTGTTTCAGGGTTTAGGGCAGTGGAGTGGCGTTCAGGCAGTGTAGCGGGTCTTGCTCTGGGTGCTGTTTCAGGGTTTAGGGCAGTGGCGTTCTGGCAGTGTAGGTGGTCTTGCTCGGGTGGTGTTTCAGGGTTTAGGGTAGTGGCGTTTGGGCAGTGTAGGGGGTCTTGCTGGGGCTGGTGTTTCAGGGTTTAGGGCAGTGCAGTGGTGTTCGGGCTGTGTAGGGTGTCTTGCTGGGGCTGGTGTTTCAGGGTTTAGGGCAGTGCAGTGGTGTTCGGGCAGTGTAGGGGATCGTGGTGGGGCTGGTGTTTCAGGGTTTAGGGCATTGCAGTGGTGTTCAGGCAGTGTAGGGGGTTGTGCTGGGGCTTGTGTTTCAGGGTTTAGAGCAGCGCAATCGTGTTCGGACAGTGTAGGGGGTCGTTCTGTTGGTGGTGTTTCGGGGTTTAGGGCAGTGCAATGGTGTTCGGGCAGTGTAGGGGATCGTGCTTGGGCTGGTGTTTCAGAGTTTAGGACAGTGCAGTGGTGTTTGGGCAGTGTAGGGAGTCATGCTGGGGCTAGTGTTTCAGAGTTCAGGGCAGTGCAGTCGTGTTCGGGCTGTGTAGGGGTTCATGCTGCGGCTAGTGTTTCAGGGTTTAGGGCAGTGCAGTGGTGTTCGGGCAGTGTATGAGGTCATGCAGGGGTCGTGTTTCAGGGTTTAGAGCAGTGCAGAGGTGTTCGGGTAGTGTAGGGGGTCATGCTGAGGGTGGTGTTTCAGGGTTTAGGGCAGTGCAGTAGTGTTCGAGCAGTGTAGGGGTTCATACTGGGGAGATTGTTCATGGTTTAGGGCAGTGCAGTGGTGTTCTGGCAGTGTAGGGGTCGTGCTGGGTCTAGTGTTTCAGGGTTTAGGGCAGTGCAGTGGTGTTTGGGCAGTGTAGGGGGTCGTTCTGTTGGTGGTGTTTCAGGGTTTAGGGCAGTGCAGTGGTGTTTTCCGGCAGTGTAGGGGATCGTGCTGGGGCTGGTGTTTCAGGGTTTAGGACAGTGCAGTGGTGTTCGGGCAGTGTAGGGAGTCGTGCTGGGGCTAGTGTTTCAGAGTTCAGGGCAGTGTAGTCGTGTTCGGGCAGTGTAGGGGTTCATGCTGGGGCTAGTGTTTCAGGGTTTAGGGCAGTGCAGTGGTGTTCGGGCAGTGTATGAGGTCATGCGGGGGTCGTGTTTCAGGGTTTAGAGCAGTGCAGTGGCGTTCGGGCAGTGTAGGGGGTCGTGCGGGGGGTGGTGTTTCAGGGTTTAGGGCAGTGCAGTTTTGTTTGGGCAGTGTAGGGGGTCATGCGGGGGTGGTGTTTCAGGGTTTAGGGCAGTGGTGTTCGGGCATTGTTTGTGGTCATGAGGGAGTGGTGTTTCAGGCTTTAGGGCAGTGCAGTTTTGTTCTGGCTGTGTAGGGGGTCGTGCTGGGGGTGGTGTTTTAGGGCTTAAGGCAGTGCAGTAGTGTTCGAGCAGTGTAGGGGTTCATAATGGGGGACATTGTTCATGGTTTAGGGCAGTGCCGTGGTGTTCGGGCAGGGTAGGGGGTCGTGCTGGGTCTAGTGTTTCAGGGTTTAGGGCAGTGCAGTGGTGTTTGGGCAGTGTAGTGTGACATGCTGGGGTAGTGTTTCAGGGTTTAGGGCAGAGCAGTGGTGTTTGGCCAGTGTACGGGGTCATGAGGAGGTCGTGTTTCAGGGTTTACTGCAGTGCAGTGGTGTTCTGGCAGTGTAGGGTGTCGGGCAGGGGGTGGTGTTTCAGTGTTTAGGGCAGTGCAGTGGTGTTTGGGCAGTATAGGGGGTCTTGCTGGGGTGGTGTTTCAGGGTTTAGGACAGTGGTGTTTGGGCAGTGTAGGGGGTCTTGCTGGGGGCGATGTTTCAGGGTTCAGAGCAGTGATGTTTGGGCAGTGTAGGGGGTCTTGCTGGGGTGGTGTTTCAGGGTTTAGGGCAGTGGAGCGGCGTTCAGGCAGTGTAGGGGGTCTTGCTAGGGGTGGTGTTTCAGGGTTTAGGGCAGTGGCGTTCGGGCAGTGTAGGGGGTCTTGCTGGGGCTGGTGTTTCAGGGTTTAGGGCAGTGCAGTGGTGTTCGGGCAGTAAAGGGGGTCTGGCTGGTGTTTCAGGGTTTAGGGCAGTGCAGTGGTGTTCGGGCAGTGTAGGGGGTCATGCTGGGGCTTGTGTTTCAGAGTTTAGGGCAGTGCAGTGGTTTTCGGGCAGCGTAGGGGGATGTGCTGGGGTAGTGTTTCAGGGTTTAGGGCAGAGCAGTGGTGTTCGGAGAGTGTAGGGGGTTGTTCTGTTGGTGGTGTTTTAGGGTATAGGGCAGTGCAGTGGTGTTCGGGCAGTGTAGGGGATCGCGCTGGGGCTAGTGTTTCAGGGTTTAGGGCAGTGCAGTGGTGTTCGGGCAGTGTAGGGGGTCGTGCTGGGGCTAGTGTTTCAGGGTTTAGGGCAGTGCAGTGGTTTTCGGGCAGTGTAGGGGGTCTTGCTAGGGGTGGTGTTTCAGGGTTTATGGCAGTGGCGTTCGGGCAGTGTAGGGGGTCTTGCTGGGGCTGGTGTTTCAGGGTTTAGCGCAGTGCAGTGGTTTTCGGGCAGTATAGGGGGTGTTGCTGGGGCTGGTGTTTCAGGGTTTAGGGCAGTGCAGTGGTGTTCGGGCAGTGTATGGGGTCATGCTCGGGCTTGTGTTTCAGGGTTTAGGGCAGTGCAGTGGTTTTCGGGCAGCGTAGGGGGACGTGCTGGGGTAGTGTTTCAGGGTTTAGGGCAGAGCAGTGGTGTTCGGACAGTGTAGGGGGTTGTACTGTTGGTGGTGTTTCAGGGTTTAGGGCAGTGCAGTGGTGTTTGGGCAGTGTAGGGGATCGTGCTGGGGCTAGTGTTTCAGGGTTTAGGGCAGTGCAGTGGTGTTCGGGCAGTGTAGGGGGTCGTGCTGGGGCTAGTGTTTCAGGGTTTAGGGCAGTGCAGTGGTTTTCGGGCAGTGTAGGGGAATGGGCTGGGGTAGTGTTTCAGGGTTTAGGGCAGACCAGTGGTGTTCGGGCAGTATAGGGGTCGTGCAGGGGGTGGTGTTTCAGGGTTTAGGGCAGTGCAGTGGTGTTTGGTGAGTGTAGGGGGTCATGCAGGGGGAGGTGTTTCAGGGTTTAGGGCAGTGCATTGGTGTTCGGGCAGTGTAGGGGATCTTGCTGGAGGTGGTGTCTCAGGGTTTAGGGCAGTGGTGTTCGGCAGTGTAGGGGGTCTTGCTGGGGGTGGTGTTTTAGGGTTTAGGGCAGAGGATGTTATGGCAGTGTACGGACTGTTGCTGGTGGTGGTGTTTCAGGGTTTAGGGCAGTGCTGTGGTGTTCGGGCAGTGTAGGGTGTGTTGCTGGGGCTGGTGTTTCAGGGTTTAGGGCAGTGCAGTGGAGTTCGGCCAGTGCAGATCGTCCTGCTGGGGCTGGTGTTTCAGGGTTTAGGGCAGTGCAGTGGTGTTCGAGCAGTGTAGGGGGTCTTGCTGGGGGTGGTGTTTTAGGGTTTGGGGCAGTGGTGTTAAGGCAGTGAAGGGGGTCTTGCTGGGGCTGGTGTTTCAGGGTTTAGGGCTGTGCAGTGGTGTTCGAGCAGTGTAGGGAGTCTTACTGGGGCTGGTGTTTCAGGATTTAGGGCAGTGCAGTGGTGTTCGGGCAGTGTAGGGGATCGTGCTGGGGCTGGTGTTTCAGGGTTTAGGGCAGTGCAGTGGTGTATGGGCAGTGTAGTGGGTCGTGCTGGGGCTGGTGTTTCAGGGTTTAGTGCAGTGCAGTGGTGTTCGGGCAGTATAGTGGGTAGTGCTGGGGCTGGTGTTTCAGGGTTTAGGGCAGTGCAGTGGTGTTCGGCAGCGTAGGGGCACGTGCTGGGGTAGTGTTTCAGGGTTTAGGGCAGAGCAGTGGTGTTCGGACAGTGTAGGGGGTTATACTGTTGGTGGTGTTTCAGGGTTTAGAGCAGTGCAGTGGTGTTGTGGCAGTGTAGGGGGTCATGCTGGGGGTGGTGTTTCAGGGTTTAGGGCAGTGCAGTGGTTTTCAGGCAGCGTAGGGGGATGTGCTGGGGTAGTGATTCAAGGTTTAGGGCAGAGCAGTGGTGTTCGGACAGTGTAGGGGGTTGTACTGTTGGTGGTGTTTCAGGGTTTAGGGCAGTGCAGTGGTGTTCGGGCAGTGTAGGGGGTCGTGCTGGGGCTAGTGTTTCAGGGTTTAGGGCTGTGCAGTGGTGTTCGGGCAGTGTAGGGGGTCGTGCGGGGACAGTGTTTCAGGGTTTAGGGCAGTTCAGTGGTTTTCGGGCAGTGTAGGGGAACGGGCTGGGGTAGTGTTTCAGGGTTTAGGGCAGACCAGTGGTGTTCGGGATGTATTCGGGTCATGCTGTGGGTGGTGTTTTATGGTTTAGGGCAGTGCAGTGGTGTTCGGGCTGTGTAGGGGGTCGTGCAGGGGGTGGTGTTTTAGGGTTTAGGGCAGTGCAGTGGTGTTCGGGCAGTGTAGGGGGTCGTGCTGGGGCTAGTGTTTCAGGGTTTAGGGCAGTGCAGTGGTTTTCGGGCAGTGTAGGGGGTCTTGCTAGGGGTGGTGTTTCAGGGTTTATGGCAGTGGCGTTCGGGCAGTGTAGGGGGTCTTGCTGGGGCTGGTGTTTCAGGGTTTAGTGCAGTGCAGAGGTGTTCGGGCAGTATAGGGGGTGTTGCTGGGGCTGGTGTTTCAGGGTTTAGGGCAGTGCAGTGGTGTTCGGGCAGTGTATGGGGTCATGCTCGGGCTTGTGTTTCAGGGTTTAGGGCAGTGCAGTGGTTTTCGGGCAGCGTAGGGGGACGTGCTGGGGTAGTGTTTCAGGGTTTAGGGCAGAGCAGTGGTGTTCGGACAGTGTAGGGGGTTGTACTGTTGGTGGTGTTTCAGGGTTTAGGGCAGTGCAGTGGTGTTCGGGCAGTGTAGAGGGTCGTGCTGGGGCTAGTGTTTCAGGGTTTAGGGCAGTGCAGTGGTTTTCGGGCAGTGTAGGGGGTCTTGCTAGGGGTGGTGTTTCAGGGTTTATGGCAGTGGCGTTCGGGCAGTGTAGGGGGTCTTGCTGGGGCTGGTGTTTCAGGGTTTAGTGCAGTGCAGTGGTGTTCGGGCAGTATAGGGGGTGTTGCTGGGGCTGGTGTTTCAGGGTTTAGGGCAGTGCAGTGGTGTTCGGGCAGTGTATGGGGTCATGCTCGGGCTTGTGTTTCAGGGTTTAGGGCAGAGCAGTGGTGTTCGGACAGTGTAGGGGGTTGTACTGTTGGTGGTGTTTCAGGGTTTAGGGCAGTGCAGTGGTGTTTGGGCAGTGTAGGGGATCGTGCTGGGGCTAGTGTTTCAGGGTTTAGGGCAGTGCAGTGGTGTTCGGGCAGTGTAGGGGGTCGTGCTGGGGCTAGTGTTTCAGGATTTAGGGCAGTGCAGTGGTTTTCGGGCAGTGTAGGGGAATGGGCTGGGGTAGTGTTTCAGGGTTTAGGGCAGACCAGTGGTGTTCGGGCAGTATAGGGGTCGTGCAGGGGGTGGTGTTTCAGGGTTTAGGGCAGTGCAGTGGTGTTTGGTGAGTGTAGGGGGTCATGCAGGGGGAGGTGTTTCAGGGTTTAGGGCAGTGCATTGGTGTTCGGGCAGTGTAGGAGATCTTGCTGGAGGTGGTGTCTCAGGGTTTAGGGCAGTGGTGTTCGGCAGTGTAGGGGGTCTTGCTGGGGGTGGTGTTTTAGGGTTTAGGGCAGAGGATGTTAAGGCAGTGTACGGACTGTTGCTGGTGGTGGTGTTTCAGGGTTTAGGGCAGTGCTGTGGTGTTCGGGCAGTGTAGGGTGTGTTGCTGGGGCTGGTATTTCAGGGTTTAGGGCAGTGCAGTGGAGTTCGGCCAGTGCAGATCGTCCTGCTGGGGCTGGTGTTTCAGGGTTTAGGGCAGTGCAGTGGTGTTCGAGCAGTGTAGGGGGTCTTGCTGGGGGTGGTGTTTTAGGGTTTGGGGCAGTGGTGTTAAGGCAGTGTAGGGGGTCTTGCTGGGGCTGGTGTTTCAGGGTTTAGGGCCGTGCAGTGGTGTTCGAGTAGTGTAGGGAGTCTTACTGGGGCTGGTGTTTCAGGATTTAGGGCAGTGCAGTGGTGTTCGGGCAGTGTAGGGGATCGTGCTGGGGCTGGTGTTTCAGGGTTTAGGGCAGTGCAGTGGTGTATGGGCAGTGTAGTGGGTCGTGCTGGGGCTGGTGTTTCAGGGTTTAGTGCAGTGGTGTTCGGGCAGTATAGTGGGTCGTGCTGGGGCTGGTGTTTCAGGGTTTAGGGCAGTGCAGTGGTGTTCGGGCAGCGTAGGGGGACGTGCTGGGGTAGTGTTTCAGGGTTTAGGGCAGAGCAGTGGTGTTCGGACAGTGTAGGGGGTTGTACTGTTGGTGGTGTTTTAGGGTTTAGAGCAGTGCAGTGGTGTTCTGGCAGTGTAGGGGGTCGTGCTGGGGGTGGTGTTTCAGGGTTTAGGGCAGTGCAGTGGTTTTCAGGCAGCGTAGGGGGACGTGCTGTGGTAGTGATTCAGGGTTTAGGGCAGAGCAGTGGTGTTCGGACAGTGTAGGGGGTTGTACTGTTGGTGGTGTTTCAGGGTTTAGGGCAGTGCAGTGGTGTTCGGGCAGTGTAGGGGATCGTGCTGGGGCTAGTGTTTCAAGGTTTAGGGCTGTGCAGTGGTGTTCGGGCTGTGTAGGGGGTCGTGCTGGGGCTAGTGTTTCAGGGTTTAGGGCAGTTCAGTGGTTTTCGGGCAGTGTAGGGGAACGGGCTGTGGTAGTGTTTCAGGATTTAGGGCAGACCAGTGGTGTTCGGGCAGTATTCGGGTCATGCTGGGGGTGGTGTTTTATGGTTTAGGGCAGTGCAGTGGTGTTCGGGCTGTGTAGGGGGTCGTGCAGGGGGTGGTGTTTCAGGGTTTAGGGCAGTGCAGTGGTGTTCGGTGAGTGTAGGGGGTCATGCAGGGGGAGGTGTTTCAGGGTTTAGGGCAGTGCATTGGTGTTCGGGCAGTGTAGGAGATCTTGCTGGAGGTGGTGTCTCAGGGTTTAGGGCAGTGGTGTTCGGCAGTGTAGGGGGTCTTGCTGGGGGTGGTGTTTTAGGGTTTAGGGCAGAGGATGTTAAGGCAGTGTACGGACTGTTGCTGGTGGTGGTGTTTCAGGGTTTAGGGCAGTGCTGTGGTGTTCGGGCAGTGTAGGGTGTGTTGCTGGGGCTGGTATTTCAGGGTTTAGGGCAGTGCAGTGGAGTTCGGCCAGTGCAGATCGTCCTGCTGGGGCTGGTGTTTCAGGGTTTAGGGCAGTGCAGTGGTGTTCGAGCAGTGTAGGGGGTCTTGCTGGGGGTGGTGTTTTAGGGTTTAGGGCAGTGGTTTTAAGGCAGTGTAGGGGGTCTTGCTGGGGCTGGTGTTTCAGGGTGTAGGGCTGTGCAGTGGTGTTCGAGCAGTGTAGGGAGTCTTACTGGGGCTGGTGTTTCAGGATTTAGGGCAGTGCAGTGGTGTTCCGGCAGGGTAGTGGATCGAGCTGGGGCTGGTGTTTCAGGGTTTAGGGCAGTGCAGTGGTGTATGGGCAGTGTAGTGGGTCGTGCTGGGGCTGGTGTTTCAGGGTTTAGTGCAGTGCAGTGGTGTTCGGGCAGTATAGTGGGTCATGCTGGGGCTGGTTTTTCAGGGTTTAGGGTAGTGCAGTGGTGTTCGGGCAGTGTAGGGGTTTGTGCTGGGGTAGGTGTGTCAGGGTTGAGGGCAGTGCAGTGGTATTCAGGCAGTGTATGGGTCGTGCTGGGGCTGGTGTTTCAGGTTTTAGGGCAGTGCAGTGGTGTTCGTGCAATGTAGGGGGTCGTGCTAGGGGTGGTTTTTCAGGGTTCAGGGTAGGGCAGTGGTGTTCGGGCAGTGTAGGGGGTCATGCTGGTGGTGGTGTTTCAGGGTTTATGGTAGTGCATTGGTGTTCAGATTGTGTAGGGGGTCGTGCTGGGGGTTAGTGTTTTAGGGTTTAGGGCAGTGGAGTGGTGTTCGGGCAGTGTAGGGGTCGTGCTGGAGGTGGTGTTTTAGAGTTTAGGGCAGTGCAGTGGTGTTCGGGCAGTGTAGGGGGTCTTGCTGGGGATGGTGTTTTAGGGATTAGGGCAGTGCAGTGGAGTTCGGTCAGTGTAGCTCGTTCTGCAGGGGCTGGTGTTTCAGGGTTTAGGGCAGTGCTGTCATGTTCGAGCAGTGTAGGGGGTCTTGCTGGGGGTGGTGTTTTAGGGTTTAGGGCAGTGGTGATAAGGCAGTGTAAGGGGTGTTTCTGGGGTGGTGTTTCAGGGTTTAGGGCAGTGGTGTTAAGGCAGTGTAGGGGGTGTTGCTGGGGTGGTGTTTCAGTGTTTACGGCAGTGCAGTTGTGTTCGGGCAGAATAGGGGGTCGTGCTGGGGCTGGTGTTTCAGGGTTTAGGGCAGTGCAGTGGTGTTCGGGCAGTGTAGGGGGTCTTGCTGGGGTTGATGTTTCAGGGTTTAGGGCAGTGCAGTGGTGTTCGGGCAGTGTAGGGTGTTGTGCTGGGGCTGGTGTTTCCGGGTTTAGGGCAGTGCAATGGTGTTCGGGCAGAGTATTGGTTCGTGCTGGGGCTGGTATTTCAGGGTTTAGGGCAGTGCAGTGGTGTTTGGGCAGTGTAGGGGTTCGTGCTGGCATTGGTGTTTCAGGGTTTAGGGTAGTGCAGTGGTGTTCGGGCAATGTAGGGGTCGTGCTGGGGCTGGTGTTTCATGGTTTAGGGCAGTGCAGTTATGTTCGGGCAGTGTAGGGGGTCGTGCTGGGGGTGCTTGTTCAGGGTTTAGGGTAGGACAGTGGTGTTCGGGCAGTGTAGGGGGTTCGTGCTGGGGGTGGTGTTTCAGGGTTTAGGGCAGTGCAGTGGTGTTTGGGCAGTGTAGGGGTTCGTGCTGGCATTGGTGTTTCAGGGTTTAGGGCAGTGCAGTGGTGTTCGGGCTGTGTAGGGGTCGTGCTGGGGCTGGTGTTTCAGGGTTTAGGGCAGCGCAGTTGTGTTCGGGCAGTGTAGGGGGTCGTGCTGGGGTGGATTTTCAAGATTTACTTTAGTGCATTGGTGTTCGGATAGTGTAGGGAGTCGTGCTTGGGGTTAGTGTTTTAGGGTTTAGGGCAGTGCAGTGGTGTTTGGGCAGTGTGGAGGTAGTGCTGGGGGACGTGTTTTAGAGTTTAGGGCAGTGCTGTGGTGTTCGGGCAGTGTAGGGGGTCCTGCTAGGGATGGTGTTTTAGGGTTTAGGGCAGTGGAGTGGCGTTCAGGCAGTGTAGGGGGTCTTGCTAGGGGTGGTGTTACAGGGTTTAGCGCAGTGCAGTGGAATTTGGCCAGTGTAGGGGGTCTTGCTGGGGGTGGTGTTTCAGGGTATAGGGTAGTGGCATTCGGGCAGTGTATTGGGTCTTGCTGGGGCTGGTGTTTTAGTGTTTAGGGCACTGCAGTGGTGCTTGGGCAGTGTAGGGGGTCTTACTGGAGCTGGTGTTTCAGGGTTTAGGGCAGTGGAGTCATGTTCGGGCAGTGTAAGGGGTCGTGCTGGGGCTGGTGTTTCAGGGTTTAGGACAGGGCAGTGGTGTTCGGGCAGTGTAGTGGGTCGTGCTGGGACTGGTGTTTCAGGGTTTAGGGCAGTGCAGTGGTGTTCGAGCAGTGTAGGGGTTCGTGCTGGGGTAGGTGTTTCAGGGTTTAGGGCAGTGCAGTGGTGTTCGGGCAGTGTAGGGGTCATGCTGGGGCTGGTGTTTCAGGGTTTAGGGAAGTGCAGTGGTGTTCGGACAGTGTAGGGTTCGTGCTAGGTGTGGTTTTTCAGGGTTTAGGGTAGGGCAGTGGTGTTCGGGCAGTGTAGGGGGTCGTGCTGGTGGTGGTGTTTCAGGGTTTATGGTAGTGCATTGGGGTTCGGATTGTGTAGGGGGTCGTGCTGGGGGTTAGTGTTTTAGGGTTTAGGGCAGTGCAGTGGTGTTCGGGCAGTGTAGTTATCGTGCTGGGGGTGGTGTTTTAGAGTTTAGGGCAGTGCAGTGGTGTTCGGTCAGTGTAGGGGTTCTTGCTGGGGATGGTGTTTTAGGGTTTAGGGCAGTGCAGTGGAGTTCGGTCAGTGTAGGTCGTCCTGCAGGGGCTGGTGTTTCAGAATTTAGGGCAGTGCTATCCTATTCGAGCAGTGTAGGGGGTCCTGCTGGGGGTGGTGTTTTAGGGTTTAGGGCAGTGGTGTTAAGGCAGTGTAGGGGATGTTTCTGGGGGTGGTGTTTCAGGGTTTAGGGCAGTGGTGTTAAGGCAGTGTAGGGGGTGTTGCTGGGGGTGGTGTTTTAGGGTTTAGGGAAGTGCAGTGGAGTTCGGTCAGTGTAGGTCGTCCTGCAGGGGCTGGTGTTTCAGAATTTAGGGCAGTGCTATCCTATTCGAGCAGTGTAGGGGGTCCTGCTGGGGGTGGTGTTTTAGGGTTTAGGGCAGTGGTGTTAAGGCAGTGTAGGGGATGTTTCTGGGGTGGTGTTTCAGGGTTTAGGGCAGTGGTGTTAAGGCAGTGTAGGGGGTGTTGCTGGGGGTGGTGTTTCAGGGTTTAGGGCAGTGCAGTGGTGTTTGGGCAGTGTAGGGGTTCGTGATGGCGTTGGTGTTTCAGGGTTTAGGGTAGTGCAGTGGTGTTCGGGCAGTATAGGGGTCGTGCTTGGGCTGGTGATTCAGGGTTTAGGGCAGTGCAGTTCGTGCTGGGGGTGCTGTTTCAGGGTTTAGGGCAGTGGTGTTCGGGCATTGTATGGGGTCGTGAGGGGGGTGGTGTTTCAGGGTTTAGGGCAGTGCAGTTTTGTTTGGGCTGTGTAGGGGGTCGTGCTTGGGTTAGTGTTTCATGGCTTAGGGCACTGCAGTGGTATTCGGGCAGTGTAGGGGGTGGTGCTGGGGGTGGTGTTTCAGGGTTTAAGGCAGTGCAGTGGTGTTTGGGTAGTGTAGTGTGAAGTGCTGGGGTAGTGTTTCAGGGTTTAGGGCAGAGCAGTGGTGTTTGGGCATTGTATGGGATCATGCAGGGGGTAGTGTTTCAGGGTTTAGGGCAGTGCAGTTGTGTTCGGGCAGTATAGGGGGTCGTGCAGGGGGTGGTGTTTCAGGGTTTCGGGCAGTGCAGTGGTGTTTGAGCAGTGTAGGGGGTCTTGCTGGGGGTGGTGTTTCAGGGTTTAGGGCAGTGGTGTTCGGGCAGTGTAGGGGGTCTTGCTGGGGGTGATGTTTCAGCATTCAGGGTAGTGGTGTTCGGGCAGTGTAGGGGATCTTGCTGGGGTGGTGTTTCAGGGTTTAGGGCAGTGGAGTGGCATTCAGGCAGTGTAGCGGGTCTTGCTCGGGGTGCTGTTTCAGGGTTTAGCGGCAGTGGCGTTCTGGCAGTGTAGGTGGTCTTGCTCGGGTGGTGTTTCAGGGTTTAGGGTAGTGGCGTTTGGGCAGTGTAGGGGGTCTTGCTGGGGCTGGTGTTTCAGGGTTTAGGGCAGTGCAGTGGTGTTCGGGCAGTGTAGGGGGTCTTGCTGGGGCTGGTGTTTCAGGGTTTAGGGCAGTGCAGTGGTGTTCGGGCAGTGTAGGGGATCGTGGTGGGGCTGGTGTTTCAGGGTTTAGGGCATTGCAGTGGTGTTCAGGTATTGTAGGGGGTTGTGCTGGGGCTTGTGTTTCAGGGTTTAGAGCAGCGCAATCGTGTTCGGACAGTGTAGGGGGTCGTTCTGTTGGTGGTGTTTCGGGGTTTAGGGCAGTGCAATGGTGTTCGGGCAGTGTAGGGGATCGTGCTTGGGCTGGTGTTTCAGGGTTTAGGGCAGTGCGGTGGGTGTTAGGGCACTGTAGGGGGTCGTGCTGGGGCTTGTGATTCAGGGTTTAGGGCAGTGCAGTGGTGTTCGGGCAGTGTAGGTGGTCGTGCTGGGGGTGGTGTTTCAGGTTTTAGGGCAATGCAGTGCTGTTCGGGCAGTGTAGGGAGACGTGCTGGGGTAGTGTTTCAGGGTTTAGGGCAGAGCAGTGGTGTTCGGATAGTGTAGGGGGTTGTGCTGGGGGTGGTGTTTTAGGATTTAGGGCAATGCAGAGCAGTGGTGTTCGGGCAGTGAAGGGGGTCGTGCTGCGGGTGGTGTTTCAGGGTTTAGGGCAGTGCAGTGGTGTTCGTGCAGTGTAGGGCGTCGTGCTGGGGGTGGTGTTTCAGGGTTTAGCGCAGTGCAGTGGTGTACGGGCAGTGTAGGGGGTCGTGCTGGGGTGGTGTTTAAGGGTATGGGGCAGTGATGTTCAGGCAGTGTAGGGGGTCTTGCTGGGGGTGGTGTTTCAGTGTTTAGGGCAGTGCATTGGTGTTCGGGCAATGTTGGGATCGTGCGGTGGGTGGTGTTTCAAGGTTTAGGGCAGTGCAGTGCCATTCGGGCAGTGTAGGGGGTTGTGCAGGGGTGGTGTTTCAGGGTATAATGCAGCGCAGTGGTGTTTGGGTGTTGTATGGTGTTGTGCGGGGGGTGGTGTTTCAGGGGTTAGGGCAGTGCAGTGGTGTTTGGGCAGTGTAGGGGGTTGTGTTGGGGGTGGTGATTCAGGGATTAGTGCAGTGGTGTTCGGGCAGTGTAGGGGTTCGTGCTGGGGTGGTGTTTCAGGGTTTAGGGCAGTGCAGTGCGGTTCGGGCAGTGTAGGGGGTTGTTCTTGGGGTGGTGTTTCAGGGTTTAGGGCAGAGCAGTGGTGTTTGGGCAGTGTAGGGGGTTGTGTTGGGGGTGGTGATTCAGGGATTAGTGCAGTGGTGTTCGGGCAGTGTAGGGGTTCGTGCTGGGGTGGTGTTTCAGGGTTTAGGGCAGTGCAGTGCAGTGCGGTTCGGGCAGTGTAGGGGGTCGTGCTGGGGGAGGTGGTTCAGGATTTTGGGCAGTGCAGTGGTGTTCGGGCAGTATAGGGGGTCATGCTGAGGCTAGTGTTTCAGGGTTTAGTGAAGTGCATTGGTGTTTGGCAGTGTAGTGGGACGTACTGGGGTAGTGTTTCAGGGTTTAGGGCAGAGCAGTGGTGTTCGGGCAGTGTAGGGGTCATGCTGGGTGTTAGACCTGGCACCTTGGCGTGAGTTTCCCTTCCACTTTTTGCTGATGTGCCTCATTGTGTTTTGTTGGTGTTAGCTGCTCAGGGCACTGTGCCACTGCTATTCAGTGCCACAGTGCAAGTGCTCCCTTTGAAAAGTGTATACATTGATTGGTGTCCATGATTGGTTCATTTGGTTTACTGTCAGCCCCTAGTAAAGTGCACCAGGAGTGCCAGGGCTTGTAAATACAAATACCGCTGGTGGGCTTGCAGCACTGGTTGTGCCACCCACAGAAGCGGCCAATTAAAATGTGTCTAGGGTCTGCCACTGCAGAACCTGCGCGCAGTCTGGTACTGTCGCGCTGATTGCGCAAGTACACCCACTTGCCAGTCCCTAAACCTTCCCTTAACTACATATTAGTCACCCCTCTGGTAGGCCCAAGGGCAGGGTGCATTGTAGGCATAAGGTAGGACATGTCCTGATGTGTGTGGCATGTTCTAATAGTGAATTACAGCCATTTTCATTTTTCACTATTGAAGGCTACCTGCTCTCCATAGGCCAGAATGGGCTGCTGGAATTACTACACGCTGTGACCCCAGTGGACTCATAGAGCATGGTAGAAAGTCAAGTTTAGTATGCCTGAACTCAGAATAATAAAATACTTCTTTTAGTAAAGTTTATTTTAATATCCTGTATTTGTAAATATTACTTTTAGAAAGTTAGTATTTACTGACCTGGCCATTTCAGTCCGCCTCTGCTGTGTGTGTGTGTTCTGCCTAGCAACAGTGAAGAGCAGGGCTGGGGAATTCCAGGGGACAGGCTGGCTGCCAGGTGGTGGGTAGAGAGATTACACCAGGATGGGTGGGAGGAGTACACCTTTGACTCTGAATAGACCTGTGCTCTGCCACCACAATGCCGGCTCCGCCCCCTGTGGAGCGGCTGATGTCTCTGCCCTGCTGCTGAAAGGAAAGAGCAGAGTCACCACAACAAAGTGCTCCAAAACTGGACTGAGCCAGGCCCCCTGGCGACAAAGAACAAAAGATTTGCGCTTTAAAAGAAGGAGCCCTGCTCCTAAGAAATCAGATCCTGTTTGCGCCAAGACGAACCTCTGCCTGAAGGAGAAGGACCTGGAGAAGCTGAAGGAGGAATACTGTCTCTCTGCCTGAGAGACTGGCCTGCAGTGGGTGCCTGTCTGCTGGAAGGAGAGGAAAAGACTAAAGGAAAATGACTTTGCATCAACTTGTGCTTTCAAACAATCTCCAAGGGCTTGCTTGTGAACTTGCCCCCTGATCTGCGCCCCAGGAACAGTGGGCGCTACCTTTCCCCCAGAAGAGGAGAAGCTGCTGGATGCAATCCCGTGACGCTGACCCCCAGAGAACCTGTGTGCCTTTCACTTTCTCTGCACCGCGACATCTGCCACCTGGGGCTACCACGAGCACCGCCAGGACCTGCCTAGCTGGTCCCAGCACCGCAAGTACCTGCCCCTCCGAGCCGTAGCTCGCACCGCGAAGAAAAGAACCTGAGTGTCCAACCACCGAGCCTCTGCGACCCTGCGCCGCCGAGATCACTGCGAGGACCTTTTACACACTGGTGATCCCCGGGAAAGCCGATCGCGCTGCAACGCGCTAAGAATTGCCCTGGAGCTGCTCTCCCCTCCTCTGACCTTGGTCGTGTGGCTGAGACGTTCTGCGAGTGTGCCACGAAGCACCGCCGCCCTCTGACTGTGAGGGACGACACCGCGATGTGGGACACCTCTCCGTGGAACCCCGAGGCTGCAGTGACCATCCCCGTGAAGACTAAAGGTATTTGTGCTTGTTCGCTCTAAAGTACGGCCTTTACTTGCCTTCGTACGAGCCGTACCTACATTGGGAAGATTTGGGACTTGTGCGCGTGATACGGCCCGTACTTGCCTTCTTACGGACCGTACCTGCTTTGAAAGTAACTTGTACCCCTTGGGACGGCCCGTACCTGCCTTCGTACGGCGCGTCCCTGCCTTTGAAATACTTGTGTCTGGTACCGTAGTTCGACCCGTACTGCCCTTGTACGCACCATACCGGTGCTGCCGTCCATGTACGGCGCGTCCCTGCCACTGCACGGACCGTACAGCATTGAAATCTATTGCCGGCGCTCACGCGGGAAGCGTGAGACTTGGCAAGCGAAGCCTGTAGCGAGTTCGACGCGTACCTACGTAGGTACGGCCCGTCTGGTTCAAGGCCTGCATACGCGTGCTCACGCGAGAAGCATAAGAAACGGAACGACGGACTAAAATAGCTGTACGAAGCGTACCTGAGGCGCTACGAAGCGCACAACCCCCCAAAGTAGCTTACTTTGAATAGAACTGTGCCATTTGTATCATCTGTGGACTGCCTTTAAGCCATTTAAGAGTAACTGGATTAGTACTTGCAAGAGAACTGTATTTTAGCAACCTGCCTGCAAGAAATCTTTTATATAAAGACATATATTTTTACAGAAATACAGCCTTGTGTCTTTGTGTGGTGGGGTGGTGATTATTGTGTGGGACAACTTGAAACGCTTAACCTAATGCCCTCTGGAAATTTAGCCTGACTGCTCGCGCCACGTTACCTAGAGGGTGAGCAGGGGTTATTTTTAAAGAGGTAATCCTACGCCCTGACTTAGAGGAAAGGGTCCCTGCTTGTCGCAAGTGCATACCTGCGCCAACCAGAGACCCTGGATTCTAACATTGGTGACAGCGGTGTGGATTTACGGATTTGCGTTCTTGGTGTCTGCGCAGTGATTACTAACCATTGCACAGTGAGGACAGTCCAGTAGCTTAAGCCACAGAACTTTAAAAATTGTAATTTCAGTTGCCAAGTAAAGAAGATCCCGTCTGTTTGAAGCCATGCCGGGCTCAAACAGCACAGAGAATACAGCATCTAGAACCTCTGAGAGAGAGGATCTAGAATGGGATGAGTCAAAGCTGGACAACTACAAAAGAGATGAACTCAAGTACTTCTGCCAGAAGTTTAAGGTTCCACACAGAGGATGCTCAACCAAAGCAGATTTCAAAATGGCACTGAGAGCCTGGATGGAATCAAGGGGTGCAACTGAGGATGTTGTACCTGAGGAAGTTGACCTATTGGCGCCAGCGGAGAGCATCCACAGTGCTGGCCGAGATCTGTCACCAAGGGAGCCGGCAGACAGACAGGCCACCAGGGATCATGGAATGAAATTGGCAGAGCTGAAGCTAAAAGGACAATTGGAGTTAGAGAGCAAGAAGATGGCTCTTGAAGAAAGAAAGATCCAAATGGAGCACGACGCCAGAATGAGGGAACTGGCGATAAAAGAGAAAAGTTTGGAGAACACTCCCTCTGGTGGCAGCGCAACGCCGGTGCAGGTAGAGTCAAGGGTGTACATACCAAAAGATGTAGTTAAAGAGTTCTTCAGGAATGAGGACATAGGGCAATGGTTCCGGGCCTATGAGGTAGCCATGTCCTCCCACCGGGTCCCTGAGAAAGATTGGGGAGCGGGGTTGTGGGGACGGTTCCTCAGTGAGAGGCGGGACACACTTTTAGATTTGCCCTTTGACATGCAGAATTCTTACCCCCACATGAAAGAAGCTTTAATGACCAGATATGGGCTAACTCCTGAATTGTATAGACAGAGGTTCAGGGGGTGCACCAAGATTGCGGGGAGTACGTATGTGGAGTATGTGACCTTTTTCTGCAGAGCACTGCATGGCTGGGTGAAGGGTAGCAAAGTTGATGATTACCAAGGTCTCTTTGATTTAATTGCATGGGAGCACTTGTCGCTTAATTGTTTTCCTGAGCTACGCCAACACCTGATAGATTGCAAGCTGACTAACCCTAGGAAGCTTGCAGAGGAGGCGGACCGCTGGGCCAGCACCAGGGTCCACAAGGGTCACGTGGGAGACTCCGCCAAGGGTGGGCTGGGTCCCCAGCAGAAGAGTGGGGGGGACAGGGGAAAACAGAAGGGGTTTCCAAAAGGCCCCCAAAGTAATACCCAAGGGAACCAGCAGAAAGGTTCTCAGCCTCCCCCACCCCCGAAGCAGACAGGGGCCCCGACAGGTAAACCTGTTCCCAAGGGGCCCCCTCAGTGTTATAAATGTGGTGAGCTGGGTCACTTTGCCAGTGATCCCAAGTGTCGCCAGTATGTGAAACCCGCACCCACTGGTGCTCCACCCAGGCAAGTGGCTACAGTAGCCTTTGGGGAGGAGGTAGAAGCCCAAGGTGGGTGGGACCCCGTCCAGATGACCTTAGTCTCACTAGGAGACAGTGAGATGGTCCCCCAAGCCAACTTGCCCTCTAACACTAAGAAATATGGGCAAGTGGTGACCGTCAATGGGAAGAAGGTAGAGGCTCTTAGAGACACAGGAGCCAGCGTGACTGCAGTGCGGCAGCACCTGGTATCTCAAGAGCAGGTGGTACCCCATGCCTATTGTCGGGTTGTCAATGCTGACAACACAGAGAGTCATTGTCCAATGGCTCAAGTTCCCTTTTAGTGGGGGGGGGGGGGTCTCTGGTACTCTGCAAGTCACTGTGAGAACTGCCATGCCTGTAGACTGTCTCCTAGGGAATGACTTGGAGAGCTCCCCTTGGGAAAAGGTGGAG
Organism: Triturus cristatus; assembly: GCF_964204655.1. NCBI lineage: Eukaryota > Metazoa > Chordata > Amphibia > Caudata > Salamandridae > Triturus > Triturus cristatus. The sequence goes on along the minus strand of NC_140579.1, from coordinate 404,083,454 downwards.
AAGACAGCCCATCTGCGGATGGTGGGCTTACCTGATTGGGCGTGCGTGACCACCCGGTCGATGGCAGCCAGTAGGGGTGTTGAAGGGACCCTGGAGCCTGAGGGAGAGGCCCAGGAACCGGCCTTAGAGAGAGGGCAAGGGAGGCACGGGAAACCGGCTCCTGAAGTTCCCACGGCCCAGGAGGAAGCAGACCTTGAGGGGGATGCCCAGGAGCCTACCGGGGAACAGATAGCCGAACTGGGGGACCTGCCTGAGCTGACCCATTGGCAGCAGGAAGGAGGCCCCTCCAGGGAGGAATTCTGCAGGGAGCAGAAGGAGTGCCCCTCTCTAGTGGGTATGCGGCAGCAGGCTGCAGCCCAGGCCAATGGTGATCAGTCCGGTACTCACTTAATCTACTGGGAGAACGACATCCTGTACTCAGAGCCTAAGGTTGCTGAACCTGGGTCAGCCCGTGCGCTGGTGGTACCCCAGAAGTTCAGAGCCTTCCTACTGGGGCTGGCTCACGACGTTCCGTAAGCAGGACATTTGGGGCAGGACAAGACCTTTGAGAGGCTTGTCACCCACTTCTATTGGCCCCAAATGCGCAGGAGTTCTGACACTCACTGCAGGACATGCCAGACTTGCCAGGCAAGTGGCAAGAGTAGAAGGAAGCTGAAAGCTCCACTCCAACCTTTCCCTGTGGTCAGTACCCCATTCCAGTGAGTGGGGATTGACATTGTGGGGCCACTGGACCCCAAGACAGCCATGGGCAACAGGTTTATCCTGGTCTTGGTGGACCATGCCACCCGGTACCCTGAAGCCATCCCTCTGAGGACAGTGACGGCCCCCGTGGTGGGACGGGCACTGATGGGAATTTTCTCACGAGTAGGATTCCCTCTAGAGGTGGTGTCTGACAGGGGGACCAATTTCATATCGAAATATATGAAATCCCTTTGGCAAGAGTGTGGTGTGACATACAAGTTCACCACCCCTTACCATCCCCAAGGAAACAGGTTGGTTGAGAGATTCAACCGAACCCTAAAGGGCATGATTATGGGTCTTGAGGAACCCATGAGGCGTAAGTGGGACGTCCTCTTACCATGCCTTCTCTTTGCGTACCGTGAGGTGCCACAAAAGTCTCTGAGCTTTTGTATGGCCACCCAGTACGAGGACCTCTTAGTCTGGTCAAGGAAGGCTGGGAGCAATCTCCCAGGAAACCTCCCCAGAATGTATTTAGTTACATGCTGGCCTTCAGGAACCAGACTAGGCGTTTCAGGCAACTTGCTGAGGCAAATCTGGAAGCCAGCCAGGAGGAAATGAAGCGGTGGTACGACCAGAATGCCACTCTGGTTGAGCTTCAACCTGGTCAAAAGGTATGGGTCCTGGCCCCTGTGGAGCCTTGTGCACTCCAGGACAAGTGGACAGGACCCTTTGAGATTGTGGAGCGCAAGAGTTCTGTCACCTACTTGGTGAACTTGCAGTCTCCTAGGAACCCCTTAAGGGTCCTACATGTCAATCGCCTCAAGCCCCACTTGGAGAGGTCCGAAGTGGGCATGCTCTTGGCCACCGATGATGGGACGGAGGAGGAGTCTGAGCCTCTTCCTGACCTCTTGGTAGCCTCAGAGCAAGACGGGTCAGTGGATGGAGTTAACCTCTCACCCACCCTGACCCCTGAACAACAGAATGACCGCCGCCAGCTGCTGGGGCAGTTTCCTGACCTGTTCTCCCTGGTTCCTGGTATCACAGATTGGTGTGTCCATGATGTGGATACAGGAGACAGCTTACCTGTGAAGCACAAAGCTTACAGGGTAACTGACAGGGTCAGAGCCTGCATCAAAGAGGAGGTCTCAAAGATGCTTGCTCTTGGGGTGGTTGAGTCCTCCAGCAGTCCTTGGGCCAGCCCAGTGGTCTTGGTCCCAAAGGCTGCGGCGCCGGGTGCCACACCCGAACTCCGGTTCTGTGTGGACTACCGAGGACTCAATTCAGTCACGAAGACTGACGCGCACCCTATCCCCAGAGCTGATGAGCTCATCGATCGGTTAGGGGCTGCCCGGTACCTCAGCACGTTTGATCTAACGTCTGGGTACTGGCAGATCGCCTTAACTGGTGGGGCCAAAGAGAGGTCCGCATTCTCCACACCAGATGGGCATTTCCAGTTCCGGGTTATGCCATTTGGGATGAAGAATGCCCCTGCCACCTTCTAGAGGTTGGTCAACCAGGTGTTGGCTGGACTGACCGAGTTCAGCGCAGCATACCTGGATGACATCGCAGTGTTCAGTGGCACATGGAAAGAACACCTGCAACATCTCTGGGAAGTGTTGATGGCACTGCGCAAGGCAGGCCTCACGATCAAGGCAAGCAAGTGTCAGATCGAGCAGGGGTCCGTGGTGTACTTGGGACACCAGGTGGGGAGCGGCCAGGTGGCACCCCTACAACCCAAGATAGAAACCATCCTGGCTTGGGAGCCCCCAAAGACCCAGACGGAGGTGAGGGCCTTTTTAGGACTCACCGGGTACTACAGGGCTGTTTGTGTATTGTAGGGGGTCGTGCTGGGGGTACTGGCAGCATCATTGCCCCCTTGACAGAGCTGACTTCGAAGAAGCAGCCCAGAAAAGTGATATGGACTGACACCTGTCAGAAGGCCTTTGACACCCTGAAAACTGCCATGTGCACGGCGCCCGTGCTCTTGGCTCCTGACTTCTCCAAAGAATTCCTAGTGCAGACAGATGCATCAGAGCATGGTGTAGGGGCTCTTCTCTCACAGATGACTGAGGAGGGCTGGGACCAACCTGTAGCCTTCATAAGTAGGAGGTTACTTCCACGGGAACAAAGGTGGAGTGCAATAGAGCGAGAAGCATTTGCTGTGGTCTGGGCGCTGAAGAAGCTGAGGCCCTACTTGTTTGGGACTCACTTCCGGGTTCAGACCGACCACAGGCCCCTCAGATGGTTGATGCAAATGAGGGGTGAGAACCCAAAACTGTTGAGGTGGTCCATCTCCCTACAGGGTATGGACTTTACGGTGGAGCATCGCCCTGGCACAGATCACGCCAATGCTGACGGTCTGTCCAGGTTTTTCCACCTTAGTGAAGAGGAACTCCCTGGGGTAGGGTAGTTCCTCCCACATTTCAGCTGGAGGGGACACGTGTTAGACCTGGCACCTTGGCGTGAGTTTCCCTTCCACTTTTTGCTGATGTGCCTCATTGTGTTTTGTTGGTGTTAGCTGCTCAGGGCACTGTGCCACTGCTATTCAGTGCCACAGTGCAAGTGCTCCCTTTGAAAAGTGTATACATTGATTGGTGTCCATGATTGGTTCATTTGGTTTACTGTCAGCCCCTAGTAAAGTGCACCAGGAGTGCCAGGGCTTGTAAATACAAATACCGCTGGTGGGCTTGCAGCACTGGTTGTGCCACCCACAGAAGCGGCCTAGTAAAATGTGTCTAGGGTCTGCCACTGCAGAACCTGCGCGCAGTCTGGTACTGTTGTGCTGATTGCGCAAGTACACCCACTTGCAGTCCCTAAACCTTCCCTTAACTACATATTAGTCACCCCTCTGGTAGGCCCAAGGGCAGGGTGCATTGTAGGCATACGGTAGGACATGCCCTGATGTGTGTGGCATGTTCTAATAGTGAATTACAGCCATTTTCGTTTTTCACTATTGAAGGCTACCTGCACTCCATAGGCCAGAATGGGCTGCTGGAATTACTACATGCTGTAATCCCAGTGGACTCAGAGAGCATGGTAGAAAGTCAAGTTTAGTATGCCTGAACTCAGAATAATAAAATACTTCTTTTAGTAAAGTTTATTTTAATATCCTGTGTTTGTAAATACTACTTTTAGAAAGTTAGTATTTACTGACCTGGCCATTTCAGTCCGCCTCTGCTGTGTGTGTGTGTGTTCTGCCTAGCAACAGTGAAGAGCAGGGCTGGGGAATTCCAGGGGACAGGCTGGCTGCCAGGTGGTGGGTAGAGAGATGACACCAGGATGGGTGGGAGGAGTACACCTTTGACTCTGAATAGACCTGTGCTCGGCCACCACAATGCCGGCTCCGCCCCCTGTGGAGCGGCTGATGTCTCTGCCCTGCTGCTGAAAGGAAAGAGCAGAGTCACCACAACAAAGTGCTCCAAAACTGGACTGAGCCAGGCCCAGGCACCCTGGCGACAAAGAACAAAAGATTTGCGCTTTAAAAGAAGGAGCCCTGCTCCTAAGAAATCAGATCCTGTTTGCGCCAAGACAAACCTCTGCCTGAAGGAGAAGGACCTCGAGAAGCTGAAGGAGGAATACTGTCTCTCTGCCTGAGAGACTGGCCTGCAGTGGGTGCCTGTCTGCTGGAAGGAGAGGAAAAGACTAAAGGAAAAAGACTTTGCATCAACTTGTGCTTTCAAACAATCTCCAAGGGCTTGCTTGTGAACTTGCCCCCTGATCAGCGCCCCAGGAACAGTGGGCGCTACCATTCCCCCAGAAGAGGAGAAGCTGCTGGATGCAATCCCGTGACGCTGACCCCCAGAGAACCTGTGTGCCTTTCACTTTCTCTGCACCGCGACATCTGCCACCTGGGGCTACCACGAGCACCGCCAGGACCTGCCTAGCTGGTTCCAGCACCGCAAGTACCTGCCCCTCCGAGCCATAGCTCGCACCGCGAAGAAAAGAACCTGAGTGTCCAACCACCGAGCCTCTGGGACCCTGCGCCGCCGAGATCACCGCGAGGACCTTTTACACACTGGTGATCCCCGGGAAAGCCGATCGCGCTGCAACGCGCTAAGAATTGCCCCGGAGCTGCTCTCCCCTCCTCTGACCTTGGTCGTGTGGCTGAGACCTTCTGCGAGTGTGCCACGAAGCACCGCCGCCCTCTGACTATGAGGGACGACACCGCGACGTGGGACACCTCTCCGTGGAACCCCGAGGCTGCAGTGACCATCCCCGTGAAGACTAAAGGTATTTGTGCTTGTTCGCGCTAAAGTACAGCCCGTACTTGCCTTCGTACGAGCCGTACCTACATTGGGAAGATTTGGGACTTGTGCGCGTGATACGGCCCGTGCTTGCCTTCGTACGGACCGTACCTGCTTTGAAAGTAACTTGTACCCCTTGGGACGGCCCGTACCTGCCTTCGTACGGCGCGTCCCTGCCTTTGAAATACTTGTGTCTGGTACCGTAGTTCGACCCGTACTGCCCTTGTATGCACCGTACCGGTGCTGCCGTCCGTGTACGGCACGTCCCTGCCACTGCACGGACCGTACAGCATTGAAATCTATTGCCGGCGCTCACGCGAGAAGCGTGAGGCTTGGCAAGCGAAGCCTGTAGCGAGTTCGACGCGTACCTACGTAGGTACGGCCCGTCTGGTTCAAGGCCTGCTTACGCGTACTCACGCGAGAAGCGTGAGAAACGGCACAACGGACTAAAATAGCGGTACGAAGCGTACCTGAGGCGCTACGAAGCGCACAACCCCCCAAAGAAGCTTATTTTGAATAGAACTGTGCCATTTGTATCATCTGTGGACTGCCTTTAAGCCATTTAAGAGTAACTGGATTAGTACTTACAAGAGAACTGTATTTTAGCAACCTGCCTGCAAGAAATCTTTTATATAAAGACATATATTTTTACAGAAGTACAGCCTTGTGTCTTTGTGTGGTTGGGTGGTGATTATTGTGTGGGACAACTTGAAACGCTTAACCTAATGCCCTCTGGAAATCTAGCCTGACTGCTCGCGCCACGTTACCTAGAGGGTGAGCAGGGGTTATTTTTAAAGAGGTAATCCTACGCCCTGACTTAGAGGAAAGAGTCCCCGCTTGTCGCAAGTGCATACCTGCGCCAACCAGAGACCCCAGATTCTAACACTGGGAGTAGTGTTTTAGGGTTTAGGGCAGTGCAATGGTGTTCGTGCAGTGTAGGGAGTCGTGCAGGGGGTGGTGTTTCAGGGTTTAGGGCAGTGTAGTGGTGTTCGTGCAGTGTAGGGGGTCTTGCCGGGAGTGGTGTTTTAGGGTTTAGGGCAGTGGTGTTCGGGCAGTGTAGGGGGTCTTGCTGGGGGTGGTGTTTCAGGGTTTAGGGCAGTGGTGTTTGGACAGTGTAGGGGGTCTTGCTGGGGTGGTGTTTCAGGGTATATGGCAATGCAGTGGCGTTCAGGCAGTGTTGGGGGTCTTGCTGGGGGTGGTGTTTCAGGGTTTAGGGCAGTGGTGTTCGGGCATTGTAGGGGGTGTTGCTGGGGCTGGTGTTTCAGGGTTTACGGCAGTGCAGTGGTGTTCGGGCAGTGTAGGGGGTCTTGCTGGGGCTAATGTTTCAGGGTTTAGGGCAGTGCAGTGGTGTTCCGTCAGTGTAGGGGGTCGTGCTGGGGCTGGTGTTTCAGGGTTTAGGGCAGTGCAGTGGTGTTCGGGCAGTGTAGGGGGCTCGTGCTGGGCGTGTTTTTTCAGGGTTTAGGGTAGGGAAGTGGTGTTCGGGCAGTGTAGGGGGTCGTGCTGGGGGTGGTGTTTCAGGGTTTATGGTAGTGCATTGGTGTTCGGATAGTGTAGGGGTCGTGCTGGGGGTTAGTGTTACAGGGTTTAGGGCAGTGCAGTGGTGTTCGGGCACTGTAGGGGGTCTTGCTGGGGATGGTGTTTTAGGGTTTAGGGCAGTGGAGTGGCATTCAGACAGTGTAGGGGGTCTTGCTAGGGGTGGTGTGTCAGGGTTTAGGGCAGTGCAGTGGCGTTCGTCCAGTGTAGTGGGTCTTGCTGGGTGTGGTGTTTCAGGGTTTAGGGTAGTGGCGTTTGGGCAGTGTATTGGATCTTGCTGGGGCTGGTGTTTCAGGGTTTAGGGCAGTGCAGTGGTGTTTGGGCAGTGTAGGGGGTCTTGCTGGGGCTGGTGTTTCAGGGTTTAGGGCAGTGCAGTAGTGTTCGGGCAGTGTAGTGGGTCATGCTGGGGCTGGTGTTTCAGGGTTTAGGGCAGTGCAATGGTGTTTGGGCAGTGTAGGGGTTCGTGCTGGGGTTGGTGTTTCAGGGTTTAAGGCAGTGCAGTGGTGTTCAGGCAGTGTAGGGGTTGTGCTGGAGCTGGTGATTCAGGGTTTAGGGCAGTGCAGTGGTGTTCGGGCAGTGTAGGGGTTTGTGCTGGGGGTGGTGTTTTAAGGTTTAGGGCTGTACAGTGCAGTGGTGTTTGGGCAGTGAAGGGGGTCGTGCTGGGGGTGGTGTTTCAGGGTTTAGGGCAGTGCAGTGGTGTACAGGCAGTGTAGGGGGTCGTGCTGGGGGTGGTGTTTAAGGGTTTAGGGCAGTGGTGTTCGGGCATTGTAGGCGGTATTGCTGGGGCTGGTGTTTCAGGGTTTAGGGCGGTGCAGTGGTGTTTGGGCAGTGTAGGGGGTCTTGCTGGGGCTGGTGTTTCAGGGTTTAGGGCAGTGCAATGGTGTTTGGGCAGTGTAGGGGTTCGTGCTGGGGTTGGTGTTTAAGGGTTTAGGGCAGTGTAGTGGTGTTCGGGCAGTTTAGGGGTCATGCTGGGGGGTGGTGTTTTAGAGTTTGGGGCAGTGCGGTGGTGTTCGGGCACTGTAGAGGGTCTTGCTGGGGATGGTGTTTTAGGGTTTAGGGCAGTGGAGTGGCATTCAGACAGTGTAGGGGGTCTTGCTAGGCGTGGTGTTTCAGGGTTTAGGGCAGTGCAGTAGCTTTCGTCCAGTGTAGTGTGTCTTGCTGGGGTGGTGTTTCAGGGTTTAGGGTAGTGGCGCTCGGGCATTGTATTGGATCTTGCTGGGGCTGGTGTTTCAGGGTTTAGGGCAGTGCAGTGCTGTTTGGGCAGTGTAGGGGGTCTTGCTGGGGCTGGTGTTTCAGCGTTTAGGGCAGTGCAGTGGTGTTCGGGCAGTGTAGTGGGTCGTGCTGGGGCCGGTGTTTCAGGCTTTAGGGCAGTGCAATGGTGTTTTGGCAGTGTAGGGGTTCGTGCTGGGGTTAGTGTTTCAGGGTTTAAGGCAGTGCAGTGGTGTTCGGGCATTGTAGGGGGTGTTGCTGGGGCTGGTGTTTCAGGGTTTAGGGCAGTGCAGTGGTGTTCGGGCAGTGTAGTGGGTCATGCTGGGGCTGGTGTTTCAGGGTTTAGGGCAGTGCAATGATGTTTGGCCAGTGTAGGGGTTCGTGCTGGGGTTGGTGTTTCAGTGTATAAGGCAGTGCAGTGGTGTTCGGGCAGTGTAGGGGTCGTGCTGGGGCTGGTGATTCAGGGTTTAGGGCAGTGCAGTGGTGTTCGGGCAGTGTAGGGGGTTGTGCTGGGGGTGGTGTTTCATGGTTTAGGGCAGTGCAGTGGTGTACGGGCAGTGTAGGGGGTCGTGCTGGGGGTGGTGTTTAAGGGTTTAGGGCAGTGGTGTTCGGGCATTGTAGGGGGTGTTGCTGGGGGTGGTGTTTCAGCGTTTAGGGCAGTGCAGTGGTGTTCGGACAGTGTAGTGGGTCTTGCTGGGGCTGGTGTTTCAGGGTTCAGGGCAGTGCAGTGGTGTTCGGTCAGTGTAGGGGTGTCGTGCTGGGGCTGGTGTTTCAGGGTTCAGGGCAGTGCAGTAGTGTTCGGGCAGTGTAGGGGGTCGTGCTGGGGGTGGTTTTTCAGGGTTTAGGGTAGGGAAGTGGTGCTCGGGCAGTGTAGGGGGTCGTGCTGGGGGTGGTGTTTCAGGGTTTATGGTAATGCATTGGTGTTCGGATAGTGCAGGGGTCGTGCTGGGGGTTAGTGTTTTAGGGTTTAGGGCAGTGTAGTGGTGTTCGGGCAGTTTAGGGGTCGTGCTGGGGGGTGGTGTTTTAGAGTTTAGGGCAGTGCAGTGGTGTTCGTCCAGTGTAGTGGGTCTTGCTGGGGGTGGTGTTTCAGGGTTTAGGGTAGTGGCGTTCGGGCAGTGTATTGGATCTTGCTGGGGCTGGTGTTTCAGGGTTTAGGGCAGTGATGTTTGGGCAGTGTAGGGGGTCTTGCTGGGGCTGGTGTTTCAGGGTTGAGGGCAGTACAGTGGTGTTCGGGCAGTGTAGGGGGTCGTGCTGGGGCTGGTGTTTCAGGGTTTAGGGAAGTGCAGTGGTGTTCAGGCAGTGTAGGGGGTCGTGCTGGGGCTGGTGTTTCAGGGTTTAGGGCAGTGCAGGTGTGTCCGGCAGTGTAGGGGTTGTGCTGGGGCTGGTGATTCAGGGTTTAGGGCAGTGCAGTGGTGTTCGGGCAGTGTAGGGGGTTGTGCTGGGGGTGGTGTTTTAGGGTTTAGGGCTGTGCAGTGCAGTGGTGTTCGGGCAGTGAAGGGGTTCGTGCTGGGGTGGTGTTTCAGCATTTAGAGCAGTGCAGTTTTGTTTGTGCAGTGTAGGGGGTCGTGCTGGGGGTGGTGTTTCAGGGTTTAGGGCAGTGCAGTGGTGTACGGGTAGTGTAGGGGGTCGTGCTGGGGGTGGTGTTTCAGGGTTTAGGGCAGTGCAGTGGTGTTCGGGCAGTGTAGGGGTCGTGCGGTGGGTGGTGTTTCAGGGTTTATGGCAGTGCAGTGGCATTCGGGCAGTGTAGGGGTTTGTGCTGGGGGTGGTGTTTTAGGGTTTAGGGCTATGCAGTGCAGTGGTGTTCGGGCAGTGAAGGGGGTCGTGCTGGGGGTGGTGTTTCAGCATTTAGGGCAGTGCAGTGGTGTTCGTGAAGTGTAGAGGGTTGTGCTGGGGGTGGTGTTTCAGGGTTTAGGGCAGTGCAGTGGTGTACTGGCAGTGTAGGGGGTCATGCTGTGGGTGGTGTTTAATGGTTTGGTGGCAGTGGTGGTCAGGCAGTGTAGGGGGTCTTGCTGGGGGTGGTGTTTCAGGGTATATGGCAGCGCAGTGGTGTTCGGGCGTTGTATGGTGTTGTGCCAGGGGTGGTGTTTCAGGGTTTAGGGCAGTGCAGTTTTATTAGAGCAGTGAGGGGGTCGTGCTTGGGGTGGTGTTTCAGGGTTTAGGGCAGTGCAGTGGTTTTCGGGCAGTGCAGGGGGTTGTGTTGGGGGTGGGGATTCAGGGATTAGTGCAGTGGTGTTCCGGCAGTGTAGGGGGTCGTGCTTTGGGTTGTGTTTCAGGGTTTAGGGCAGTGCAGTGGTGTTTGCGCAGTGTAGGGGTTCGTGCTGGGGGTGGTGTTTCAGGGTTTAAGGCAGTGCAGTGGTGTTCGGGCAGTGTAGGAGGTCGTGCTGGGGGAGTCGGTTCAGGATTTAGGGCAGTGCAGTGGTGTTCGGGCATTGTAGGGGGTCATGCTGGGGCTAGTGTTTCAGAGTTTAGAGCAGTGCATTGGTGTTTGGCAGTATAGTGGGACGTGCTGTGGTAGTGTTTCAGGGTTTAGGGCAGAGCAGAGGTATTCGGGCAGTGTAGGGGTCATGCTGGAGGTAGTGTTTTAGGGTTTAGGGCAGTGTAATGGTGTTCGTGCAGTGTAGGGGGTCTTGCTGGGAGTGGAGTTTTAGGGTTTAGGGCAGTGGTGTTTGGGCAGTATAAGGGGTCTTGCTGGGAGTGGTGTTTCAGGGATTAGGGCAGTGGTGTTTGGACAGTGTAGGGGGTCTTGCTGGGGTGGTGTTTCAGGGTTTAGGGCAGTGCAGAGGTGTTCAGGCAGTGTTAGGGGTCTTGCCGGGGTTGGTGTTTCAGGGTTTTGGCAAAGGTGTTCGGGCAGTGTAGGGGGTCTTGCTGGGGGTGGTGTTTTAGGGTTTAAGGCAGTGGTGTTTGGACATTGTAGGGGGTGTTGCTGGGGCTGTTGTTTCAGGGTTTAGGGCAGTGCAGTGGTGTTTGGGCAGTGTAGGGGGTCTTGCTGGGGCTGGTGTTTCAGGGTTTAGGGCAGTGCAGTGGTGTTCGGTCAGTGTACGGGGTCGTGCTGGGGCTGATGTTTCAGGGTTTAGGGCAGTGCAGTGGTGTTCGGGCAGTGTAGGGGGTCGTGCTGGCTGTGGTTTTTCAGGGTTTAGAGTAGGGAAGTGGTGTTCGGGCAGTGTAGGGGGTCGTGCTGGGGGTGGTGATTTATGGTAGTGCATTTGTGTTCGGATAGTGTAGGGGTCGTGATGGGGGTTAGTGTTTTAGGGTTTAGGGCAGTGTAGTGGTGTTCGGGCAGTTTAGGGGTCGTGCTGGGGGTGGTGTTTTAGAGTTTAGGGCAGTGCAGTGGTGTTCGGGCACTGTAGGGGGTCTTGCTGGGGATGGTGTTTTAGGGTTTAGGGCAGTGGAGTGGCATTCAGACTGTGTAGGGGGTCTTGCTAGGGGTGGCGTTTCAGGGTTTAGGGCTGTGCAGTGGCGTTCGTCCAGTGTAGTGGGTCTTGCTGGGTGTGGTGTTTCAGGGTTTAGGGTAGTGCAGTGGTGTTTGGGCAGTGTAGGGGGTCTTGCTGGGGCTGGTGTTTCAGGGTTTAGGGCAGTGCAGTGGTGTTCGGTCAGTGTACGGGGTCGTGCTGGGGCTGATGTTTCAGGGTTTAGGGCAGTGCAGTGGTGTTCGGGCAGTGTAGGGGGTCGTGCTGGCTGTGGTTTTTCAGGGTTTAGAGTAGGGAAGTGGTGTTCGGGCAGTGTAGGGGGTCGTGCTGGGGGTGGTGATTTATGGTAGTGCATTTGTGTTTGGATAGTGTAGGGGTCGTGATGGGGGTTAGTGTTTTAGGGTTTAGGGCAGTGTAGTGGTGTTCGGGAAGTTTAGGGGTCGTGCTGGGGGTGGTGTTTTAGAGTTTAGGGCAGTGCAGTGGTGTTCGGGCACTGTAGGGGGTCTTGCTGGGGATGGTGTTTTAGGGTTTAGGGCAGTGGAGTGGCATTCAGACTGTGTAGGGGGTCTTGCTAGGGGTGGCGTTTCAGGGTTTAGGGCTGTGCAGTGGCGTTCGTCCAGTGTAGTGGGTCTTGCTGGGTGTGGTGTTTCAGGGTTTAGGGTAGTGGCGTTCGTGCAGTGTATTGGATGTTGCAGGGGCTGGTGTTTCACGGTTCAGGGCAGTGCAGTAGTGTTTGGGCAGTGTAGGGGGTCGTACTGGGGCTGGTGTTTCAGGGTTTAGAGTAGGGAAGTGGTGTTCGGGCAGTGTAGGGGGTCGTGCTGGGGGTGGTGATTTATGGTAGTGCATTTGTGTTCGGATAGTGTAGGGGTCGTGATGGGGGTTAGTGTTTTAGGGTTTAGGGCAGTGTAGTGGTGTTCGGGCAGTTTAGGGGTCGTGCTGGGGGTGGTGTTTTAGAGTTTAGGGCAGTGCAGTGGTGTTCGGGCACTGTAGGGGGTCTTGCTGGGGATGGTGTTTTAGGGTTTAGGGCAGTGGAGTGGCATTCAGACTGTGTAGGGGGTCTTGCTAGGGGTGGCGTTTCAGGGTTTAGGGCTGTGCAGTGGCGTTCGTCCAGTGTAGTGGGTCTTGCTGGGTGTGGTGTTTCAGGGTTTAGGGTAGTGGCGTTCCTGCAGTGTATTGGATGTTGCAGGGGCTGGTGTTTCACGGTTCAGGGCAGTGCAGTAGTGTTTGGGCAGTGTAGGGGGTCGTACTGGGGCTGGTGTTTCAGGGTTTAGAGCAGTGCAGTGGTGTTGGGGCAGTATAGTGGGTCGTGCTGGGGCTGGTGTTTCAGGGTTTAGGGCATTGCAGTGGTGTTTGGGCAGTGTACGGGTTCGTGCTGGGGTTGGTGTTTCAGGGTTTAAGGCATTGGTGTTCGGCCAGTGTAGGGGGTCGCGCTGGGGGTGGTGTTTCAGGGTTTATTGTAGCACATTGGTGTTCGGATTGTGTAGGGGGTCGTGCTGGGGGTTAGAGTTTTAGGGTTTAGGGCAGTGCAGTGGTGTTCGGGCAGTGTAGGGGTCGTGCTGGGGGTGGTGTTTTAGAGTATAGGGCAGTGCAGTGGTGTTCGGGCAGTGTAGGGGGTCTTGCTGGGGATGGTGATTTAGGGTTTAGGGCAGTGCAGTGGAGTTCGGCCAGTGTAGGTTGTCCTGCTGGGGCTGGTGTTTCAGGGTTTAGGGCAGTGCTGTGGTGTTCGAGCAGTGTAGGGGGTCTTGCTGGGGATGGTGTTTTTGGGTTTAGGGCAGTGATTTTAAGGCAGTGTAGGGGGTGTTTCTGGGGATGGAGTTTCAGGGTTTAGGGCAGTGGTGTTAAGGCAGTGTAGGGGGTGTTGCTGGGGGTGGTGTTTCAGGGTTTAGGGCAGTGCAATGCTGTTCGTTCAGTGAAGGGGGTTGTGCTGGGGCTGGTGTTTCAGGGTTTAGGGCAGTGCAGTGGTGTTCGGGCAGTGTAGTGGGTTGTGCTGGGGCTGGTGTTTCAGGGTTTAGGGCAGTGAGGTGGTGTATGGGCAGTGTAGGGGTTCGTGCTGGCGTTGGTGTTTAAGGGTTTAGGGCAGTGCATTGGTGTTTGGGCAGTGTAGGGGTCGTGCTGGGGGTTCGTGTTTTAGGGTTTAGGTCAGTGCAGTGGTGTTCGGGCAGTGTAGGGGTCGTGCTGGGGGTGGTGTTTTAGAGTTTAGGGGAGTGCAGTGGAGTTCGGGCAGTGTAGGGGTCTTGCTGGGGATGGTGTGTTAGGGTTTAGGGCAGTGGAGTGGCGTTCAGGCAGTGTAGGGGGTCTTGCTAGGGGTGGTGTTTCAGGGTTTAGGGCAGTGCAGTGGCGTTCGGGTAGTGTAGGGGGTCTCGCTGGGGATGGTGTTTTAGGGTTTAGGGCAGTGGAGTGGCGTTCAGGCAGTGTAGGGGGTCTTGCTAGGGGTGGTGTTTCAGGGTTTAGGGCAGTGCAGTGGTGTTCGGGCAGTGTAGTGGGTCATGCTGGGGCTGGTGTTTCAGGGTTTAGGGCAGTGGAGTGGCGTTCAGGCAGTGTAGGGGGTCTTGCTAGGGGTGGTGTTTCAGGGTTTAGGGCAGTGCAGTGGCGTTCGGGTAGTGTAGGGGGTCTTGCTGGAGGTGGTGTTTCAGGGTATAGGATAGTAGTGTTCGGGCAGTGTATTGGGTCTTGCTGGGGCTGGTGTTTCAGGGTTTAGGGCAGTGCAGTGGTGTTCGGGAAGTGTAGGGGGTCTCGCTGGGGATGGTGTTTTAGGGTTTAGGGCAGTGGAGTGGCGTTCAGGCAGTGTAGGGGGTCTTGCTAGGGGTGGTGTTTCAGGGTTTAGGGCAGTGCAGTGGTGTTCGGGCAGTGTAGTGGGTCATGCTGGGGCTGGTGTTTCAGGGTTTAGGGCAGTGCAATGATGTTTGGGCAGTGTAGGGGTCGTGATGGGGCTGGTGATTCAGGGTTTAGGGCAGTGCAGTGGTGTTCGGGCAGTGTAGGGGGTTGTGCTGGGGGTGGTGTTTCAGGGTTTAGGGCAGTGCAGTGGTGTACGGGCAGTGTATGGGGTCGTGCTGGGGGTGGTGTTTAAGGGTTTAGGGCAGTGGTGTTCGGGCATTGTAGGGGGTGTTGCTGGGGGTGGTGTTTCAGCGTTTAGGGCAGTGCAGTGGTGTTCGGACAGTGCAGTGGGTCTTGCTGGGGCTGGTGTTTCAGGGTTCAGGGCAGTGCAGTGGTGTTCGGTCAGTGTACGGGTGTCGTGCTGGGGCTGGTGTTTCAGAGTTGAGGGCAGTGCAGTAGTGTTCGGGCAGTGTAGGGGGTTGTGCTGGGGGTGGTGTTTCAGGGTTTAGGGCAGTGCAGTGGTGTACGGGCAGTGTATGGGGTCGTGCTGGGGGTGGTGTTTAAGGGTTTAGGGCAGTGGTGTTCGGGCATTGTAGGGGGTGTTGCTGGGGGTGGTGTTTCAGCGTTTAGGGCAGTGCAGTGGTGTTCGGACAGTGCAGTGGGTCTTGCTGGGGCTGGTGTTTCAGGGTTCAGGGCAGTGCAGTGGTGTTCGGTCAGTGTACGGGTGTCGTGCTGGGGCTGGTGTTTCAGGGTTGAGGGCAGTGCAGTAGTGTTCGGGCAGTGTAGGGGGTCGTGCTGGGGGTGGTTTTTCAGGGTTTAGGGTAGGGAAGTGGTGTTCGGGCAGTGTAGGGGGTCGTGCTGGGGGTGGTGTTTCAGGGTTTATGGTAGTGCATTGGTGTTCAGATAGTGCAGGGGTCGTGCTGGGGGTTAGTGTTTTAGGGTTTAGGGCAGTGTAGTGGTGTTCGGGCAGTTTAGGGGTCGTGCTGGGGGTGGTGTTTTAGAGTTTAGGGCAGTGCAGTGGTGTTCGTCCAGTGTAGTGGGTCTTGCTGGGGGTGGTGTTTCAGGGTTTAGGGTAGTGGCGTTCGGGCAGTGTATTGGATCTTGCTGGGGCTGGTGTTTCAGGGTTTAGGGCAGTGCAGTGATGTTTGGGCAGTGTAGGGGGTCTTGCTGGGGCTGGTGTTTCAGGGTTGAGGGCAGTACAGTGGTGTTCGGGCAGTGTAGGGGGTCGTGCTGGGGCTGGTGTTTCAGGGTTTAGGGAAGTGCAGTGGTGTTCGGGCAGTGTAGGGGGTCGTGCTGGGGCTGGTGTTTCAGGGTTTAGGGCAGTGCAGGTGTGTCCGGCAGTGTAGGGATTGTGCTGGGGCTGGTGATTCAGGGTTTAGGGCAGTGCAGTGGTGTTCGGGCAGTGTAGGGGGTTGTGCTGGGGGTGGTGTTTTAGGGTTAGGGCTGTGTAGTGCAGTGGTGTTCGGGCAGTGAAGGGGTTCGTGCTGGGGTGGTGTTTCAGCATTTAGAGCAGTGCAGTTTTGTTCGTGCAGTGTAGGGGGTCGTGCTGGGGGTGGTGTTTCAGGGTTTAGGGCAGTGCAGTGGTGTACGGGTAGTGTAGGGGTCGTGCGGTGGGTGGTGTTTCAGGGTTTATGGCAGTGCAGTGGCATTCGGGCAGTGTAGGGGTTTGTGCTGGGGGTGGTGTTTTAGGGTTTAGGGCTATGCAGTGCAGTGGTGTTCGGGCAGTGAAGGGGGTCGTGCTGGGGGTGGTGTTTCAGCATTTAGGGCAGTGCAGTGGTGTTCGTGAAGTGTAGAGGGTTGTGCTGGGGGTGGTGTTTCAGGGTTTAGGGCAGTGCAGTGGTGTACTGGCAGTGTAGGGGGTCGTGCTGTGGGTGGGGTTTAATGGTTTGGGGGCAGTGGTGGTCAGGCAGTGTAGGGGGTCTTGCTGGGGGTGGTGTTTCAGGGTATAAGGCAGCGCAGTGGTGTTCGGGCGTTGTATGGTGTTGTGCGGGGGTGGTGTTTCAGGGTTTAGGGCAGTGCAGTTTTATTAGAGCAGTGAGGGGGTTGTGCTTGGGGTGGTGTTTCAGGGTTTAGGGCAGTGCAGTGGTTTTCGGGCAGTGCAGGGGGTTGTGTTGGGGGTGGGGATTCAGGGATTAGTGCAGTAGTGTTCCGGCAGTGTAGGGGGTCGTGCTTTGAGTTGTGTTTCAGGGTTTAGGGCAGTGCAGTGGTGTTTGTGCAGTGTAGGGGTTCGTGCTGGGGGTGGTGTTTCAGGGTTTAAGGCAGTGCAATGGTGTTCGGGCAGTGTAGGAGGTCGTGCTGGGGGAGTCGGTTCAGGATTTAGGGCAGTGCAGTGGTATTCGGGCAGTGTAGGGGTCATGCTGGAGGTAGTGTTTTAGGGTTTAGGGCAGTGTAATGGTGTTCGTGCAGTGTAGGGGGTCTTGCTGGGAGTGGAGTTTTAGGGTTTATGGCAGTGGTGTTTGGGCAGTATAAGGGGTCTTGCTGGGAGTGGTGTTTCAGGGATTAGGGCAGTGGTGTTTGGACAGTGTAGGGGGTCTTGCTGGGGTGGTGTTTCAGGGTTTAGGGCAGTGCAGTGGAGTTCGGCCAGTGTTGGTCGTTCTGCTGGGGCTGGTGTTTCAGGGTTTAGGGCAGTGCAGTGGTGTTCGGGCAGTGTAGGGGGTCTTGCTGGGGGTGGTGTTTTAGAGTTTAGGGCAGTGATGTTAAGGCAGTGTGGGGGTGTTTCTGGGGGTGGTGTTTCAGGGTTTAGGGCAGTGCAGTGGTGTTTGGGCAGTGTAGGGGGTTGTGCTGGGGCTGGTGTTTCAGGGTTTAGGGCAGTGCAGTGGTGTTCGGGCAGTGTAGTGGGTCTTGCTGGGGCTGGTGTTTCAGAGTTTAGGGCAGTGCAGTGGTGTTTGGGCAGTGTATGGGGTCGTGCTGGGGATGGTGTTTCAGGGTTTATGGCAGTGCAGTTGTGTTCGGGCAGAGTAGGGGGTCGTGCCGGTGGTGGTTTTTCAGGGTTTAGGGTAGGGTAGGGCAGTGGTGTTCGGGCAGTGTAGGGGTCATGCTGGGGGAGGGGTTTCAGGGTTTATGGTAGTGCATTGGTGTTCAGATAGTGCAGGGGGTCGTTCTGGGGGTTAGTGTTTTAGGATCTAGGGCAGTGCGGTGGTGTTCGGGCAGTGTAGGGGTCGTGCTGGGGGTGGGGTTTTAGAGTTTAGGGCAGTGCAGTGGTGTTCGGGCAGTGTAGGGGGTCTTGCTGGGAATTGAGTTTTAGGGTTTAGGGCAGTGGAGTGGCATTCAGGCAGTGTAGAGGGTCTTGCTAGGGGTGGTGTTTCAGGGTTTAGGGCAGTGCAGTGGCGTTCGGGAAGTGAAGGGGGTCTTGCTGGGGCTGGTGTTTCAGGGTATGGGATAGTGGCATTCGGGTAGTGTATTGGGCCTTGCTGGGGCTGGTGTTTCAGGGTTTAGGGCAGTGCAGTGGTGTTTGTGTAGTGTAGGGGGTCTTGCTGGGGCTGGTGTTTCAGGGTTTTGGAAAGTGCAGTGGTGTTCGGGCAGTGTAGGTGGTCTTGCTGGGGCTGGTGTTTCAGGGTTTAGGGCAGTGCAATGGTGTTGGGGCAGTGTAGGGGTTGTTCTGTTGGTGATGTTTCAGGTTTTAGAGCAGTGCAGTGGTGTTGGGGCAGTGTATGGGGTTATGCTGTGGCTGGTGTTTCAGGGTTTAGGGCAATGCAGTGGTATTCGGGCAGTGTAGGCGGTCGTTCTGGGGTAGTGTTTCAGGGTTTAGGGTAGAGCAGTGGTGTTCGGGCAGTGTAGGGGTCATGCAGGGGGTGGTGTTTTAGTGTTTAGGACAGTGCAGTGGTGTTCGGGCAGTGTAGGGGGTCTTGCTGGGGGTGGTGTTTCAGGGTATAAGGCAGCGCAGTGGTGTTCGGGCGTTGTATGGTGTTGTGCGGGGGTGGTGTTTCAGGGTTTAGGGCAGTGCAGTTTTATTAGAGCAGTGAGGGGGTTGTGCTTGGGGTGGTGTTTCAGGGTTTAGGGCAGTGCAGTGGTTTTCGGGCAGTGCAGGGGGTTGTGTTGGGGGTGGGGATTCAGGGATTAGTGCAGTAGTGTTCCGGCAGTGTAGGGGGTCGTGCTTTGGGTTGTGTTTCAGGGTTTAGGGCAGTGCAGTGGTGTTTGTGCAGTGTAGGGGTTCGTGCTGGGGGTGGTGTTTCAGGGTTTAAGGCAGTGCAATGGTTTTCGGGCAGTGTAGGAGGTCGTGCTGGGGGAGTCGGTTCAGGATTTAGGGCAGTGCAGTGGTATTCGGGCAGTGTAGGGGTCATGCTGGAGGTAGTGTTTTAGGGTTTAGGGCAGTGTAATGGTGTTCGTGCAGTGTAGGGGGTCTTGCTGGGAGTGGAGTTTTAGGGTTTATGGCAGTGGTGTTTGGGCAGTATAAGGGGTCTTGCTGGGAGTGGTGTTTCAGGGATTAGGGCAGTGGTGTTTGGACAGTGTAGGGGGTCTTGCTGGGGTGGTGTTTCAGGGTTTAGGGCAGTGCAGTGGAGTTCGGCCAGTGTTGGTCGTTCTGCTGGGGCTGGTGTTTCAGGGTTTAGGGCAGTGCAGTGGTGTTCGGGCAGTGTAGGGGGTCTTGCTGGGGGTGGTGTTTTAGAGTTTAGGGCAGTGATGTTAAGGCAGTGTGGGGGTGTTTCTGGGGGTGGTGTTTCAGGGTTTAGGGCAGTGCAGTGGTGTTTGGGCAGTGTAGGGGGTTGTGCTGGGGCTGGTGTTTCAGGGTTTAGGGCAGTGCAGTGGTGTTCGGGCAGTGTAGTGGGTCTTGCTGGGGCTGGTGTTTCAGAGTTTAGGGCAGTGCAGTGGTGTTTGGGCAGTGTATGGGGTCGTGCTGGGGATGGTGTTTCAGGGTTTATGGCAGTGCAGTTGTGTTCGGGCAGAGTAGGGGGTCGTGCCGGTGGTGGTTTTTCAGGGTTTAGGGTAGGGTAGGGCAGTGGTGTTCGGGCAGTGTAGGGGTCATGCTGGGGGAGGGGTTTCAGGGTTTATGGTAGTGCATTGGTGTTCAGATAGTGCAGGGGGTCGTTCTGGGGGTTAGTGTTTTAGGATCTAGGGCAGTGCGGTGGTGTTCGGGCAGTGTAGGGGTCGTGCTGGGGGTGGGGTTTTAGAGTTTAGGGCAGTGCAGTGGTGTTCGGGCAGTGTAGGGGGTCTTGCTGGGAATTGAGTTTTAGGGTTTAGGGCAGTGGAGTGGCATTCAGGCAGTGTAGAGGGTCTTGCTAGGGGTGGTGTTTCAGGGTTTAGGGCAGTGCAGTGGCGTTCGGGAAGTGAAGGGGGTCTTGCTGGGGCTGGTGTTTCAGGGTATGGGATAGTGGCATTCGGGTAGTGTATTGGGCCTTGCTGGGGCTGGTGTTTCAGGGTTTAGGGCAGTGCAGTGGTGTTTGTGTAGTGTAGGGGGTCTTGCTGGGGCTGGTGTTTCAGGGTTTTGGAAAGTGCAGTGGTGTTCGGGCAGTGTAGGTGGTCTTGCTGGGGCTGGTGTTTCAGGGTTTAGGGCAGTGCAATGGTGTTGGGGCAGTGTAGGGGTTGTTCTGTTGGTGATGTTTCAGGTTTTAGAGCAGTGCAGTGGTGTTGGGGCAGTGTATGGGGTTATGCTGTGGCTGGTGTTTCAGGGTTTAGGGCAATGCAGTGGTATTCGGGCAGTGTAGGCGGTCGTTCTGGGGTAGTGTTTCAGGGTTTAGGGTAGAGCAGTGGTGTTCGGGCAGTGTAGGGGTCATGCAGGGGGTGGTGTTTTAGTGTTTAGGACAGTGCAGTGGTGTTCGGGCAGTGTAGGGGGTCATGCAGGGGGTGGTCTTTCAGGGTTTAGGGCAGTGCAGTGGTGTTCGGGCAGTGTAGGGGGTCATGCAGGGGGTGGTGTTTCAGGGTTTAGGGCAGTGCAGTGGTGTTTGGGCAGTGTAGGGGGTCTTGCTGGGGTAGTGTTTCAGGGTTTAGGGCAGTGGTGTTCGGGCAGTGTAGGGGGTCTTGCTGGGGGTGGTGTTTTAGGGTTTAGGGCAGTGGTGTTAAGGCAGTGTAGGAGGTTTTGCTGGGGGTGGTGTTTCAGGGTTTAGGGCAGTGCAGTGGTGTTTGGGCAGTGTAAGGGGTATTGCTGGGGCAGATGTTTCAGGGTTTAGGGCAGTGCAGTGTTGTTCGGGCAGTGTAGGGGATCGTGCTGGGGCTGGTGTTTCAGGGTTTAGGGCAGTGCAGTGGTGTTCGTGCTGTGTAGGGGGTCATGCTGGGGCTGGTGTTTCAGGGTTTAGGGTAGTGTAGTGGTATTTGTGTAGTGTAGGGGGTCGTGCTGATGCTAGTGTTTTAGGGTTTAGGGTAGTGCAGTGATGTTTGTGTAGTGTAGGGGATCGTGCTGGGGGTAGTGTTTTAGGGTTTAGGGCAGTGCAGTGGTGTTTGCGTAGTGTAGGGGTCGTGCTGAGGGTAGTGTTTTAGGGTTTAGGGTAGTGCAGTGGTATTTTGGTAGTTTAGGGGGCCGTACTAGGGTAGTGTTTTAGGGTTTAGGATAGTGCAGTGGTGTTAGTGTAGTTATGGGGGTCATGCTGGGGGAAGTGTTTTAGGGTTTAGGTTAGTGCAGTGGTGTTTGGGTAGTGTAGGGGGTCGTGCTGAGGGTAGATTTAGTGTTTAGGGTAGTGCAGTGATGTTTGGGTAGTGTAGTGGGTCGTGCTGGGGGTAGATTTAGCGTTTAGGGTAGTGCATGTGGTGTTTGGGTAGTGTAGGGGTTGTGCTGGGAGTAGATATAGGGTTTAGTGTAGTGCAGTGGTGTTTGAGTAGTGCAGGGAGTTGTGCTGGTGGAATGTTTTAGGGTTTAGGGTTTAGGGTAGTGCAGTGGTGTTTGGGTAGTGTAGGGGGTCTTGCTGGGGGTAGTGGTCTAGGGTTTAGGGTAGTGCAGTGGTGTTTGGGTAGTGTAGTGGGTCGTGCTGGGGGTAGATTTAGGGTTTAGGGTAGTGCATGTGGTGTTTGGGTAGTGTAGGGGTCGTGCTGGGAGTAGCTATAGGGTTTAGTGTAGTGCAGTGGTGTTTGAGTAGTGCAGGGAGTTGTGCTGGTGGAATGTTTTAGGGTTTAGGGTAGTGCAGTGGTGTTTGGGTAGTGTAGGGGGTCATCCTGGGGTAGTGGTTTAGGGGAGTGGAGTGGTGTTTGGGTAGTGTAGGGGGTACTGCTGGGGGTAGTGTTTTAGGGTTTAAGGTAGTGCAATGGTTTTTGGGCAGTGTAGGGAGTACTGCTGGGGGCAGTGTTTTAGGGTTTAGGGTAGTGCAGTGGTGTTTGGTTTGTGTAGGGGGTACTGCTGGGGGTAGTGTTTTAGGGTAGTGCAGTGGTGTTTGTGTAGTGTAGGCGGTAATGTTTTAGGGTTTGCAGTGGTGTTTGTGTAGTGTAGAGGGTGGTGCTAGGTGTAGTATTTTAGGTTTTAGGGTAGTGCAGCGGTGTTTGTGTAGTGTAGGGGGTCATGTTTTAGGGTTTAGGGTAGTGCAGTGGTCTTTGGGTAGTGTAGGGGTCGTGTAGGGGGTAGTGTTTTAGGGTTTATGGTAGTGCAGTGATGTTTGTGTAGTGTAGGGGGTCGTGCTTGGGGTAGATTTAGGATTTAGGGTAGTGCAGTGGTGTTTGTGTACTGTAGGGGTCATGCTGACGGTAGTGTTTTAGGGTTTAGGGCAGTGCAGTGATGTTTGGGTAGTGTAGGGGGTCGTGCTGACAGTAGTGTTTTAGGGTTTAGTGTAGTGCAGTGGTGTTTGGGTAGTGTAGGGGCCCGTGCTGGGGGCAGTGTTTTAGGGTTTAGGGTAGAGCTGTGGTGTTTGGTTAGTGTAGGGGGTTGTGCTGGGTTAGAGTTTTAGGGTTTAGGATAGTGCAGGGGTGTTAGTGTAGGTTAGGGGGTCGTGCTGGAGGTAGTGTTTTAGTGATTAGGGTAGGGCAGTGGTGTTTGGGTAGTGTAGTGGGTCGTGCTGAGGGTAGATTTAGTGTTTAGGGTAGTGCAGTCGTGTTTGGGTAGTGTAGAGAGTTGTGCTGGGGTAGATTTCGGGTTTAGGGTAGTGGAGTGGTGTTTGAGTAGTGTAGGGGTTGTGCTGGGGGTAAATTTAGGGTTTAGTGTAGTGCAGTGTTTTTTGAGTAGTGCAGAGAGTTGTGCTGGGGGAATGTTTCAGGGTTTAGGGTAGCTCAGTGGTGTTTGGTTAGTGTAGGAGGTCGTGCTAAGGGTAGTGGTTTAGGGTTTAGTGTAGTGCAGTGTTGTTTGGCTAGTGTAGGGGGTCGTGCTGGGGTAGTGGTATAGGGTTTAGGGGAATGCAGTGGTGTTTGGGTAGTGCAGGGGGTACTGCTGGGGGTAGTGTTTTAGGGTTTAGGGTAGTGCAGTGGTGTTTGGGTAGTGTACAGGGTCGTGCTGGGGGTAGTGTTTTAGGGTTTAGGGTAGTGCAGTGGTGTTTGTGTAGTGTAGGGGGTTGTGTTTTAGGGTTTAGTGTAGTGTAGTGGTGTTTGTGTGGTGTATGGGGCCGTGCTGGGTATAGTGTTTTATCTTTTAGGGTAGTGCAGCGGTGTTTGTGTACTGTAGGGGTGCGTGTTTAGGGTTTAGGGTAGTGTAGTGGTCCTTGGGTAGTGTAGGGGGTCATGTGGAGGGTATTGTTTTAGGGTTTTTGGTAGTGCAGTGGTGTTTGGGCAGTGTAGGGGATTGTGCTGGGGGTTAGCGTTTTAGGGTTTAGGGCAGTGCAGTGGTGGTCGGGTAGTGTAGAGGGTCATGCTGGGGGTGGTGTATTAGGGTTTAGGGCAATGCAGTGGTGTTCGGGCAGTGTAGGGGTCGTGCTGGGGGTGGTCTTTTAGGGTTTAGGGCAATGCAGTGGTGTTTGGGCAGTGTAGGGGGTCATGCTGGGGGTGGTGTTTCAGGGTTTAGGGTTGTGCAGTGGTGTACGGGCAGTGTAGGGGATCGTGCTGGGATAGGGTTTGGGGCAGTGGTGTTCAGGCAGTGTAGTGGGTCTTGCTGGGGGTGGAGTTTCAGGGTTTAGGGCAGTGCAGTGGTGTTCGGGCAGTGTAGGGGGTCATGCGGGGGGTGGTGTTTCAGGGTTTTGGGCAGTGCAGTTGCATTCGGGCAGTGTAGGGGGTCGTGCAGGTGGTGGTGTTTCAGGGTTTAGGGCAGTGCAGTGGTGTTTGGGAGTTGTATGGTGTCATGCGGGGGTGGTGTTTCAGGGTTTAGGCCAATGCAGTTTTGTTCGGGCAGTGTAGGGTGTCGTGCTTGGGGTGGTGTTTCAGGGTTTAGGGCAATGCAGTGGTGTTCGGGCAGTGTAGGTGGTTGTGCTTGGGGTGGTGTTTCAGGGCTTTGGGCAGTGCAGTGGTGTTCGGGCAGAGTATGGGGTCGTGCTGGGGGTGGTGTTTCAGAGTTTAGGGCAGTGGTGTTCGGGCTGTGTAGGGGGTCTTGCTGGTGTGGTGTTTCAGAGTTTAGGGTAGTGCAGTGACGTTTAGGAAGTGCAGTGTGTCTTGCTGGGTTGGTGTTTCAGGTTTTAGGGCAGTGGTGTTCAGGCAGTGTAGGGGGTCTTGCTGGGGCTGGTGTTTCAGGGTTTAGGGAAGTGCAGTGGTGTTAGGGCAGTGTAGGGGGTCTTGCTGGGGCTGATGTTTCAGGGTTTAGGGCAGTGCAGTGGTGTTTGGGCAGTGTAGGGTGTTGTGCTTGGGGTGGTGTTTCAGGGCTTAGGGCAGTACAGTGGTGTTCGAGCAGAGTAGGGGGTTGTGCTGGGGGTGGTGATTCAGGGTTTAGGGCAGTGGTGTTCGGGCTGTGTAGTGGGTCTTGCTGGGGTGGTATTTCAGGGTTTAGGGTAGTGCAGTGGCGTTCAGGAAGTGTAAGGGGTCTTGCTGGGGCTTGTGTTTCAGTTTTTAGGGCAGTGGTGTTAGGGCAGTGTAGGGGGTCTTGCTGGGGCTGGTGTTTCAGGGTTTAGGGCAGTGCAGTGGTGTTTGGGCAGTGTAGGGGGTCATGCTGGGATGGTGTTTCATGGTTTAGGGCAGTGCAGTGGCGTTCGGGCAGCGTAGGGGGTGGTGCTGGGGTGGTGTTTCAAGGTTTAGGGTAGGGCATTGGTGTTCGGGGAGTGTAGGGGGTCGTGCTGGGTGTGGTGTTTCAGGGTTTATGGTAGTGCAGTGGTGTTCGGGTAGTGTAGGGGTTGTGCTGGTGGTTAGCGTTTTAGGGTTTAGGGCAGTGCAGTGGTGTTCGGGCAGTGTAGGGGGTCTTGCTGGGGATGGCGTTTTAGGGTTTAGGGCAGTGCAGTGGTGTTTGGGCAGTGTAAGGGGTTGTGTTGGGGGTGGTGTTTCAGGCTTTAGGGCAGTGCAGTGGTGTTCGGGCACTGTAGGGGGTCTTGCTGGGGATGGTGTTTTAGGGTTTAGGGCAGTGCAGTGGTGTTCGGGCAGTGTACGGGGTTGTGCTGGAGGTGGTGTTTCAGGGTATGGGGCAGTGGTGTTCAGGCAGAGTAGGGGGTCTTGCTGGGGGTGGTGTTTCAGGGTTTAGGGCAGTGCAGTTTTGTTCGAGCAATGTTGGGGTCGTGCTTGAGGTGGTGTTTCAGGGTTCAGGGCAGTGCAGTGGTGTTTGGGTAGTGTAGGGGGTTATGTTTCAGGGCTTAGGGCAGTGCAGTGGTGTTCGGGCAGTGTAGGGGTTCGTGCTGGGGGTGGTGGTTCAGGGTTAAGGGCAGTGCAGTGGTGTTCGGACAGTGTAGGGGGTCATGCTGGGGTTAGTGTTTCAGGGTTTAGGGCAGTGCAGTGGTGCTTGGGCAGTGTAGTGGAACATGCTGGGGTAGTATTTCAGGGCTTAGGGCAGAACAGTGGTGTTCGGGCAGTATAAGGGTCAGGCTGGGGGTAGTTTTTTAGGTTTTAGGACAGTGCAGTGGTGTTCGGGCAGTGTAGGGGGTTTTGCTGGGGGTGGTGTTTCAGGGTTTAGGGCAGTGGTGTTCGGGCAGTGTAGGGGGTCTTGCTGGGGTTGGTGTTTCAGGGTTTAGGGCAGTGGTGTTCGGGCAGTGTAGGGGGTCTTGCTGGGGTGGTGTTTCAGGGTTTAGGGCAGTGCAGTGGTGTTCAGGCAGTGTAGGGGGTCTTGCTGGGGTGGGGTTTCTGGGTTTAGGGCAGTGCAGTGGTGTTCAGGCAGTGTAGGGGGTCTTGCTGGAGGTGGTGTTTCAGGGGTTAGGGCATTGGTGTTCAGGCAGTGAAGGGGTTCTTGCTGGGGGTGGTGTTTCAGGGTTTAGGGCAGTGGTGTTCGGGCAGTGTAGGGGGTCCTGCTGGGGCTGGTGATTCAGGGTTTAGGGCAGTGCAGTGGTGTTCGGGCAGTGTAGGGGTTCTTGCTCGGGGTGGTGTTTCAGGGTTTAGGGCAGTGCAGTGGTGTTCGGGCAGTGTAGGGGATCGTGCTGGGGCTGGTGTTTCAGTGTTTAGGGAAGTGCAATGGTGTTCAGGCAGTGTAGGGGGTCGTGCTGGGGCTACGGATTAGGGCAGTGCAGTGGTGTTTGGGTAGTGTAGGGGGTCGTGCTGGGGTAGTGTTTCAGGGTTTAGGGCAGAGCAGTGGTGTTCGGGCAGTGTAGGGGTCATGCTGGGGATGGTGTTTTAGGGTTTTGAGCAGTGCAGTGGTGTTCGGGCAGTGTAGGGGGTCTTGCTAGGGGTGGTGTTTCAGGGTTTAGGGCAGTGCAGTGGCGTTTGGGCAGCGTAGAGGGTCGTGCTGGGGGTGGTGTTTCAGGGTTTAGGGTCGGGCATTGGTGTTCAGGTAGTGTAGGGGGTCGTGCTGGGGGTGGTGTTTCAGGGTTTATTGTAGTGCAGTGGTGTTCGGGTAGTGTAGGGGGTCATGCTGGGGGTTAGTGTTTTAGGGTTTAGGGCAGTGCAGTGGTGTTCGGGCAGTGTAGGGGTCGTGCTGGGGTGGTGTTTTAGGGTTTAGGGCAGTGTAGTGTTGTTCGGGCAGTGTAAAGGGTCGTGTTGGGGGTGGTGTTTCAGGCTTTAGGGCAGTGTACAGTGTTGTGCTGGAGGTGGTGTTTCAGGGTATGGGGCAGTGTTGCTCAGGCAGAGTAGGGGGTCTTGCTGGGGGTGGTGTTTCAGGGTTTAGGGCAGTGCAGTTTTGTTCGAGTAGTGTAGGGGTCGTGCTTGGGGATGTGTTTCAGGGTTTAGGGCAGTGCAGTGGTGTTTGGGTAGTGTAGGGGGTCGTGTTTCAGGGCTTAGGGCAGTGCAGTGGTGTTCGGGCAGTGTAGGGGTTCGTGGTGGGGTGGTGGTTCAGGGTTTAGGGCAGTGCAGTGGTGTTCGGACAGTTTAGGGGGTCATGCTGGGGCTAGTGTTTCAGGGTTTAGGGCAGTGGTGTTCGGGAAGTGTAAGGGGTCTTGCTGGGGCTGGTGTTTCAGGGTTTAGGGAAGTGCAGTGGTGTTCGGGTAGTGTAGGGGGACGTGCTGGGATAGTGTTTCAGGGTTTAGGGCAGAGCAGTGGTGTTCGGGCAGTGTAGGGGTCATGCTGGGGATGGTGCTTTAGGGTTTTGGGCAGTGCAGTGGTGTTCGGGCAGTGTAGGGGGTCGTGCTGGGGTGGTGTTTCAGGGTTTATGGTAGTGCTGTGGTGTTCGGGTAGTGTAGGGGGTCGTGCTGGGGGTTAGTGTTTTAGGGTTTAGGGCAGTGCAGTGGTGTTCGGGCAGTGTAGGGGTTGGGCTGGGGTGGTGTTTAAGGGTTTAGGGCAGTGCAGTGCTGTTCGGGCAGTGTTTGGGGGTCTTGCTGGGGATGGTGTTTTAGGGTTTAGGGCAGTGTAGTGGTGTTCGGGCAGTGTAGGGGTTGTGCTGGGGTGGTGTTTAAGAGTTTAGGGCAGTGCAGTGGTGTTCGTGCAGTGTTTGGGGGTCTTGCCGCGGATGGTGTTTTAGGGTTTAGGGCAGTGCAGTGGTGTTCAGGCAGTGTAGGGGGTCTTGCTGGGGGTGGTGTTTCAGGTTTAGGGGATTGGTGCTCAGGCAGTGTAGGGGTTCTTGCTGGGGGTGGTGTTTCAGGGTTTAGGGCAGTGGTGTTCGAGCAGTGTAGGGGGTCCTGCTGGGGCTGGTGATTCACGGTTTAGGGCAGTGCAGTAGTGTTCAGGCAGTGTAGGTGGTATTGCTGGGGTGGTGTTTCAGGGTTTAGGGCAGTGCAGTGGTGTTTGGGCAGTGTAGGGGGTCATGCTGGGGCTGGTGTTTCAGTGTTTAGGGCAGTGCAGTGGTATTCGGGCAGTGTAGGGGGTCATACTGGGGCTTGTGTTTCAGGGTTTAGGGCAGTGCAGTGGTGTTCGGGCAGTTTAGGGGGTTGTGCTGGGGCTGTTGTTTCAGGGTTTAGGGCAGTGCAGTTGTGTTAGGGCAGTGTAGGGGTCGTGCTGGGGCTGGTGTTTCAGGGTTTAGGGCAGTGAAGTGGTGTTCGGGCAGTGTATGGGGTCGTGCTGGGGGTGGAGTTTCAGGGCTTAGGGCAGTGCAGTTCTGTTTGGGCAGTGTAGGGGGTTGTGCGGGGGTGGTGTTTCAGGGTTTAGGGCAGTGTAACAGTGTTCGGGCAGTGTAGGGAGTCATGCTGTTGGTGGTGTTTCAGGGTTTAGGGCAGTGCAGTGGTGTTCGGGCAGTGTAGGGGGTCGTGCTGGGGCTAGGGTTTAGGGCAGTCCAGTGGTGTTCGGGTAGTGTAGGGGGACGTGCTGGGGTAGTGTTTCAGGGTTTAGGGCAGAGCAGTGGTGTTCGGGCAGTGTAGGGGTCATGCCGGGGATGGTGTTTTAGGGTTTTCGGCAGTGCAGTGGTGCTCGGGCAGTGTAGGGGTTTTTGCTGGGGGTGTTGTTTCAGGGTTTAGGGAAGTGGTGTTTGGGTAATGTAGGGGTCTTGCTGGGGGTGGTGCTTCAGGGTTTATGGCAGTACAGTAGTGTTTGGGCAGTGTAGGGGGTAGTGCTGGGAGTGGTGTTTCAGGGATTAGGGCAGTGCAGTGGTGTTTGGGCAGTGTAGGGAGTCGTGCAGGCGATGTTGTGTCAGGGTTTAGGGCAGTGCAGTGATATTCAGGCAGTGTAGCGGGTCCTGCTGAGGGTGGTGTTTCAGGGTTTAGGGCAGTAAAGTGGTGTTTGGGCACAGTAGGGGGTCGTGCTGGGGGTGGTGTTCCAGGGTTTAGGGCAGTTGAGTTGTTTTCGGGCAGTGTAGGGGGTCGTGCAGGGTGTGGTGTTTCAGAGTCTAGGGCAGTGCAGTGGTGCTCGGGCAGGGTAGGGGGTCTTGCTGGGGGTGGTGTTTCAGGTTTTAGGGCAGTAGTGTTCAGGCAGTGTAGGGGGTCTTGCTGGGGGTGGTGTTTCAGGGTTTAGGGCAGTGCAGTGGTGTTCGGGCAGTGTAGGGCGTCGTGCTGGTGGTTGTGTTTTAAGGGTTTAGGGTAGTGCAGTGATGTTTGTGTAGTGTAGGGGATCGTGCTGGGAGTAGTGTTTTAGGGTTTAGGGCAGTGCAGTGGTGTTTGGGTAGTGTAGGGGGTCGTGCTGGGGGTAGTGTTTTAGGGTTAGGGCAGTGCAGTGGTGTTTGCGTAGTGTAGGGGGTCGTGCTGACGGTAGTGTTTTAGGGTTTAGAGTAGTGCAGTGGTATTTGGGTAGTGTAGGGATCGTGCTGTGGTAGTGTTTTAGGGTTTAGTATAATGCAGTGGTGTTAGTGTTGTTTTGGGGTCATGCTGGGGGTAGTGTTTTAGGGTTTAGGGTAGTGCAGTGGTGTTTGGGTAGTGTAGGGCGTCGTGCTGAGGGTAGATTTAGTGTTTATGGTAGTGCTGTGGTGTTTGGGTAGTGTAGGGGGTCGTGCTGGGGGTAGATTTAGGGTTTAGGGCAGTGCAGTGGTGTTTGGGTAGTGCAGGGAGTTGTGCTGGGGGAATGTTTTAGGGTTGAGGGTAGTGCAGTGGTGTTTGGGTAGTGTAGGTGGTTGTGCTGGGGTAGTGGTTTAGGGTTTAAGGTAGTGCAGTGGTGTTTGGGTAGTGTAGGGGGTCGTGCTGGGGGTAGTGGTTTAGGGTTTAGGGCAGTGCAGTGGTGTTTGGGTAGTGTAGGGGTACTGCTGGGGGTAGTGTTTTAGGGCTTAGTGTAGTGCAGTGGTGTTTGGTTTGTGTAGGGGTACTGCTGGGGGTAGTGTTCTATGGTTTAGGATAGTGCAGTGGTGTTTGGGTAGTGTAGGGGGTCGTGCTGGGAGTAGTGTTTTAGGGTTTAGTGTAGTGCAGTGGTGTTTGTGCAGTGCAGTGGGTAGTGTTTTAGGGTTTAGGGTAGTGCAGTGCTGTTTGTGTAGTGTAGAGGGTCGTGCTGGGTGTAGTGTTTTAGGTTTTAGGTTAGTGCAGCGGCGTTTGTGGTGTTTAGGGGGTCGTTTTTTATGGTTTAGGGTAGTGCAGTGATCTTTGGGTAGTGTAGGGGGTCGTGCGGGGGGTAGCGTTTTAGGGTTTATGGTAGTGCAGTGGTGTTTGGGAAGGTTAGGGGGTCGTGCTGTGGGTTAGTGTTTTAGGGTTTAGAGCAGTGCAGTGGTGTTCGGGCAGTGTAGGCGGTCGTGCTGGGGGTGGTGTTTTAGGGGTTAGGGCAGTGCAGTGGTGTTAGGGCAGTGTAGGGGGTCTTTCTGGGAATGGTGTTTTAGGGTTTAGGGCAGTGCAGTGGTGTTCGGGCAGTGTAGGCGGTCGTGCTGGGGGTGGTGTTTTAGGGTTTAGGGCAGTGCAGTGGTGTTAGGGCAGTGTAGGGGGTCTTTCTGGGAATGGTGTTTTAGGGTTTAGGGCAGTGCAGTGGTGTTCGGGCAGTGTAGGGGGTCATGCTGGGGCTGGTATTTCAGGGTTTAGGGTGTTGCAGTAGTGTTCGGGCAGTGTAGGGGGTCGTGCTGGGGCTGGTGTTTCAGGGTTTAGGGTAGTGCAGTGGTGTTTGTGTAGTGTAGGGGTTTGTGCTGGTGGTAGTGTTTTAGGGTTTAGGGTAGTGCAGTGATGTTTGTGTAGTGTAGGGGGTTGTGCTTGGGATAGATTTAGGGTTTAGGGTAGTGCAGTGGTGTTTGTGTAGTATAGGGGGTCATGCTGGGGGTAGTGTTTTAGGGTTTAGAGCAGTGCAACGGTGTTTGGGTAGTGTAGGGGGTCGGGCAGGGGGTAGTGTTTTAGGGTTTAGGGTAGTGCAGTGGTGTTTGGGTAGTGTAGGGGCTCATGCTGGGGGTAGTGTTTTAGGGTAGTGCTGTGGTGTTTGGTTAGTGTAGGGGGTCGTGCTGGGGTAGTGTTTTAGGGTTTAGGATAGTGCAGTGGTGTTTGGTTTGTGTAGGGGTACTGCTGGGGGTAGTGTTCTATGGTTTAGGATAGTGCAGTGGTGTTTGGGTTGTGTAGGGGGTCGTGCTGGGAGTAGTGTTTTAGGGTTTAGTGTAGTGCAGTGGTGTTTGTGCAGTGCAGTGGGTAGTGTTTTAGGGTTTAGGGTAGTGCAGTGCTGTTTGTGTAGTGTAGAGGGTCGTGCTGGGTGTAGTGTTTTAGGTTTTAGGTTAGTGCAGCGGCGTTTGTGGTGTTTAGGGGGTCGTTTTTTATGGTTTAGGGTAGTGCAGTGATCTTTGGGTAGTGTAGGGGGTCGTGCGGGGGGTAGCGTTTTAGGGTTTATGGTAGTGCAGTGGTGTTTGGGAAGGTTAGGGGGTCGTGCTGTGGGTTAGTGTTTTAGGGTTTAGAGCAGTGCAGTGGTGTTCGAGCAGTGTAGGCGGTCGTGCTGGGGGTGGTGTTTTAGGGGTTAGGGCAGTGCAGTGGTGTTAGGGCAGTGTAGGGGGTCTTTCTGGGAATGGTGTTTTAGGGTTTAGGGCAGTGCAGTGGTGTTCGGGCAGTGTAGGCGGTCGTGCTGGGGGTGGTGTTTTAGGGTTTAGGGCAGTGCAGTGGTGTTAGGGCAGTGTAGGGGGTCTTTCTGGGAATGGTGTTTTAGGGTTTAGGGCAGTGCAGTGGTGTTCGGGCAGTGTAGGGGGTCATGCTGGGGCTGGTATTTCAGGGTTTAGGGTGTTGCAGTAGTGTTCGGGCAGTGTAGGGGGTCGTGCTGGGGCTGGTGTTTCAGGGTTTAGGGTAGTGCAGTGGTGTTTGTGTAGTGTAGGGGTTTGTGCTGGTGGTAGTGTTTTAGGGTTTAGGGTAGTGCAGTGATGTTTGTGTAGTGTAGGGGGTTGTGCTCGGGATAGATTTAGGGTTTAGGGTAGTGCAGTGGTGTTTGTGTAGTATAGGGGGTCATGCTGGGGGTAGTGTTTTAGGGTTTAGAGCAGTGATACGGTGTTTGGGTAGTGTAGGGGGTCGGGCAGGGGGTAGTGTTTTAGGGTTTAGGGTAGTGCAGTGGTGTTTGGGTAGTGTAGGGGCTCATGCTGGGGGTAGTGTTTTAGGGTAGTGCTGTGGTGTTTGGTTAGTGTAGGGGGTCGTGCTGGGGTAGTGTTTTAGGGTTTAGGATAGTGCAGTGGTGTTCGGGCAGTGTAGGGGGTCTTGCTGGGGATGGTGTTTTAGGGTTTAGGGCAGTGCAGTGGTGTTCGGGCAGTGTACGGGGTTGTGCTGGAGGTGGTGTTTCAGGGTATGGGGCAGTGGTGTTCAGGCAGAGTAGGGGGTCTTGCTGGGGGTGGTGTTTCAGGGTTTAGGGCAGTGCAGTTTTGTTCGAGCAATGTTGGGGTCGTGCTTGAGGTGGTGTTTCAGGGTTCAGGGCAGTGCAGTGGTGTTTGGGTAGTGTAGGGGGTCGTGTTTCAGGGCTTAGGGCAGTGCAGTGGTGTTCGGGCAGTGTAGGGGTTCGTGCTGGGGGTGGTGGTTCAGGGTTAAGGTCAGTGCAGTGGTGTTCGGACAGTGTAGGGGGTCATGCTGGGGTTAATGTTTCAGGGTTTAGGGCAGTGCAGTGGTGCTTGGGCAGTGTAGTGGAACATTCTGGGGTAGTGTTTCAGGGCTTAGGGCAGAAAAGGGGTGTTCGGGCAGTATAAGGGTCAGGCTGGGGGTAGTGTTTTAGGTTTTAGGACAGTGCAGTGGTGTTCGGGCAGTGTAGGGGGTTTTGCTGGGGGTGGTGTTTCAGGGTTTAGGGCAGTGGTGTTCGGGCAGTGTAGGGGGTCTTGCTGGGGTGGTGTTTCAGGGTTTAGGGCAGTGCAGTGGAGTTCAGGCAGTGTAGGGGGTCTTGCTGGGTTGGGGTTCTGGGTTTAGGGCAGTGCAGTGGTGTTCAGGCAGTGTAGGGGAACTTGCTGGGGGTGGTGTTTCAGGGGTTAGGGCATTGGTGTTCAGGCAGTGAAGGGGTTCTTGCTGGGGGTGGTGTTTCAGGGTTTAGGGCAGTGGTGTTCGGGCAGTGTAGGGGGTCCTGCTGGGGCTGGTGATTCAGGGTTTAGGGCAGTGCAGTGGTGTTCGGGCACTGTAGGGGGTCTTGCTGGGGCTGGTGTTTCAGGGTTTAGGGCAGTGCAGTGGTGTTTGGGCAGTGTAGGGGGTCATGCTGGTGTTTCAGTGTTTAGGGCAGTGCAGTGGTATTCGGGAGTTGTATGGTGTCATGCGGGGGTGGTGTTTCAGGATTTAGGCCAATGCAGTTGTGTTAGGGCAGTGTAGGGGTGGTGCTGGGGCTGGTGTTTCAGGGTTTAGGGCAGTGAAGTGGTGTTCGGGCACTGTAGGGGGTCTTGCTGGGGCTGGTGTTTCAGTGTTTAGGGCAGTGCAGTGGTGTTTGGGCAGTGTAGGAGGTCATGCTGGGGCTGGTGTTTCAGTGTTTAGGGCAGTGCAGTGGTATTCGGGAGTTGTATGGTGTCATGCGGGGGTGGTGTTTCAGGGTTTAGGCCAATGCAGTTGTGTTAAGGCAGTGTAGGGGTCATGCTGGGGCTGATGTTTCAGGGTTTAGGGCAGTGAAGTGGTGTTCAGGCAGTGTAGGCGGTCGTGCTGGGGGTGGTGTTTCAGGGTTTAGGGCAGTGGTGTTTGGGCAGTGTAGGGGGTTGTGCGGGGTGGTGTTTCAGGGTTTAGGGCAGTGTAACGGTGTTTGGGCAGGGTAGGGGGTCATGCTGTTGGTGGTGTTTCAGGGTTTAGGGCAGTGCAGTGGTGTTCGGGCAGTGTAGGGGATCGTGCTGGGGCTGGTGTTTCAGGGTTTAGGGAAGTGCAGTGGTGTTCGGGCAGTGTAGGGGGTCGTGCTGGGGCTACGGTTTAGGGCAGTGCAGTGGTGTTTGGGTAGTGTAGGGGGTCGTGCTGGGGTAGTGTTTCTGGGTTTAGGGCAGAGCAGTGGTGTTCGGGAAGTGTAGGGGTCATGCTGGGGATGGTGTTTTAGGGTTTTGAGCATTGCAGTGGTGTTCGGGCAGTGTAGGGGGTCTTGCTAGGAGTGGTGTTTCAGGGTTTAGGGCAGTGCAGTGGCGTTCGGGCAGCGTAGGGGGTCGTGCTGGGGGTGGTGTTTCAGGGTTTAGGGTCGGGCATTGGTGTTCAGGTAGTGTAGGGGGTCGTGCTGGGGGTGGTGTTTCAGGGTTTATGGTAGTGCAGTGGTGTTCGGGTAGTGTAGGGGGTCGTGCTGGGGGTTAGTGTTTTAGGGTTTAGGGCAGTGCAGTGGTGTTCGGGCAGTGTAGGGGTCGTGCTGGGGTGGTGTTTTAGGGTTTAGGGCAGTGCAGTGGTGTTCAGGCAGTGTAAGGCGTCGTGTTGGGGGTGGTGTTTCAGGCTTTAGGGAGTGCAGTGGTGTTTGGGCAGTGTACGGTGTTGTGCTGGAGGTGGTGTTTCAGGGTATGGGGCAGTGTTGCTCAGGCAGAGTAGGGGGTCTTGCTGGGGGTGGTGTTTCAGGGTTTAGGGCAGTGCAGTTTTGTTCGAGTAGTGTAGGGGTCGTGCTTGGGGATGTGTTTCAGGGTTTAGGGCAGTGCAGTGGTGTTTGGGTAGTGTAGGGGGTCGTGTTTCAGGGCTTAGGGCAGTGCAGTGGTGTTCGGGCAGTGTAGGGGTTCGTGGTGGGGGTGGTGGTTCAGGGTTAAGGGCAGTGCAGTGGTGTTTGGACAGTGTAGGGGGTCATGCTGGGGCTAGTGTTTCAGGGTTTAGGGCAGTGGGGTTCGGGAAGTGTAAGGGGTCTTGCTGGGGCTGGTGTTTCAGGGTTTAGGGAAGTGCAGTGGTGTTCGGGTAGTGTAGAGGGACGTGCTGGGGTAGTGTTTCAGGGTTTAGGGCAGAGCAGTGGTGTTCGGGCAGTGTAGGGGTCATGCTGGGGATGGTGCTTTAGGGTTTTGGGCAGTGCAGTGGTGTTCGGGCAGTGTAGGGGGTCGTGCGGGGGGTGGTGTTTCAGGGCTTATGGTAGTGCTGTGATGTTCGGGTAGTGTAGGGGGTCGTGCTGGGGGTTAGTGTTTTAGGGTTTAGGGCAGTGCAGTGGTGTTCGGGCAGTGTAGGGGTTGTGCTGGGGTGGTGTTTAAGGGTTTAGGGCAGTGCAGTGGTGTTCGGGCAGTGTTTGGGGGTCTTGTTGGGGATGGTGTTTTAGGGTTTAGGGCAGTGCAGTGGTGTTCGGGCAGTGTAGGGGTTGTGCTGGGGTGGTGTTTAACAGTTTAGGGCAGTGCAGTGGTGTTCGTGCAGTGTTTGGGGGTCTTGCCGCGGATGGTGTTTTAGGGTTTAGGGCAGTGCAGTGGTGTTCAGGCAGTGTAGGGGGTCTTGCTGGGGGTGGTGTTTCAGGGTTTAGGGCATTGGTGTTCAGGCAGTGTAGGGGTTCTTGCTGGGGGTGGTGTTTCAGGGTTTAGGGCAGTGGTGTTCGGGCAGTGTAGGGGGTCCTGCTGGGGCTGGTGATTCACGGTTTAGGGCAGTGCAGTGGTGTTCGGGCAGTGTAGGTGGTATTGCTGGGGTGGTGTTTCACGGTTTAGGGCAGTGCAGTGGTGTTTGGGCAGTGTAGGGGGTCATGCTGGGGCTGGTGTTTCAGTGTTGAGGGCAGTGCGGTGGTATTCGGGCAGTGTAGGGGGTCGTGCTGGGGCTTGTGTTTCAGGGTTTAGGGCAGTGCAGTGGTGTTCGGGCAGTTTAGGGGGTTGTGCTGGGGCTGTTGTTTCAGGGTTTAGGGCAGTGCAGTTGTGTTAGGGCAGTGTAGGGGTCGTGCTGGGGCTGGTGTTTCAGGGTTTAGGGCACTGAAGTGGTGTTCGGGCAGTGTATGGGGTCATGC
Source organism: Triturus cristatus (assembly GCF_964204655.1). Taxonomy (NCBI): domain Eukaryota; kingdom Metazoa; phylum Chordata; class Amphibia; order Caudata; family Salamandridae; genus Triturus; species Triturus cristatus. Next base: position 404,048,632 of record NC_140579.1, on the reverse strand, counting down.
TGGGGGTGGAGTTTCAGGGTTTAGGGCAGTGCAGTGGTGTTTGGGCAGTGTAGGGGGTTGTGCGGGGATGGTGTTTCAGGGTTTAGGGCAGTGTAACAGTGTTCGGGCAGTGTAGGGGGTCATGCTGTTGGTGGTGTTTCAGGGTTTAGGGCAGTGCAGTGGTGTTCGAGCAGTGTAGGGGATCGTTAGGCTGTCGGGTTTTAGGTTTAAACCTATAATAACTGATAAAACCCCACCGAAAGGAAAATAGCCATCACCGATGTAAACATATAAACACTGAAAAAACACCTTTGCAACCACAAACTAAGTGCCATTCAAAGAAAGGAAAAGATGAGTGAAAGAGCCATTTTTATTTCTTCCTGAAGGGGCCAATACAATGTAACTTTGTTATGCACGGTAGCATCAAGAAAGACTGAGCTAACATTATTGTGCTTGAGTTTTGTTGTTTAGGGATGTCACTAAAACATTGTCTCTTCTTCCTTCTGCTTTTTTTAAGTTTTGTGGTCTTTGGTCTAAAGATGCAGTGTTTAGAAGCATGTGTTGGGTATTATTTAGTTATTTTATAAACTGTAGAGAATCTGGAAATATCAAAATCATTTTTGATATGTTATTTACATTTGGCTGGTTTCATAAGAATCTTTCTTAATTTGTAACATCACATTTACCCACAGACAGAGAATGGGTGAAATCCTTTGATACATCAGCCTCCTTTTCTAGTGAGTCAGTATTGATTGCAAGTGAATTGCCTAACACCCCAAGCTTTAAACATTCAATGCAAGATGTAGTGACAGGTATATGTGAGAAAAAAAAAATGTTGTCACCAAGCATCTGAGATAGTGGTGAAAACATGACACCAGACATTTGGTAAAAATGGAACGCAGTGTCACTTGGAATGCTGCTGAAAAAAGTTCCTACCAAGTTCAATAAAGATTGGAGTGATATTGTTTGTATTTTCACTAATTAAGCTACGTATGTGAAAAAGTTGTATGATGGTCTGTCAAAATCAATACTTGAGCTGAAGTGCTTCCCTGTAAGAGATCCTTGTCACTTGCTAGACGGTATGCTGAAAGCATCTTTACAATCTTCAGAGTTAATGAAGAATGCTATTGACTTTGTAGTCCATGCTGGTGTAGTAAAAAATTATTTGGACCTCATATCTCATCAGTGCAGAAAGCAAGCAATTAAAATTAAATTAAAATACCATAAACACTGGAAAAACACTGTTTCTGTTGTTTTTATGGCACTAAAATGTGTAACCACTGATAATCACTGTTTTTTTAAGGTATTAAAAAAACTGAAAAAACCCCACCAGAATTGACCAAAAATAGAAACTGAAAACAGGAAAGCCTAGGGATCGTGCTGGGGCTGGTGTTTCAGGGTTTAGGGAAGTGCAGTGGTGTTCGGGCAGTGTAGGGGGTCGTGCTGGGGCTAGGGTTTAGGGCAGTCCAGTGGTGTTCGGGTAGTGTAGGGGGACGTGCCGGGGTAGTGTTTCAGGGTTTAGGGCAGAGCAATTGCGTTCGGGCAGTGTAGGGGTCATGCCGGGGATGGTGTTTTAGGGTTTTGGGCAGTGCAGTGGTGCTCGGGCAGTGTAGGGGTTCTTGCTGGGGGTGTTGTTTCAGGGTTTGGGGAAGTGGTGTTTGGGTAATGTAGGGGTCTTGCTGGGGGTGGTGCTTCAGGGTTTAGGGCAGTACAGTAGTGTTCGGGCAGTGTAGGGGGTCGTGCTGGGAGTGGTGTTTCAGGGATTAGGGCAGTGCAGTGGTGTTTGGGCAGTGTAGGGGGTCGTGCAGGCGATGTTGTGTCAGGGTTTAGGGCAGTGCAGTGATATTCAGGCAGTGTAGCGGGTCTTGCTGAGGGTGGTGTTTCAGGGTTTAGGGCAGTAAAGTGGTGTTTGGGCACAGTAGGGGGTCGTGCTGGGGGTGGTGTTCCAGGGTTTAGGGCAGTTGAGTTGTATTCGGGCAGTGTAGGGGGTCGTGCAGGGTGTGGTGTTTCAGAGATTAGGGCAGTGCAGTGGTGCTCGGGCAGGGTAGGGGGTCTTGCTGGGGGTGGTGTTTCAGGTTTTAGGGCAGTAGTGTTCAGGCAGTGTAGGGGGTCTTGCTGGGGGTGGTGTTTCAGGGTTTAGGGCAGTGCAGTGGTGTTCGGGCAGTGTAGGGGGTTTTGCTGCAGCTGGTGTTTCAGGGTTTAGGGCAGTGCAGTGGAGTTTGGTCAGTGTAGGTGGTCTTGCTGGGGCTGGTGTTTTAGGGTTTAGGGCAGTGCAGTTGTGTTCGGGCAGTGTAGGGCGTCGTGCTGGTGGTTGTGTTTTAAGGGTTTAGGGTAGTGCAGTGATGTTTGTGTAGTGTAGGGGATCGTGTTTGGGGTAGATTTAGGGTTTAGAGTAGTGCAGTGGTGTTTGTGTACTGTAGGGGGTCGTGCTGGGGGTAGTGTTTTAGGGTTTAGGGCAGTGCAGTGGTGTTTGGGTAGTGTAGGGGGTCGTGCTGACGGTAGTGTTTTAGGGTTTAGGGTAGTGCAGTGGTATTTGGGTAGTGTAGGGATCATGCTGCGGTAGTATTTTAGGGTTTAGTATAGTGCAGTGGTGTTAGTGTTGTTTTGGGGTCATGCTGGGGGTAGTGTTTTAGGGTTTAGGGTAGTGCAGTGGTGTTTGGGTAGTGTAGGGCGTCGTGCTGAGGGTAGATTTAGTGTTTATGGTAGTGCTGTGGTGTTTGGGTAGTGCAGGGAGTTGTGCTGGGGGAATGTTTTAGGGTTGAGGGTAGTGCAGTGGTGTTTGGGTAGTGTAGGTGGTTGTGCTGGGGTAGTGGTTTAGGGTTTAAGGTAGTGCAGTGGTGTTTGGGTAGTGTAGGGGGTCGTGCTGGGAGTAGTGGTTTAGAGTTTAGGGCAGTGCAGTGGTGTTTGGGTAGTGTAGGGGGTACTGCTGGGGGTAGTGTTTTAGGGTTTAGGGTAGTGCAGTGGTGTTTGGTTTGTGTAGGGGGTACTGCTGGGGGTAGTGTTCTATGGTTTAGGATAGTGCAGTGGTGTTTGGGTAGTGTAGGGGGTCGTGCTGGGAGTAGTGTTTTAGGGTTTAGTGTAGTGCAGTGGTGTTTGTGCAGTGCAGTGGGTAGTGTTTTAGGGTTTAGGGTAGTGCAGTGCTGTTTGTGTAGTGTAGAGGGTCGTGCTGGGTGTAGTGTTTTAGGTTTTAGGTTAGTGCAGCGGCGTTTGTGGTGTTTAGGGGGTCGTTTTTTATGGTTTAGGGTAGTGCAGTGATCTTTGGGTAGTGTAGGGGGTCGTGCGGGGGGTAGCGTTTTAGGGTTTATGGTAGTGCAGTGGTGTTTGGGAAGTGTAGGGGGTCGTGCTGTGGGTTAGTGTTTTAGGGTTTAGAGCAGTGCAGTGGTGTTCGGGCAGTGTAGGCGGTCGTGCTGGGGGTGGTGTTTTAGGGGTTAGGGCAGTGCAGTGGTGTTAGGGCAGTGTAGGGGGTCTTTCTGGGAATGGTGTTTTAGGGTTTAGGGCAGTGCAGTGGTATTTGGGCAGTTTAGGCGGTCGTGCTGGGGGTAGTGTTTTAGGGTTTAGGGCAGTGCAGTGGTGTTAGGGCAGTGTAGGGGGTCTTTCTGGGAATGGTGTTTTAGGGTTTAGGGCAGTGCACTGGTGTTCGGGCAGTGTAGGGGGTCATGCTGGGGCTGGTATTTCAGGGTTTAGGGTGTTGCAGTAGTGTTCGGGCAGTGTAGGGGGTCGTGCTGGGGCTGGTGTTTCAGGGTTTAGGGTAGTGCAGTGGTGTTTGTGTAGTGTAGGGGTTTGTGCTGGTGGTAGTGTTTTAGGGTTTAGGGTAGTGCAGTGATGTTTGTGTAGTGTAGGGGGTTGTGCTTGGGGTAGATTTAGGGTTTAGGGTAGTGCAGTGGTGTTTGTGTAGTATAGGGGGTCATATTAGGGGTAGTGTTTTAGGGTTTAGAGCAGTGCAACGGTGTTTGGGTAGTGTAGGGGGTCGGGCAGGGGGTAGTGTTTTAGGGTTTGGGGTAGTGCAGTGGTGTTTGGGTAGTGTAGTGGGCTCATGCTGGGGGTAGTGTTTTAGGGTAGTGCTGTGGTGTTTGGTTAGTGTAGGGGGTCGTGCTGGGGTAGTGTTTTAGGGTTTAGGATAGTGCAGTGGTGTTCGGGCAGTGTACGGGGTTGTGCTGGAGGTGGTGTTTCAGGGTATGGGGCAGTGGTGTTCAGGCAGAGTAGGGGGTCTTGCTGGGGGTGGTGGCAGTGCAGTTTTGTTCGAGCAATGTTGGGGTCGTGCTTGAGGTGGTGTTTCAGGGTTCAGGGCAGTGCAGTGGTGTTTGTGTAGTGTAGGGGGTCGTGTTTCAGGGCTTAGGGCAGTGCAGTGGTGTTCGGGCAGTGTAGGGGTTCGTGCTGGGGGTGGTGGTTCAGGGTTAAGGGCAGTGCAGTGGTGTTCGGACAGTGTAGGGGGTCATGCTGGGGTTAATGTTTCAGGGTTTAGGGCAGTGCAGTGGTGCTTGGGCAGTGTAGTGGAACATGCTGGGGTAGTGTTTCAGGGCTTAGGGCAGAACAGTGGTGTTCGGGCAGTATAAGGGTCAGGCTGGGGGTAGTGTTTTAGGTTTTAGGACAGTGCAGTGGTGTTCGGGCAGTGTAGGGGGTTTTGCTGGGGGTGGTGTTTCAGGGTTTAGGGCAGTGGTGTTCGGGCAGTGTAGGGGGTCTTGCTGGGGGTGGTGTTTCAGGGTTTAGGGCAGTGGTGTTCGGGCAGTGTAGGGGGTCTTGCTGGGGTGGTGTTTCAGGGTTTAGGGCAGTGCAGTGGTGTTCAGGCAGTGTAGGGGGTCTTGCTGGGTTGGGGTTTCTGGGTTTAGGGCAGTGCAGTGGTGTTCAGGCAGTGTAGGGGGTCTTGCTGGGGGTGGTGTTTCAGGGGTTAGGGCATTGGTGTTCAGGCAGTGAAGGGGTTCTTGCTGGGGGTGGTGTTTCAGGGTTTAGGGCAGTGGTGTTCGGGCAGTGTAGGGGGTCCTGCTGGGGCTGGTGATTCAGGGTTTAGGGCAGTGCAGTGGTGTTCGGGCACTGTAGGGGGTCTTGCTGGGGCTGGTGTTTCAGGGTTTAGGGCAGTGCAGTGGTGTTTGGGCAGTGTAGGGGGTCATACTGGGGCTGGTGTTTCAGTGTTTAGGGCAGTGCAGTGATATTCGGGACTTGTATGGTGTCATGCGGGGGTGGTGTTTCAGGGTTTAGGCCAATGCAGTTGTGTTAAGGCAGTGTAGGGGTCGTGCTGGGGCTGATGTTTCAGGGTTTAGGGCAGTGAAGTGGTGTTCGGGCAGTGTAGGGTGTCGTGCTGGGGGTGGTGTTTCAGGTTTTAGGGCAGTAGTGTTCAGGCAGTGTAGGGGGTCTTGCTGGGGGTGGTGTTTCAGGGTTTAGGGCAGTGCAGTGGAGTTTGGTCAGTGTAGGTGGTCTTGCTGGGGCTGGTGTTTTAGGGTTTAGGGCAGTGCAGTGGTGTTCGGGCAGTGTAGGGGGTTTTGCTGCGGCTGGTGTTTCAGGGTTTAGGGCAGTGCAGTGGAGTTTGGTCAGTGTAGGTGGTCTTGCTGGGGCTGGTGTTTTAGGGTTTAGGGCAGTGCAGTTGTGTTCGGGCAGTGTAGGGCGTCGTGCTGGTGGTTGTGTTTTAAGGGTTTAGGGTAGTGCAGTGATGTTTGTGTAGTGTAGCGGATCGTGTTTTGGGGTAGATTTAGGGTTTAGAGTAGTGCAGTGGTGTTTGTGTACTGTAGGGGGTCATGCTGGGGGTAGTGTTTTAGGGTTTAGGGCAGTGCAGTGGTGTTTGGGTAGTGTAGGGGTCGTGCTGACGGTAGTGTTTTAGGGTTTAGGGTAGTGCAGTGGTATTTGGGTAGTGTAGGGATTGTGCTGCGGTAGTGTTTTAGGCTTTAGTATAGTGCAGGGGTGTTAGTGTTGTTTTGGGGTCATGTTGGGGGTAGTGTTTTAGGGTTTAGGGTAGTGCAGTGGTGTTTGGGTAGTGTAGGGCGTCGTGCTGAGGGTAGATTTAGTGTTTATGGTAGTGCTGTGGTGTTTGGGTAGTGTAGGGGGTCGCGCTGGGGGTAGATTTAGGGTTTAGGGCAGTGCAGTGGTGTTTGGGTAGTGCAGGGAGTTGTGCTGGGGGAATGTTTTAGGGTTGACGGTAGTGCAGTGGTGTTTGGGTAGTGTAGGTGGTTGTGCTGGGGTAGTGGTTTAGGGTTTAAGGTAGTGCAGTGGTGTTTGGGTAGTGTAGGGGGTCGTGCTGGGGGTAGTGGTTTAGGGTTTAGGGCAGTGCAGTGGTGTTTGGGTCGTGTAGGGGGTACTGCTGGTGGTAGTGTTTTAGGGTTTAGGGTAGTGCAGTGGTGTTTGGTTTGTGTAGGGGGTACTGCTGGGGGTAGTGTTCTATGGTTTAGGATAGTGCAGTGGTGTTTGGGTAGTGTAGGGGGTCGTGCTGGGAGTAGTGTTTTAGGGTTTAGTGTAGTGCAGTGGTGTTTGTGCAGTGCAGTGGGTAGTGTTTTAGGGTTTAGGGTATTGCAGTGCTGTTTGTGTAGTGTAGAGGGTCGTACTGGGTGTAGTGTTTTAGGTTTTAGGTTAGTGCAGCGGCGTTTGTGGTGTTTAGGGGGTCGTTTTTTATAGTTTAGGGTAGTGCAGTGATCTTTGGGTAGTGTAGGGGGTCGTGCGGGGGGTAGCGTTTTAGGGTTTATGGTAGTGCAGTGGTGTTTGGGAAGTGTAGGGGGTCGTGCTGTGGGTTAGTGTTTTAGGGTTTAGAGCAGTGCAGTGGTGTTCGGGCAGTGTAGGCGGTTGTGCTGGGGGTGGTGTTTTAGGGGTTAGGGCAGTGCAGTGGTGTTAGGGCAGTGTATGGGGTCTTTCTGGGAATGGTGTTTTAGGGTTTAGGGCAGTGCAGTGGTGTTCGGGCAGTGTAGGGGGTCATGCTGGGGCTGGTATTTCAGGGTTTAGGGTGTTGTAGTAGTGTTCGGGCAGTGTAGGGGGTCGTGCTGGGGCTGGTGTTTCAGGGTTTAGGATAGTGCAGTGGTGTTTGTGTAGTGTAGGGGTTTGTGCTGGTGGTAGTGTTTTAGAGTTTAGGGTAGTGCAGTGATGTTTGTGTAGTGTAGGGGGTTGTGCTTGGGGTAGATTTAGGGTTTAGGGTAGTGCAGTGGTGTTTGTGTAGTATAGGGGGTCGTGCTGGGGGTAGTGTTTTAGGGTTTAGAGCAGTGCAACGGTGTTTGGGTAGTGTAGGGGGTCGGGCAGGGGGTAGTGTTTTAGGGTTTAGGGTAGTGCAGTGGTGTTTGGGTAGTGTAGGGGCTCATGCTGGGGGTAGTGTTTTAGGGTAGTGCTGTGGTGTTTGGTTAGTGTAGGGGGTCGTGCTGGGGTAGTGTTTTAGGGTTTAGGATAGTGCAGTTGTGTTGGTGTAGTGTAGGGGTCGTGCTGGGGGTAGTGTTTTAGGGTTTAAGGTAGAGCAGTGGTGTTTCGGTAGTGTAGGGGGTCGTGCTGAGGGTAGATTTAGGGTTTAGGGTAGTGCAGTTGTGTTTGGGTAGTGTAGCTGGTCATGCTGGGGGTAGATTTAGGGTTTAGGGTAGTGCTGTGGTGTTTAGGTGCTGTAGGGGTCGTGCTGGTGGTAGATTTAGGGTTTAGGGTAGAGCAGTGGGTTTTGGGTATTGTAGGGAGTCATGCTGGGGAATGTTTTAGGGTTTAGGGTAGTGCAGTGGTGTTTGGGTAGTGTAGGGGTACTGCAGGGGGTAGTGTTTTAGGGTTTAGGGTAGTGCAGTGGTGTTTGGGTAGTATAGGGGGTCGTGCTGGGGGTAGTGTTTTATGGTTTAGGGTAGTGTAGTGGTGTTTGTGTAGTGTAGGGGGTAGCGTTTAGGGTTTAGAGTAGTGCAGTGGTGTTTGTGTGGTGTAGGGGCCGTGCTGGGTGTAGTGTTTTAGGTTTTAGGGTAGTGCAGCGGTGTTTGTGTAGTGTAGTGGTTCGTGTTCGCTCCCGCCTCCCAGCTGCTCCGCCCACCCGCGCACTTGGCCTTAATTGGCGACCGTGCGACGCAGGTGAGTGTGACCCACTTGTGGGACACCCCCGCGCCACACGGCCACCAGCTGCTGCGTGTGCCCCTTGCCTGCCCTCTGCCTCGCTGCTGCCTCGTTTGCCGGTTGCCGGCTGCCTCCGCTGCGGTTGTTTTTGCTCTTGTTTTGTCGATAATTTGTGCCTGTTTTGTTTTAATTTCATTTTGCCCTTGTTTTGTCGATAATTTGTGCCTGTTTTGTTTTATTTCATTTTCCCCGTGTTTTGGTTTTCCTTCCTTGTTGTCCGCCTACCTCGCCGCCCTCCGCCCTCCCTTCCCGCCACCGCCGCTTTTCCCCGCCCCTTTTTCGATTCTGTACCCTCCCCGCTCCCGCCTCCCAGCTGCTCCGCCCACCCGCGCACTTGGCCTTAAATGGCGACCGTGCGACGCAGGTGAGTGTGACCCACTTGTGGGACACCCCCGCGCCACACGGCCACCAGCTGCTGCGTGTGCCCCTTGCCTGCCCTCTGCCTCGCTGCTGCCTCGTTTGCCGGTTGCCGGCTGCCTCCGCTGCGGTTGTTTTTGCTCTTGTTTTGTCGATAATTTGTGCCTGTTTTGTTTTAATTTCATTTTGCCCTTGTTTTGTCGATAATTTGTGCCTGTTTTGTTTTATTTCATTTTCCCCGTGTTTTGGTTTTCCTTCCTTGTTGTCCGCCTACCTCGCCGCCCTCCGCCCTCCCTTCCCGCCACCGCCGCTTTTCCCCGCCCCTTTTTCGATTCTGTACCCTCCCCGCTCCCGCCTCCCAGCTGCTCCGCCCACCCGCGCACTTCGCCTTAAATGGCGACCGTGCGAACGCGCAGCGGTCACGCGCAGCGGGCGCGCCGATTGTGCGCCGAAGGCGCGCCAAAGGCAAGCCCGTCTGCGCCCGTCCGCGCCTGGACCGCGCCCAGTGCCAGGACCCCTGGCCCACGAGGACCCCGACCGACCCGCCTGACGTACTCCCCCGCCACCCTCACCGCTCTCAACACCGGCCGACTCCCAGAATGCCATCAAGCCACTCCACGACGTACCCACGGACCTTTCAGCTGCCACGCCTGCAAGTTCTCCTGCATCCGGACCAGCCTCGCACCAGCACCCGCCAAGTCGAACACCAGCAGCACCCACCTCAAGTGCATCCTGCTCAACACCCGCTCCGTCCACAGACACGCCATCGAACTCTGGAACCTCCTAGACGCCACAGCCCCTGACGTTGCCTTCCTCACGGAGACCTGGATGAACGCCTCTTCAGCTCCCGACATCGCCATCGCCATCCCAGAGGGCTACAAGATCGTCCGGAGGGACCGAAACGTCAACCAGATGGGAGGAGGCATCGCCATCATCCACAGGAGCACCATCCGTCTCACGACCAGCACCGACAACACCCTGACCAGCGCCGAACACCTGCATTTCCAGATCCACACCAACCCGAACACCACCCTCAGAGGCACCCTGATCTACCGACCCCCTGGACCACGCACGCAATTCAGCGAGGACATCGCCGACTTCGTCAGCCCGCATGCCCTCCCCTCCGCTGACTACATCCTCCTGGGAGACCTCAACTTCCATCTGGAGAACAACAACGACCGCAACACCAGCACCCTGCTCGACAACCTCGCCAACCTGGGACTCAAGCAACTGGTGTCCACCCCCACACACCTCGCCGGACACACACTCGACGCAGTCTTCTCTTCCAGCACAGACATCGACTTCAGCCACGCCACAGAGCTTCAATGGACGGACCACAGCTGCGTCCACTTCACCTTCAAGAGAACGACGACCCACCAACACCAGCAACAGGCCGCCCGCAGAAGCTGGAACAAGATCACAGCAGACCAGCTCACCACCTCCCTGAGCCAGCACCCACCTGCCAGCTCAGCGAACCCCAGCCAGGCCGCCGACAACCTCACGAAGTGGATCAGCAACTGCGCGGACGAACTCGCCCCACTGAGGACCCCGCCTAGCAGACCCGGCAGCAAGAAGGCCCCATGGTTCACCGACGAACTCAAGAGCTCCAAGAAGAACTGCCGAGCCCTCGAGAAAGTCTGGAGAAGGGAACCGACACCGGACAACAGGACCTCCTTCAAACTTGCCACCCGGAAACACCACCAGCTGATCCGCGCCGCCAAGAAAACAGCATTCAAGGACCGGTTGGACAACAACGCACACAACTGCAAGGAACTCTTCAACATCGTGAAAGAGCTTTCCAACCCCAGCGCAGGAAACAACGACATCACCCCATCGCAAGACCTCTGCAACTCCCTCGCTTCATACTTCCACAACAAGATCGCGGACATACACAACAGCTTCAACAACCAACCAACGCACACCATGACCGAGCAACCACCCCCCACCACCACCCTCCACGCCTGGACCCCGATCAGCACCGAAGACACCATCCGCACGATGAACTCCATCCACTCCGGATCACCGACCGACCCCTGCCCTCACCACGTCTTCAACAAGGCCGACGCTGTCATCGCACCCCACCTGCGAGACATCATCAACACATCCTTCGACACCACCATCTTCCCTGAGAGCTGGAAACACGCCGAACTCAGCGCTCTACTCAAGAAACCAACAGCGGACCCCACCGACCTCAAGAATTACCGCCCCATCTCGCTCCTCCCGTTTCCAGCCAAAGTCATCGAGAAGACCGTCAACAAGCAGATGGCCGCCTTCCTCGAGACGAACGGTTCCCTCGACCCCTCACAGTCCGGCTTCCGAGCCAACCACAGCACCGAGACCGCCCTCATCGCCGCCACCGATGACATCCGAGCCCTGATGGACAATAGAGAAACAGCGGCCCTCATCCTCCTAGACCTCTCCGCGGCATTCGACACGGTCTGCCACCGCACCCTAGTACGGCGCCTCAGCAACATCGGAATCCAGGACAAGGCGCTGGAATGGATCGTCTCCTTCCTCGACGGAAGAACACAGAGAGTCCGCCTACCACCGTACAAGTCAGAGGCCTCCGAAGTCATCTGCGGCGTCCCCCAAGGATCATCTCTGAGCCCCACCCTCTTCAACGTCTACATGAGCCCCCTCGCGGCCATCGTACGCAAACACAACCTCAGCATAATCTCCTATGCCGACGACACCCAGCTGATCCTCTCCCTGACCAACGACCCCGCCGCCGCCAGAGCCAACCTGCACGAAGGGATGAAAGAGGTAGCCGAGTGGATGACGACCAGCCGCCTGAAACTGAACTCGGACAAGACGGAGGTCCTCATCCTGGGCTCCTCACCCTCCGCCTGGGACGACTCCTGGTGGCCTCCCGCCCTGGGCACCGCACCCAAACCGACAGACCATGCACGCAACCTGGGCTTCATCCTGGACCCCTCCCTCTCCATGACCAGGCAAGTCAACAACGTCTCCTCGGCGTGCTTCAACATCCTACGCATGCTACGGAAGATCTTCTGGTGGATCCCCACCGAGACCAGGAAGACCGTCACCCAGGCCCTCGTCACCAGCCGACTGGACTACGGCAACGCCCTCTACGCCGGTACCACCGCCAAGCTCCAGAAGAGACTCCAGCGGATCCAGAACGCCTCAGCCAGACTCATCCTCGACATCCCACGAACCAGCCACATCTCCGGACATCTGAGAGACCTTCACTGGCTCCCCGTCAACAAAAGAATCACCTTCCGCCTCCTCACCCACGCAAACAAAGCCCTACACGACCAAGGCCCGAGCTACCTCAACAGCCGAGTCAACTTCTACGCTCCCAAACGCCACCTCCGATCAGCCAACCACGCCCTCGCCGCCGTCCCCCGCATCCGAAGAGCGACTACAGGAGGAAGGTCCTTCTCCTACCTGGCCGCCAAGACCTGGAACTCCCTCCCGACCGACCTGCGCCTGACCCAAGACCACCTCTCCTTCAGGAAGAAGCTGAAGACCTGGCTGTTCGAGCAGTAGCTGCACCCCCCCCCCCCCCCCCCAGCGCCTTGAGACCCTACGGGTATGTAGCGCGCTTTATAAGTGTCACTGATTGATTGATTGATTGATTGTTTTAGGGTTTAGGGTAGTGCAGTGGTCTTTGGGTAGTGTAGGGGGTCGTGCTGGGGGTTAGTGTTTTAGGGTTTAGGGCAGTGCAGTGGTGTTCTTGTAGTGTTGCGGGCCGTGCTAGGGGTGTTGTGTTAGGGTTTAGAGCAGTGCATTGGCGTTCGGGCAGTGAAGGGGGTCGTGCTGGGGGTGGTGTTTCAGGATTTAGGGCAGTGCAGTGGTGTTCGAGCAGTGTAGGGGGTCGTACTGGGGGAGGTTTTTCAGGGTTTAGGTCAATGCAGTGGTGTACGAGCAGTATAGGGGGTCATGCTGGGGGTGGTGTTTAAGGGTTTGGGGCAGTGGTGTTCAGGCAGTGGAGGGGGTATTGCTGAGGGTGGTGTTTCAGGGTTTAGGGCAGTGCAGTTTTGTACGGGCAATGTAGGGGGTCGGGCGGTGGGTGGTGTTTCAGGGTTTAGGCAGTGCAGTGGTGTTCGGGCAGTGTAGGGGGTTTTGCTGGGGGTGGTGTTTCAGGGCTTAGTGCAGTGGTGTTCCGGCAGTGTAGGGGGTCGTGCTGGGGCTTGTGTTTCAGGGTTTAAGGCAGTGGAATTGGAATTGGAATTGGAAGTGTATTTGTAAAGCGCGAATTGCTGCCCGAGGGCGTCCAAGCGCTAAGAGTACCAATAGTCCGACCAGTGGACTCAGGAAGGGGTAGGAAGCTAAGATTAAACTGAGTGAAATAACCAGGTTTTCAGTTGTTTGCGGAAGACCGTTAGATTGGGGTTGGCTCTGAGAGACAACGTCAAGGCGTTCCAAGCCCTTGCGGCGTTGTAGGAAAATGTCCTGCCTCCGGATCTGGTTCGTTTAATCCTGGGGGTCAGTGCAAGGAAGGTCTGAGTGGAACGTAGACTTCTTCTGGGAATGTAGTGGGTGATTAGATCCCGAGTGATCCTGGGGCCGGCGTTCCAGAAGGCCTGATGAGCTAAACACATAGCTTTGAACATTACTCTCTGGCGCACCGGCAACCAATGGAGAGATATCAGTCCCGACCTTGCTGACTGTCTGCGGGGGAGGTCTAGTAGAATGCGTGCTGCGCAATTCTGGACTGTTTGCAGTCTTCTCAGGGTGGATTCAGGGGCGCCAAGATGTAATACGTTATTAAAATCCAGGCGAGACTGGATAAGACCTTGTACGGCCACCTGCTTGGCGTCCAGAGGGAGGAGAGGGAGGATTTTCTTTAACATCCTCATGATGCCAAAACAGGTAGCTGAGAGTTTGGAGGATTGTATATTGAAAGACAACGATCTATCCAGCCAAACTCCCAGACTCTTGATGCTATTTTTAGGGATTGGGGGGGAGCCCAGGCTGGGCGGCCACAGGGAGGTGGGGAGGCTGAGATCAGAAGGACCTAGGAGCAAGAGCTCAGTTTTGTCCCCATTCAGTTTTAAACAGGACAGGGACATCCAGGTCTTTACTGCCTCTAAACACTCTCTGAGCCCGCCACAGGCAGGTGGATTAGTAGCCTGCGACATGGAGACCACCAGCTGCGTATCGTCCGCATAGGAAATGATCTTTACTCCAAATGGGCGGACGACATCAGCCAGTGGCCTCATGTACAGATTAAAGAGGGCAGGACTCAGAGAGGATCCCTGAGGGACTCCACAGTTCAGGGGTCTCCTAGTGGACACCAAATCGCCTTCAAACACGCGAAATGTCCTGTTCTCTAGGAAGGATTGGAACCAGGCCCAGGCTTTATCCTTAATCCCGGCTTGGGATAAGCGTTCCAGCAGGGTGACATGGCTGACCGTATCAAAGGCCGCACTTAGATCAAGGAGGATCACTGCCACTGATCCTCCTTGATCGAGGATTTTTCTGGCTTCCTCTGTAACCATGAGAAGGGTGGTCTCGGTGCCATGTTTTGGTCTGAAGCCCGTCTGGGTTGGATCCAGTAAATGGTTGTCTTCCAGGAAGTGTATTAATTGCGAATTAATATATTTCTCCAGGATCTTACCTGCCCATGGGAGCAGGGAGGTGGGACGGTAGTTGCTCATATTAGTGGGGTCCAAGGTAGGCTTTTTCAATAAGGCTTTGACCATCGCTTGTTTCCAAACAGTCGGAACCGTACCGGAAGAAATGGAAGCATTTAAGACCTCTTTAATAATAGGTAGGGTGACACGCAAGGCTGCCATTATAATGTCTTGTGGAGCTGGGTCTTCTGGGGATCCGGATCGAACTTTCCGTGCCAGAGAGTCAAGAGTGGCTAGATCCAGAGGGGGGAAGTGAGTGAGCAAAGGTGACTGATAAGTTGGAGGTGAGGCGGTGGGATCAGGAAAGGGAGTGGATTGGTTGGGATTTTTCGGGGGAAAGGAGGAGTAGATTGTGCTTATTTTCTGATGGAAAAACTCTGCAATATCGTCACAGTGGGTATCGGACACCTCCGCCTGGGTGCCAGGGGACTGTTTAGTGAGGGTGTTGATGATCTGGAAAATTTCCTTGGGCTTGGATTTGGCAAGTAAAATTTTCTCGGAGAAGTATGAGGCTTGTGCTGCTTTTATCATCGTTTTATATTCACTGATGGTTTCTCGATAGCGAGTTTTATTGTCTGTGGAGTAATCTGAGCGCCAGCGTCTCTCCGATTGCCTACAGAGACGTTTCTTGTCTCTGAGGGTCTCTGAGTACCACGGTGCCGATTTGTAGGAGCGTTTAAGTGTAATTTTCTTTATAGGTAGAACATCATCGAGGGATTGAGTGATCCAGTTGCTGTAGGCCTGGTGGGCAAGGTCAGGATTGGCATATGTCCTAGGTGGATTCTCGGCAAGTTTGCTGGACCACTTGTCAGCTGCCAAACGGGACCAGGATCTCAAAAATCTCGTGGTGGGTGGTGGCTCAGGGTGTTTGAATACAGTCCAGTTTATGGGGATCAAAAAATGGTCCGTCCAAGGCAGGGGAATTGGTGGACTGATTAAGAGGCCCGGGCAGTTGCTGAAAACTGGATCCAGCAGATGGCCCTTCACGTGGGTGGCAGAGGGGACCCGTTTGGAGAGTTGCAGAGCTGCTAGGTCCTCTGCTAAAGTCAGTGCTACGTGATCTGAGGATGACTCAAAATGAAAATTGAAGTCACCCAACAGGATGTAATTAGAGGTGGTAGTAAGACGTTCAGCCACATCAGATGGTAGGCTGACATGGAACTGCTTCGAGGGGCCGGGTGGGCGATAAATAAGAGTGCCCGAAAGGCAACTATTGGGTGTTAATTTGATATTGAAGGTAAGACTCTCACAGTCCGTAATGGTTTCCGGAACTACTCGGCAGTGAAGTTGTTCTTTATAGATTAACGCCACACCTCCTCCTCTCCCTTTGGGGCGGTCCTGGCGGGAGATTCGAAAGCCTGGAGGAATGGCTGCTATGACCGCGGGATCGGCCTCAGAGGATAGCCAGGTTTCTGTAAGGAATAGTATGTCTGGTGAGTGTTCCTCTATTAGCAGAGAGATTTCGGTCGTATGTTTTGGTAGGGAACGACAGTTCAGTAATAGCATGCGAAAGGCTTGTAGTGGATCCGAATTACCTTTGGAACTGAAGGGGTGGTGGCAGTCAGGGCATATGGGCGGCAGGGTATCAGCTAGGTAGCTGTTTCGACAGCAGTTCCAGTTGGTAGACCTGAGACTGTGGAGAGTGTCAGCATTGTAGGTGATAAGTCCTGAGGACTGAGAGGTAGAGGGACTGGCCCTAGGCCCGGACTCGGCGCGGACGAGCGCAGACGAGCTTGCCTTATGCGCGCCTTCGGAGCGCAATCGTCGTGCCCGCTGCGCTCGTCCGCTGCGCTTCCGGTGCATACACATTGTTATAGGGCGAGAAGGGGGCGTGGCCTCGAGGGGGCGTGTCCTTAGCTACGGCGTGGCCAGTGGCACCTGCTAAGACTCCCGTAGGCTCTCCCTCGCAGCGTTAGGACCGCTGCTGGGGGCGCTATCGGCAGGGAGCAGGAGGCAGCTGAAGGGCAAATGAACAGCAGCAACAATGCAAGTGAGTTTAAAAAGTAAATTTTTAAAAGCATACAGTGCAAGTAGCGCTGAACTATCTCCCGGCTGAGCCTCAGGAGGACTAAGGGTTACCCAACACGCTCGTGAATCAGCGGGTTAGTTATACCTGATAGAGGGGGCGTGGCCTCGAGGGGGCGTGTCCTTAGCTACGGCGTGGCCAGTGGCGCCTGCTAAGATTGCAAATGAACAGCAGCGACAATGCAAGTGAGTTTAAAAAGTAAATTTTTAAAAGCATACAGTGCAAGTAGCGCTAAACTATCTCCCGGCTGAGCCTCAGGAGGACTAAAGGTTACCCAACACGCTCGTGAATCAGCGAGTTAGTTATACCTGATAGAGGGGGCGTGGCCTCGAGGGGGCGTGTCCTTAGCTACGGCGTGGCCAGTGGCGCCTGCTAAGACTCCCGTAGGCTCTCCCTCGCAGCGTTAGGACCGCTGCTGGGGGCGCTATCGGCAGGGAGCAGGAGGCAGCTGAAGGGCAAATGAATAGCAGCAACAATGCAAGTGAGTTTAAAACGTAAATTTTTAAAAGCATACAGTGCAAGTAGCGCTGAACTATCTCCCGGCTGAGCCTCAGGAGGACTAAAGGTTACCCAACACGCTCGAGAATCAGTGGGTTAGTTATACCTGATAGAGGGGGCGTGGCCTCGAGGGGGCGTGTCCTTAGCTACGGCGTGGCCAGTGGCGCCTGCTAAGATTGCAAATGAACAGCAGCGACAATGCAAGTGAGTTTAAACCCCGACACTGCCCGAACAGTGCAATGGTGTTCGGGCAGTGTCGGGGTTCGTGCTGGGGGTGGTGTTTCAGGGTTTAGGGCAGTGCAGTGGTGTTCGGGCAGTGTAGGGGGTCATGCTGGGGGAGGTGTTTCAGGGTTTAGGTCAATGCAGTGGTGTACTAGCAGTATAGGGGGTCATGCTGGGGGTGGTGTTTAAGGGTTTGGGGCATTGGTGTTCAGGCAGTGTAGGGGGTATTGCTGGGGTGGTGTTTCAGGGTTTAGGGCAGTGCAGTGGTGTTCGGGCAGTGTAGGGGGTTGTGCTGGGGGTGGTGTTTCAGGGCTTAGTGCAGTGGTGTTCCGGCAGTGTAGGGGGTCGTGCTGGGTGTTGTGTTTCAGGGTTTAGGCCAATGCAGTTGTGTTAAGGCAGTATAGGGGTCGTGCTGGGGCTGATGTTTCAGGGTTTAGGGCAGTGAAGTGGTGTTCGGGCAGTGTAGGGGGTCGTGCTGGGGGTGGTGTTTCAGGTTTTAGGGCAGTAGTGTTCAGGCAGTGTAGGGGGTCTTGCTGGGGGTGGTGTTTCAGGGTTTAGGGCAGTGCAGTGGAGTTTGGTCAGTGTAGGTGGTCTTGCTGGGGCTGGTGTTTTAGGGTTTAGGGCAGTGCAGTGGTGTTCGGGCAGTGTAGGGGGTTTTGCTGCGGCTGGTGTTTCAGGGTTTAGGGCAGTGCAGTGGAGTTTGGTCAGTGTAGGTGGTCTTGCTGGGGCTGGTGTTTTAGGGTTTAGGGCAGTGCAGTTGTGTTCGGGCAGTGTAGGGCGTCGTGCTGGTGGTTGTGTTTTAAGGGTTTAGGGTAGTGCAGTGATGTTTGTGTAGTGTAGCGGATCGTGTTTTGGGGTAGATTTAGGGTTTAGAGTAGTGCAGTGGTGTTTGTGTACTGTAGGGGGTCGTGCTGGGGGTAGTGTTTTAGGGTTTAGGGCAGTGCAGTGGTGTTTGGGTAGTATAGGGGTCGTGCTGACGGTAGTGTTTTAGGGTTTAGGGTAGTGCAGTGGTATTTGGGTAGTGTAGGGATTGTTCTGCGGTAGTGTTTTAGGCTTTAGTATAGTGCAGGGGTGTTAGTGTTGTTTTGGGGTCATGCTGGGGGTAGTGTTTTAGGGTTTAGGGTAGTGCAGTGGTGTTTGGGTAGTGTAGGGCGTCGTGCTGAGGGTAGATTTAGTGTTTATGGTAGTGCTGTGGTGTTTGGGTAGTGTAGGGGGTCGTGCTGGGGGTAGATTTAGGGTTTAGGGCAGTGCAGTGGTGTTTGGGTAGTGCAGGGAGTTGTGCTGGGGGAATGTTTTAGGGTTGAGGGTAGTGCAGTGGTGTTTGAGTAGTGTAGGTGGTTGTGCTGGGGTAGTGGTTTAGGGTTTAAGGTAGTGCAGTGGTGTTTGGGTAGTGTAGGGGGTCGTGCTGGGGGTAGTGGTTTAGGGTTTAGGGCAGTGCAGTGGTGTTTGGGTAGTGTAGGGGGTACTGCTGGTGGTAGTGTTTTAGGGTTTAGGGTAGTGCAGTGGTGTTTGGTTTGTGTAGGGGGTACTGCTAGGGGTAGTGTTCTATGGTTTAGGATAGTGCAGTGGTGTTTGGGTAGTGTAGGGGGTCGTGCTGGGAGTAGTGTTTTAGGGTTTAGTGTAGTGCAGTGGTGTTTGTGCAGTGCAGTGGGTAGTGTTTTAGGGTTTAGGGTATTGCAGTGCTGTTTGTGTAGTGTAGAGGGTCGTACTGGGTGTAGTGTTTTAGGTTTTAGGTTAGTGCAGCGGCGTTTGTGGTGTTTAGGGGGTCGATTTTTATAGTTTAGGGTAGTGCAGTGATCTTTGGGTAGTGTAGGGGGTCGTGCGGGGGGTAGCGTTTTAGGGTTTATGGTAGTGCAGTGGTGTTTGGGAAGTGTAGGGGGTCGTGCTGTGGGTTAGTGTTTTAGGGTTTAGAGCAGTGCAGTGGTGTTCGGGCAGTGTAGGCGGTCGTGCTGGGGGTGGTGTTTTAGGGGTTAGGGCAGTGCAGTGGTGTTAGGGCAGTGTAGGCGGTCATGCTGGGGGTGGTGTATTAGGGTTTAGGGCAGTGCAGTGGTGTTAGGGCAGTGTATGGGGTCTTTCTGGGAATGGTGTTTTAGGGTTTAGGGCAGTGCAGTGGTGTTCGGGCAGTGTAGGGGGTCATGCTGGGGCTGGTATTTCAGGGTTTAGGGTGTTGTAGTAGTGTTCGGGCAGTGTAGGGGGTCGTGCTGGGGCTGGTGTTTCAGGGTTTAGGATAGTGCAGTGGTGTTTGTGTAGTGTAGGGGTTTGTGCTGGTGGTAGTGTTTTACGGTTTAGGGTAGTGCAGTGATGTTTGTGTAGTGTAGGGGGTTGTGCTTGGGGTAGATTTAGGGTTTAGGGTAGTGCAGTGGTGTTTGTGTAGTATAGGGGGTCGTGCTGGGGGTAGTGTTTTAGGGTTTAGAGCAGTGCAACGGTGTTTGGGTAGTGTAGGGGGTCGGGCAGGGGTTAGTGTTTTAGGGTTTGGGGTAGTGCAGTGGTGTTTGGGTAGTGTAGGGGCTCATGCTGGGGGTAGTGTTTTAGGGTAGTGCTGTGGTGTTTGGTTAGTGTAGGGGGTCGTGCTGGGGTAGTGTTTTAGGGTTTAGGATAGTGCAGTTGTGTTGGTGTAGTGTAGGGGTCGTGCTGGGGGTAGTGTATTAGGGTTTAAGGTAGAGCAGTGGTGTTTCGGTAGTGTAGGGGGTCGTGCTGAGGGTAGATTTAGGGTTTAGGGTAGTGCAGTTGTGTTTGGGTAGTGTAGCTGGTCATGCTGGGGGTAGATTTAGGGTTTAGGGTAGTGCTGTGGTGTTTAGGTGCTGTAGGGGTCGTGCTGGTGGTAGATTTAGGGTTTAGGGTAAAGCAGTGGGTTTTGGGTATTGTAGGGAGTCATGCTGGGGAATGTTTTAGGGTTTAGGGTAGTGCAGTGGTGTTTGGGTAGTGTAGGGGTACTGCAGGGGGTAGTGTTTTAGGGTTTAGGGTAGTGCAGTGGTGTTTGGGTAGTATAGGGGGTCGTGCTGGGGGTAGTGTTTTATGGTTTAGGGTAGTGTAGTGGTGTTTGTGTAGTGTAGGGGGTAGCGTTTAGGGTTTAGAGTAGTGCAGTGGTGTTTGTGTGGTGTAGGGGCCATGCTGGGTGTAGTGTTTTAGGTTTTAGGGTAGTGCAGCGGTGTTTGTGTAGTGTAGTGGTTCGTGTTTTAGGGTTTAGGGTAGTGCAGTGGTCTTTGGGTAGTGTAGGGGGTCGTGCTGGGGGTTAGTGTTTTAGGGTTTAGGGCAGTGCAGTGGTGTTCTGGTAGTGTTGCGGGCCGTGCTAGGGGTGTTGTGTTAGGGTTTAGAGCAGTGCATTGGCGTTCAGGCAGTGAAGGGGGTCGTGCTGGGGGTGGTGTTTCAGGATTTAGGGCAGTGCAGTGGTGTTCGAGCAGTGTAGGGGGTCGTACTGGGGGAGGTTTTTCAGGGTTTAGGTCAATGCAGTGGTGTACGAGCAGTATAGGGGGTCATGCTGGGGGTGGTGTTTAAGGGTTTGGGGCAGTGGTGTTCAGGCAGTGGAGGGGGTATTGCTGAGGGTGGTGTTTCAGGGTTTAGGGCAGTGCAGTTTTGTACGGGCAATGTAGGGGGTCGGGCGGTGGGTGGTGTTTCAGGGTTTAGGCAGTGCAGTGGTGTTCGGGCAGTGTAGGGGGTTTTGCTGGGGGTGGTGTTTCAGGGCTTAGTGCAGTGGTGTTCCGGCAGTGTAGGGGGTCGTGCTGGGGCTTGTGTTTCAGGGTTTAAGGCAGTGGAATTGGAATTGGAATTGGAAGTGTATTTGTAAAGCGCGAATTGCTGCCCGAGGGCGTCCAAGCGCTAAGAGTACCAATAGTCCGACCAGTGGACTCAGGAAGGGGTAGGAAGCTAAGATTAAACTGAGTGAAATAACCAGGTTTTCAGTTGTTTGCGGAAGACCGTTAGATTGGGGTTGGCTCTGAGAGACAACGTCAAGGCGTTCCAAGCCCTTGCGGCGTTGTAGGAAAATGTCCTGCCTCCGGATCTGGTTCGTTTAATCCTGGGGGTCAGTGCAAGGAAGGTCTGAGTGGAACGTAGACTTCTTCTGGGAATGTAGTGGGTGATTAGATCCCGAGTGATCCTGGGGCCGGCGTTCCAGAAGGCCTGATGAGCTAAACACATAGCTTTGAACATTACTCTCTGGCGCACCGGCAACCAATGGAGAGATATCAGTCCCGACCTTGCTGACTGTCTGCGGGGGAGGTCTAGTAGAATGCATGCTGCGCAATTCTGGACTGTTTGCAGTCTTCTCAGGGTGGATTCAGGGGCGCCAAGATATAATACGTTATTAAAATCCAGGCGAGACTGGATAAGACCTTGTACGGCCACCTGCTTGGCGTCCAGAGGGAGGAGAGGGAGGATTTTCTTTAACATCCTCATGATGCCAAAACAGGTAGCTGAGAGTTTGGAGGATTGTATATTGAAAGACAACGATCTATCCAGCCACACTCCCAGACTCTTGATGCTATTTTTAGGGATTGGGGGGGAGCCCAGGCTGGGCGGCCACAGGGAGGTGGGGAGGCTGAGATCAGAAGGACCTAGGAGCAAGAGCTCAGTTTTGTCCTCATTCAGTTTTAAACAGGACAGGGACATCCAGGTCTTTACTGCCTCTAAACACTCTCTGAGCCCGCCACAGGCAGGTGGATTAGTAGCCTGCGACATGGAGACCACCAGCTGCGTATCGTCCGCATAGGAAATGATCTTTACTCCAAATGGGCGGACGACATCAGCCAGTGGCCTCATGTACAGATTAAAGAGGGCAGGACTCAGAGAGGATCCCTGAGGGACTCCACAATTCAGGGGTCTCCTAGTGGACACCAAATCGCCTTCAAACACGCGAAATGTCCTGTTCTCTAGGAAGGATTGGAACCAGGCCCAGGCTTTATCCTTAATCCCGGCTTGGGATAAGCGTTCCAGCAGGGTGACATGGCTGACCGTATCAAAGGCCGCACTTAGATCAAGGAGGATCACTGCCACTGATCCTCCTTGATCGAGGATTTTTCTGGCTTCCTCTGTAACCATGAGAAGGGTGGTCTCGGTGCCATGTTTTGGTCTGAAGCCCGTCTGGGTTGGATCCAGTAAATGGTTGTCTTCCAGGAAGTGTATTAATTGCGAATTAATATATTTCTCCAGGATCTTACCTGCCCATGGGAGCAGGGAGGTGGGACGGTAGTTGCTCATATTAGTGGGGTCCAAGGTAGGCTTTTTCAATAAGGCTTTGACCATCGCTTGTTTCCAAACAGTCGGAACCGTACCGGAAGAAATGGAAGCATTTAAGACCTCTTTAATAATAGGTAGGGTGACCCGCAAGGCTGCCATTATAATGTCTGGTGGAGCTGGGTCTTCTGGGGATCCGGATCGAACTTTCCGTGCCAGAGAGTCAAGAGCGGCTAGATCCAGAGGGGGGAAGTGAGTGAGCAAAGGTGACTGATAAGTTGGAGGTGAGGCGGTGGGATCAGGAAAGGGAGTGGATTGGTTGGGATTTTTCGGGGGAAAGGAGGAGTAGATTGTGCTTATTTTCTGATGGAAAAACTCTGATATATCGTCACAGTGGGTATCGGACACCTCCGCCTGGGTGCCAGGGGACTGTTTAGTGAGGGTGTTGATGATCTGGAAAATTTCCTTGGGCTTGGATTTGGCAAGTAAAATTTTCTCGGAGAAGTATGAGGCTTGTGCTGCTTTTATCATCGTTTTATATTCGCTGATGGTTTCTCGATAGCGAGTTTTATTGTCTGTGGAGTAATCTGAGCGCCAGCGTCTCTCCGATTGCCTACAGAGACGTTTCTTGTCTCTGAGGGTCTCTGAGTACCACGGTGCCGATTTGTAGGAGCGTTTAAGTGTAATTTTCTTTATAGGTAGAACATCATCGAGGGATTGAGTGATCCAGTTGCTGTAGGCCTGGTGGGCAAGGTCAGGATTGGCATATGTCCTAGGTGGATTCTCGGCAAGTTTGCTGGACCACTTGTCAGCTGCCAAACGGGACCAGGATCTCAAAAATCTCGTGGTGGGTGGTGGCTCAGGGTGTTTGAATACAGTCCAGTTTATGGGGATCAAAAAATGGTCCGTCCAAGGCAGGGGAATTGGTGGACTGATTAAGAGGCCCGGGCAGTTGCTGAAAACTGGATCCAGCAGATGGCCCTTCACGTGGGTGGCAGAGGGGACCCGTTGGGAGAGTTGCAGAGCTGCTAGGTCCTCTGCTAAAGTCAGTGCTACGTGATCTGAGGATGACTCAAAATGAAAATTGAAGTCACCCAACAGGATGTAATTAGAGGTGGTAGTAAGACGTTCAGCCACATCAGATGGTAGGCTGACATGGAACTGCTTCGAGGGGCCGGGTGGGCGATAAATAAGAGTGCCCGAAAGGCAACTATTGGGTGTTAATTTGATATTGAAGGTAAGACTCTCACAGTCCGTAATGGTTTCCGGAACTACTCGGCAGTGAAGTTGTTCTTTATAGATTAACGCCACACCTCCTCCTCTCCCTTTGGGGCGGTCCTGGCGGGAGATTCGAAAGCCTGGAGGAATGGCTGCTATGACCGCGGGATCGGCCTCAGAGGATAGCCAGGTTTCTGTAAGGAATAGTATGTCTGGTGAGTGTTCCTCTATTAGCAGAGAGATTTCGGTCGTATGTTTTGGTAGGGAACGACAGTTCAGTAATAGCATGCGAAAGGCTTGTAGTGGATCCGAATTACCTTTGGAACTGAAGGGGTGGTGGCAGTCAGGGCATATGGGCGGCAGGGTATCAGCTAGGTAGCTGTTTCGACAGCAGTTCCAGTTGGTAGACCTGAGACTGTGGAGAGTGTCAGCATTGTAGGTGATAAGTCCTGAGGACTGAGAGGTAGAGGGACTGGCCCTAGGCCCGGACTCGGCGCGGACGAGCGCAGACGAGCTTGCCTTATGCGCGCCTTCGGAGCGCAATCGTCGTGCCCGCTGCGCTCGTCCGCTGCGCTTCCGGTGCATACACATTGTTATAGGGCGAGAAGGGGGCGTGGCCTCGAGGGGGCGTGTCCTTAGCTACGGCGTGGCCAGTGGCACCTGCTAAGACTCCCGTAGGCTCTCCCTCGCAGCGTTAGGACCGCTGCTGGGGGCGCTATCGGCAGGGAGCAGGAGGCAGCTGAAGGGCAAATGAACAGCAGCAACAATGCAAGTGAGTTTAAAAAGTAAATTTTTAAAAGCATACAGTGCAAGTAGCGCTGAACTATCTCCCGGCTGAGCCTCAGGAGGACTAAGGGTTACCCAACACGCTCGTGAATCAGCGGGTTAGTTATACCTGATAGAGGGGGCGTGGCCTCGAGGGGGCGTGTCCTTAGCTACGGCGTGGCCAGTGGCGCCTGCTAAGATTGCAAATGAACAGCAGCGACAATGCAAGTGAGTTTAAAAAGTAAATTTTTAAAAGCATACAGTGCAAGTAGCGCTAAACTATCTCCCGGCTGAGCCTCAGGAGGACTAAAGGTTACCCAACACGCTCGTGAATCAGCGAGTTAGTTATACCTGATAGAGGGGGCGTGGCCTCGAGGGGGCGTGTCCTTAGCTACGGCGTGGCCAGTGGCGCCTGCTAAGACTCCCGTAGGCTCTCCCTCGCAGCGTTAGGACCGCTGCTGGGGGCGCTATCGGCAGGGAGCAGGAGGCAGCTGAAGGGCAAATGAATAGCAGCAACAATGCAAGTGAGTTTAAAACGTAAATTTTTAAAAGCATACAGTGCAAGTAGCGCTGAACTATCTCCCGGCTGAGCCTCAGGAGGACTAAAGGTTACCCAACACGCTCGAGAATCAGCGGGTTAGTTATACCTGATAGAGGGGGCGTGGCCTCGAGGGGGCGTAACCTTAGCTACGGCGTGGCCAGTGGCGCCTGCTAAGATTGCAAATGAACAGCAGCGACAATGCAAGTGAGTTTAAACCCCGACACTGCCCGAACAGTGCAATGGTGTTCGGGCAGTGTCGGGGTTCGTGCTGGGGGTGGTGTTTCAGGGTTTAGGGCAGTGCAGTGGTGTTCGGGCAGTGTAGGGGGTCATGCTGGGGGAGGTGTTTCAGGGTTTAGGTCAATGCAGTGGTGTACTAGCAGTATAGGGGGTCATGCTGGGGGTGGTGTTTAAGGGTTTGGGGCATTGGTGTTCAGGCAGTGTAGGGGGTATTGCTGGGGTGGTGTTTCAGGGTTTAGGGCAGTGCAGTGGTGTTCGGGCAGTGTAGGGGGTTGTGCTGGGGGTGGTGTTTCAGGGCTTAGTGCAGTGGTGTTCCGGCAGTGTAGGGGGTCGTGCTGGGTGTTGTGTTTCAGGGTTTAGGCCAATGCAGTTGTGTTAAGGCAGTGTAGGGGTCGTGCTGGGGCTGATGTTTCAGGGTTTAGGGCAGTGAAGTGGTGTTCGGGCAGTGTAGGGGGTCGTGCTGGGGGTGGTGTTTCAGGTTTTAGGGCAGTAGTGTTCAGGCAGTGTAGGGGGTCTTGCTGGGGGTGGTGTTTCAGGGTTTAGGGCAGTGCAGTGGAGTTTGGTCAGTGTAGGTGGTCTTGCTGGGGCTGGTGTTTTAGGGTTTAGGGCAGTGCAGTGGTGTTCGGGCAGTGTAGGGGGTTTTGCTGCGGCTGGTGTTTCAGGGTTTAGGGCAGTGCAGTGGAGTTTGGTCAGTGTAGGTGGTCTTGCTGGGGCTGGTGTTTTAGGGTTTAGGGCAGTGCAGTTGTGTTCGGGCAGTGTAGGGCGTCGTGCTGGTGGTTGTGTTTTAAGGGTTTAGGGTAGTGCAGTGATGTTTGTGTAGTGTAGCGGATCGTGTTTTGGGGTAGATTTAGGGTTTAGAGTAGTGCAGTGGTGTTTGTGTACTGTAGGGGGTCGTGCTGGGGGTAGTGTTTTAGGGTTTAGGGCAGTGCAGTGGTGTTTGGGTAGTATAGGGGTCGTGCTGACGGTAGTGTTTTAGGGTTTAGGGTAGTGCAGTGGTATTTGGGTAGTGTAGGGATCGTGCTGCGGTAGTGTTTTAGGCTTTAGTATAGTGCAGGGGTGTTAGTGTTGTTTTGGGGTCATGCTGGGGGTAGTGTTTTAGGGTTTAGGGTAGTGCAGTGGTGTTTGGGTAGTGTAGGGCGTCGTGCTGAGGGTAGATTTAGTGTTTATGGTAGTGCTGTGGTGTTTGGGTAGTGTAGGGGGTCGTGCTGGGGGTAGATTTAGGGTTTAGGGCAGTGCAGTGGTGTTTGGGTAGTGCAGGGAGTTGTGCTGGGGGAATGTTTTAGGGTTGAGGGTAGTGCAGTGGTGTTTGGGTAGTGTAGGTGGTTGTGCTGGGGTAGTGGTTTAGGGTTTAAGGTAGTGCAGTGGTGTTTGGGTAGTGTAGGGGGTCGTGCTGGGGGTAGTGGTTTAGGGTTTAGGGCAGTGCAGTGGTGTTTGGGTAGTGTAGGGGGTACTGCTGGTGGTAGTGTTTTAGGGTTTAGGGTAGTGCAGTGGTGTTTGGTTTGTGTAGGGGGTACTGCTGGGGGTAGTGTTCTATGGTTTAGGATAGTGCAGTGGTGTTTGGGTAGTGTAGGGGGTCGTGCTGGGAGTAGTGTTTTAGGGTTTAGTGTAGTGCAGTGGTGTTTGTGCAGTGCAGTGGGTAGTGTTTTAGGGTTTAGGGTATTGCAGTGCTGTTTGTGTAGTGTAGAGGGTCGTACTGGGTGTAGTGTTTTAGGTTTTAGGTTAGTGCAGCGGCGTTTGTGGTGTTTAGGGGGTCGTTTTTTATAGTTTAGGGTAGTGCAGTGATCTTTGGGTAGTGTAGGGGGTCGTGCGGGGGGTAGCGTTTTAGGGTTTATGGTAGTGCAGTGGTGTTTGGGAAGTGTAGGGGGTCGTGCTGTGGGTTAGTGTTTTAGGGTTTAGAGCAGTGCAGTGGTGTTCGGGCAGTGTAGGCGGTCGTGCTGGGGGTGGTGTTTTAGGGGTTAGGGCAGTGCAGTGGTGTTAGGGCAGTGTAGGCGGTCATGCTGGGGGTGGTGTATTAGGGTTTAGGGCAGTGCAGTGGTGTTAGGGCAGTGTATGGGGTCTTTCTGGGAATGGTGTTTTAGGGTTTAGGGCAGTGCAGTGGTGTTCGGGCAGTGTAGGGGGTCATGCTGGGGCTGGTATTTCAGGGTTTAGGGTGTTGTAGTAGTGTTCGGGCAGTGTAGGGGGTCGTGCTGGGGCTGGTGTTTCAGGGTTTAGGATAGTGCAGTGGTGTTTGTGTAGTGTAGGGGTTTGTGCTGGTGGTAGTGTTTTAGGGTTTAGGGTAGTGCAGTGATGTTTGTGTAGTGTAGGGGGTTGTGCTTGGGGTAGATTTAGGGTTTAGGGTAGTGCAGCGGTGTTTGTGTAGTATAGGGGGTCGTGCTGGGGGTAGTGTTTTAGGGTTTAGAGCAGTGCAATGGTGTTTGGGTAGTGTATGGGGTCGGGCAGGGGGTAGTGTTTTAGGGTTTGGGGTAGTGCAGTGGTGTTTGGGTAGTGTAGGGGCTCATGCTGGGGGTAGTGTTTTAGGGTAGTGCTGTGGTGTTTGGTTAGTGTAGGGGGTCGTGCTGGGGTAGTGTTTTAGGGTTTAGGATAGTGCAGTTGTGTTGGTGTAGTGTAGGGGTCGTGCTGGGGGTAGTGTATTAGGGTTTAAGGTAGAGCAGTGGTGTTTCGGTAGTGTAGGGGGTCGTGCTGAGGGTAGATTTAGGGTTTAGGGTAGTGCAGTTGTGTTTGGGTAGTGTAGCTGGTCATGCTGGGGGTAGATTTAGGGTTTAGGGTAGTGCTGTGGTGTTTAGGTGCTGTAGGGGTCGTGCTGGTGGTAGATTTAGGGTTTAGGGTAGAGCAGTGGGTTTTGGGTATTGTAGGGAGTCATGCCGGGGAATGTTTTAGGGTTTAGGGTAGTGCAGTGGTGTTTGGGTAGTGTAGGGGTACTGCAGGGGGTAGTGTTTTAGGGTTTAGGGTAGTGCAGTGGTGTTTGGGTAGTATAGGGGGTCGTGCTGGGGGTAGTGTTTTATGGTTTAGGGTAGTGTAGTGGTGTTTGTGTAGTGTAGGGGGTAGCGTTTAGGGTTTAGAGTAGTGCAGTGGTGTTTGTGTGGTGTAGGGGCCATGCTGGGTGTAGTGTTTTAGGTTTTAGGGTAGTGCAGCGGTGTTTGTGTAGTGTAGTGGTTCGTGTTTTAGGGTTTAGGGTAGTGCAGTGGTCTTTGGGTAGTGTAGGGGGTCGTGCTGGGGGTTAGTGTTTTAGGGTTTAGGGCAGTGCAGTGGTGTTCTGGTAGTGTTGCGGGCCGTGCTAGGGGTGTTGTGTTAGGGTTTAGAGCAGTGCATTGGCGTTCGGGCAGTGAAGGGGGTCGTGCTGGGGGTGGTGTTTCAGGATTTAGGGCAGTGCAGTGGTGTTCGAGCAGTGTAGGGGGTCGTACTGGGGGAGGTTTTTCAGGGTTCAGGTCAATGCAGTGGTGTACGAGCAGTATAGGGGTCATGCTGGGGGTGGTGTTTAAGGGTTTGGGGCAGTGGTGTTCAGGCAGTGGAGGGGGTATTGCTGAGGGTGGTGTTTCAGGGTTTAGGGCAGTGCAGTTTTGTACGGGCAATGTAGGGGGTCGGGCGGTGGGTGGTGTTTCAGGGTTTAGGCAGTGCAGTGGTGTTCGGGCAGTGTAGGGGGTTTTGCTGGGGGTGGTGTTTCAGGGCTTAGTGCAGTGGTGTTCCGGCAGTGTAGGGGGTCGTGCTGGGGCTTGTGTTTCAGGGTTTAAGGCAGTGGAATTGGAATTGGAATTGGAAGTGTATTTGTAAAGCGCGAATTGCTGCCCGAGGGCGTCCAAGCGCTAAGAGTACCAATAGTCCGACCAGTGGACTCAGGAAGGGGTAGGAAGCTAAGATTAAACTGAGTGAAATAACCAGGTTTTCAGTTGTTTGCGGAAGACCGTTAGATTGGGGTTGGCTCTGAGAGACAACGTCAAGGCGTTCCAAGCCCTTGCGGCGTTGTAGGAAAATGTCCTGCCTCCGGATCTGGTTCGTTTAATCCTGGGGGTCAGTGCAAGGAAGGTCTGAGTGGAACGTAGACTTCTTCTGGGAATGTAGTGGGTGATTAGATCCCGAGTGATCCTGGGGCCGGCGTTCCAGAAGGCCTGATGAGCTAAACACATAGCTTTGAACATTACTCTCTGGCGCACCGGCAACCAATGGAGAGATATCAGTCCCGACCTTGCTGACTGTCTGCGGGGGAGGTCTAGTAGAATGCATGCTGCGCAATTCTGGACTGTTTGCAGTCTTCTCAGGGTGGATTCAGGGGCGCCAAGATATAATACGTTATTAAAATCCAGGCGAGACTGGATAAGACCTTGTACGGCCACCTGCTTGGCGTCCAGAGGGAGGAGAGGGAGGATTTTCTTTAACATCCTCATGATGCCAAAACAGGTAGCTGAGAGTTTGGAGGATTGTATATTGAAAGACAACGATCTATCCAGCCAAACTCCCAGACTCTTGATGCTATTTTTAGGGATTGGGGGGGAGCCCAGGCTGGGCGGCCACAGGGAGGTGGGGAGGCTGAGATCAGAAGGACCTAGGAGCAAGAGCTCAGTTTTGTCCCCATTCAGTTTTAAACAGGACAGGGACATCCAGGTCTTTACTGCCTCTAAACACTCTCTGAGCCCGCCACAGGCAGGTGGATTAGTAGCCTGAGACATGGAGACCACCAGCTGCGTATCGTCCGCATAGGAAATGATCTTTACTCCAAATGGGCGGACGACATCAGCCAGTGGCCTCATGTACAGATTAAAGAGGGCAGGACTCAGAGAGGATCCCTGAGGGACTCCACAGTTCAGGGGTCTCCTAGTGGACACCAAATCGCCTTCAAACACGCGAAATGTCCTGTTCTCTAGGAAGGATTGGAACCAGGCCCAGGCTTTATCCTTAATCCCGGCTTGGGA
Source organism: Triturus cristatus (assembly GCF_964204655.1). NCBI lineage: Eukaryota > Metazoa > Chordata > Amphibia > Caudata > Salamandridae > Triturus > Triturus cristatus. The sequence continues at coordinate 404,019,073 of NC_140579.1, read as the reverse complement.
TAAGCGTTCCAGCAGGGTGACATGGCTGACCGTATCAAAGGCCGCACTTAGATCAAGGAGGATCACTGCCACTGATCCTCCTTGATCGAGGATTTTTCTGGCTTCCTCTGTAACCATGAGAAGGGTGGTCTCGGTGCCATGTTTTGGTCTGAAGCCCGTCTGGGTTGGATCCAGTAAATGGTTGTCTTCCAGGAAGTGTATTAATTGCGAATTAATATATTTCTCCAGGATCTTACCTGCCCATGGGAGCAGGGAGGTGGGACGGTAGTTACTCATATTAGTGGGGTCCAAGGTAGGCTTTTTCAATAAGGCTTTGACCATCGCTTGTTTCCAAACAGTCGGAACCGTACCGGAAGAAATGGAAGCATTTAAGACCTCTTTAATAATAGGTAGGGTGACCCGCGAGGCTGCCATTATTATGTCTGGTGGAGCTGGGTCTTCTGGGGATCCGGATCGAACTTTCCGTGCCAGAGAGTCAAGAGTGGCTAGATCCAGAGGGGGGAAGTGAGTGAGCAAAGGTGACTGATAAGTTGGAGGTGAGGCGGCGGGATCAGGAAAGGGAGTGGATTGGTTGGGATTTTTCAGGGGAAAGGAGGAGTAGATTGTGCTTATTTTCTGATGGAAAAACTCTGCAATATCGTCACAGTGGGTATCGGACACCTCCGCCTGGGTGCCAGGGGACTGTTTAGTGAGGGTGTTGATGATCTGGAAAATTTCCTTGGGCTTGGATTTGGCAAGTAAAATTTTCTCGGAGAAGTATGAGGCTTGTGCTGCTTTTATCATCGTTTTATATTCGCTGATGGTTTCTCGATAGCGAGTTTTATTGTCTGTGGAGTAATCTGAGCGCCAGCGTCTCTCCGATTGCCTACAGAGACGTTTCTTGTCTCTGAGGGTCTCTGAGTACCACGGTGCGGATTTGTAGGAGCGTTTAAGTGTAATTTTCTTTATAGGTAGAACATCATCGAGGGATTGAGTGATCCAGTTGCTGTAGGCCTGGTGGGCAAGGTCAGGATTGGCATATGTCCTAGGTGGATTCTCGGCAAGTTTGCTGGACCACTTGTCAGCTGCCAAACGGGACCAGGATCTCAAAAATCTCGTGGTGGGTGGTGGCTCAGGGTGTTTGAATACAGTCCAGTTTATGGGGATCAAAAAATGGTCCGTCCAAGGCAGGGGAATTGGTGGACTGATTAAGAGGCCCGGGCAGTAGCTGAAAACTGGATCCAGCAGATGGCCCTTCACATGGGTGGCAGAGGGGACCCGTTGGGAGAGTTGCAGAGCTGCTAGGTCCTCTGCTAAAGTCAGTGCTACGTGATCTGAGGATGACTCAAAATGAAAATTGAAGTCACCCAACAGGATGTAATTAGAGGTGGTAGTAAGACGTTCAGCCACATCAGATGGTAGGCTGACATGGAACTGCTTCGAGGGGCCGGGTGGGCGATAAATAAGAGTGCCCGAAAGGCAACTATTGGGTGTTAATTTGATATTGAAGGTAAGACTCTCACAGTCCGTAATGGTTTCCGGAACTACTCGGCAGTGAAGTTGTTCTTTATAGATTAACGCCACACCTCCTCCTCTCCCTTTGGGGCGGTCCTGGCGGGAGATTCGAAAGCCTGGAGGAATGGCTGATATGACCGCGGGATCGGCCTCAGAGGATAGCCAGGTTTCTGTAAGGAATAGTATGTCTGGTGAGTGTTCCTCTATTAGCAGAGAGATTTCGGTCGTATGTTTTGGTAGGGAACGACAGTTCAGTAATAGCATGCGAAAGGCTTGTAGTGGATCCGAATTACCTTTGGAACTGAAGGGGTGGTGGCAGTCAGGGCATATGGGCGGCAGGGTATCAGCTAGGTAGCTGTTTCGACAGCAGTTCCAGTTGGTAGACCTGAGACTGTGGAGAGTGTCAGCATTGTAGGTGATAAGTCCTGAGGACTGAGAGGTAGAGGGACTGGCCCTAGGCCCGGACTCGGCGCGGACGAGCGCAGACGAGCTTGCCTTATGCGCGCCTTCGGAGCGCAATCGTCGTGCCCGCTGCGCTCGTCCGCTGCGCTTCCGGTGCATACACATTGTTATAGGGCGAGAAGGGGGCGTGGCCTCGAGGGGGCGTGTCCTTAGCTACGGCGTGGCCAGTGGCACCTGCTAAGACTCCCGTAGGCTCTCCCTCGCAGCGTTAGGACCGCTGCTGGGGGCGCTATCGGCAGGGAGCAGGAGGCAGCTGAAGGGCAAATGAACAGCAGCAACAATGCAAGTGAGTTTAAAAAGTAAATTTTTAAAAGCATACAGTGCAAGTAGCGCTGAACTATCTCCCGGCTGAGCCTCAGGAGGACTAAGGGTTACCCAACACGCTCGTGAATCAGCGGGTTAGTTATACCTGATAGAGGGGGCGTGGCCTCGAGGGGGCGTGTCCTTAGCTACGGCGTGGCCAGTGGCGCCTGCTAAGATTGCAAATGAACAGCAGCGACAATGCAAGTGAGTTTAAAAAGTAAATTTTTAAAAGCATACAGTGCAAGTAGCGCTAAACTATCTCCCGGCTGAGCCTCAGGAGGACTAAAGGTTACCCAACACGCTCGTGAATCAGCGGGTTAGTTATACCTGATAGAGGGGGCGTGGCCTCGAGGGGGCATGTCCTTAGCTACGGCGTGGCCAGTGGCGCCTGCTAAGACTCCCGTAGGCTCTCCCTCACAGCGTTAGGACCGCTGCTGGGGGCGCTATCGGCAGGGAGCAGGAGGCAGCTGAAGGGCAAATGAATAGCAGCAACAATGCAAGTGAGTTTAAAAAGTAAATTTTTAAAAGCATACAGTGCAAGTAGCGCTGAACTATCTCCCGGCTGAGCCTCAGGAGGACTAAAGGTTACCCAACACGCTCGTGAATCAGCGGGTTAGTTATACCTGATAGAGGGGGCGTGGCCTCGAGGGGGCGTGTCCTTAGCTACGGCGTGGCCAGTGGCGCCTGCTAAGATTGCAAATGAACAGCAGCGACAATGCAAGTGAGTTTAAACCCCGACACTGCCCGAACAGTGCAATGGTGTTCGGGCAGTGTCGGGGTTCCTGCTGGGGGTGGTGTTTCAGGGTTTAGGGCAGTGCAGTGGTGTTCGGGCAGTGTAGGGGGTCATGCTGGGGGAGGTGTTTCAGGGTTTAGGTCAATGCAGTGGTGTACGAGCAGTATAGGGGGTCATGCTGGGGGTGGTGTTTAAGGGTTTGGGGCATTGGTGTTCAGGCAGTGTAGGGGGTATTGCTGGGGTGGTGTTTCAGGGTTTAGGGCAGTGCAGTGGTGTTCGGGCAGTGTACGGGGTTGTGCTGGGGGTGGTGTTTCAGGGCTTAGTGCAGTGGTGTTCCGGCAGTGTAGGGGGCCGTGCTGGGTGTTGTGGTTCAGGGTTTAGCTCAGTGCAGTTCTGTTCGGGCAGTGTAGGGGGTCATGCTGGGGCTAGTGTTTCAGGGTTTAGGGGAGTGCAGTGGTGTTTGGGCAGTGTAGTGGGACATGCTGGGGTAGTGTTTCAGGATTTAGGGCAGAGCAGTGGTGTTCGGGCAGTGTAGGGGTCATGCTGGGGGTAGTGTTTTAGGGTTTAGGGCAGTGCAATGGTGTTCGTGCAGTGTAGGGGTTCGTGCAGGGTGTTGTGTTTCAGGGTTTAGGGCAGTGCAGTGGTGTTCGGACAGTGTAGGGGGTCGTGCAGGGGGTGGTGTTTCAAGGTTCAGGGCAGTGTAGTGGTGTTCGGGCAGTGTAGGGGGTCTTGCTGGGGGTGGTATTTTAGGGTTTAGGGCAGTGGTGTTCGGACAGTGTAGGGAGTCTTGCTGGGGTGGTGTTTCAGGGTTTAGGGCAGTGCAGTGGCGTTCAGGTAATGTTGGGGGTCTTACTGGGCGTGGTGTTTCAGGGTTTAGGGCAGTGGTGTTCGGGCAGTGTAGGGGTATTGCTGGGGGTGGTGTTTCAGGGTTTAGGGCAGTGGTGTTCGGGCATTGTAGGGGGTGTTGCTGGGGCTGGTGTTTCAAGGTTTAGGGCAGTGCAGTGGTGTTCCGGCAGTGTAGGGGGTCTTGCTGGGGCTGGGGTTTCAGGGTTTAGGGCAGTGCAGTGGTGTTCGGTCAGTGTAGGGGTAGTGCTGGGGCTTGTGTTCCAGGGTTTAGGGCAGTGCAGTGGTGTTCGGTCAGTGTAGGGTATCGTGCTGGGGGTGGTGTTTCAGGTTTTAGGGCAGTAGTGTTTAGGCAGTGTAGGGCGTCTTGCTGGGGGTAGTGTTTCAGGGTTTAGGGCAGTGCAGTGGTGTTCGGGCAGTGTAGGGGGTTTTGCTGGGGCTGGTGTTTCAGGGTTTAGGGCAGTGCAGTGGTGTTTGGGCAGTGTAGTGGGACATGCTGGGGTAGTGTTTCAGGATTTAGGGCAGAGCAGTGGTGTTCGGGCAGTGTAGGGGTCATGCTGGGGGTAGTGTTTTAGGGTTTAGGGCAGTGCAATGGTGTTCGTGCAGTGTAGGGGTTCGTGCAGGGTGTTGTGTTTCAGGGTTTAGGGCAGTGCAGTGGTGTTCGGACAGTGTAGGGGGTCGTGCAGGGGGTGGTGTTTCAAGGTTTAGGGCAGTGTAGTGGTGTTCGGGCAGTGTAGGGGGTCTTGCTGGGGGTGGTATTTTAGGGTTTAGGACAGTGGTGTTCGGACAGTGTAGGGAGTCTTGCTGGGGTGGTGTTTCAGGGTTTAGGGCAGTGCAGTGGCGTTCAGGTAATGTTGGGGGTCTTACTGGGCGTGGTGTTTCAGGGTTTAGGGCAGTGGTGTTCGGGCAGTGTAGGGGTATTGCTGGGGGTGGTGTTTCAGGGTTTAGGGCAGTGGTGTTCGGGCATTGTAGGGGGTGTTGCTGGGGCTGGTGTTTCAAGGTTTAGGGCAGTGCAGTGGTGTTCCGGCAGTGTAGGGGGTCTTGCTGGGGCTGGGGTTTCAGGGTTTAGGGCAGTGCAGTGGTGTTCGGTCAGTGTAGGGGTAGTGCTGGGGCTTGTGTTCCAGGGTTTAGGGCAGTGCAGTGGTGTTCGGTCAGTGTAGGGTATCGTGCTGGGGGTGGTGTTTCAGGTTTTAGGGCAGTAGTGTTTAGGCAGTGTAGGGCGTCTTGCTGGGGGTAGTGTTTCAGGGTTTAGGGCAGTGCAGTGGTGTTCGGGCAGTGTAGGGGGTTTTGCTGGGGCTGGTGTTTCAGGGTTTAGGGCAGTGCAGTGGAGTTTGGGCAGTGTAGGTGGTCTTGCTGGGGCTGGTGTTTCAGGGTTTAGGGCAGTGCAGTGGTGTTCGGGCAGTGTAGGGGGGTCGTGCTGGGGCTGGTGTTTCAGGGTTTAGGGCAGTGTAGTGGTGTTCGGGCAGTGCAGGGGGTAGTGCCGGGGCTGGTGTTTCAGGGTTTAGGGCAGTGCAGTTGTGTTCGGGCAGTGTAGGGGGTCGTGCTGGTGGTTGTGTTTTAAGGGTTTAGGGTAGTGCAGTGATGTTTGTGTAGTGTAGGGGATCGTGTTTGGGGTAGATTTAGGGTTTAGGGTAGTGCAGTGGTGTTTGTGTACTGTAGGGGGTCGTGCTGGGGGTAGTGTTTTAGGGTTTAGGGCAGTGCAGTGGTGGTTGGGTAGTGTAGGGGGTCGTGCTGACGGTAGTGTTTTAGGGTTTAGGGTAGTGCAGTGGTATTTGGGTAGTATAGGGATCGTGCTGCGGTAGTGTTTTAGGGTTTAGTATAGTGCAGTGGTGTTAGTGTTGTTTTGGGGTCATGCTGGGGGTAGTGTTTTAGGGTTTAGGGTAGTGCAGTGGTGTTTGGGTAGTGTAGGGTGTCGTGCTGAGGGTAGATTTAGTGTTTATGGTAGTGCTGTGGTGTTTGGGTAGTGTAGGGGGTCGTGCTGGGGTAGATTTAGGGTTTAGGGCAGTGCAGTGGTGTTTGGGTAGTGCAGGGAGTTGTGCTGGGGGAATGTTTTAGGGTTGAGGGTAGTGCAGTGGTGTTTGGGTAGTGTAGGTGGTTGTGCTGGGGTTGTGGTTTAGGGTTTAAGGTAGTGCAGTGGGGGGGGGGCGTGGCCAACCGGGCAGCGAAATGGCCGCTCTGTGAGCGAGCTCCGCCGGCTGCACTATTAAATCCTTAAATAATCCTACCCAAATACGTGAAAAGTCCCGTATTCTGAACCGGAGGGTGTCGCACATCGAGCAGCGCTGCCGTCGATCGTCTGAGGACAGCTGGAAGCCGCGGAGCCGTACTGTGCCCCTGTATTCCCCGCCCGCGTGGATCCTCAGACGAGAGCCCGCTGCTGAGAAGGTTGGAGACGGCTGGCTGCGGCTGCGCGAGGCCGGGGCTGTGCGGGCCTGGGGTGTTGCGGCCGGCTGCTCCCACGGACCGGGAGAGAGTGGACGAGAGGAGTCCGTCGCCGCGGGAGCGGAACCATCTGGGGTCCCGTCCGCTGTGCCCCGTCTGCCGCGCTGTGTGGAGCGCTGCCGGGCCGGCCTGCGTCCGGCCGTGGAAGGAGATTACCCGGGCGGCGCGGGCGCCATCTTGTGAGCACCGGAGGAGGCAGCCGGGAGACTGACCTGAGCGGCGCCTGGTGGTCACTGGTCGATAGCTTGGCCCGCGCCCCTACGCACCTGCTGAGGAGGTGGGCGACGGCCTGTGCTGGATGGCCTGCGGATGAGGCTGGCGGTGTGACGACTGCTGGACACACGCAACAGGTTGTCGCTGGCTCTGCTGAGAGCGGCCCGGGGGCGATTAGAACCGCGAGGGGCCGCTGGGCAGCCTTCACCTACTGCATCGTTCCTGTGCTGGGCCTGGAGACTGGCGGCTGGAGGACGCGGCCTGATCGCGCTGAGGACGGCTGGGCCGGGACGGTCGAGCTCCTGTGGGCACCTGCGGAAACGGAGGGGACGGCAGAGTGACTATATGCGGCGCCACAGGTGAGCGACAGTTGGTCTGCATGGGGCCCATCGCACCACACCCGCGCTGCACGGCGAGGAGGGGGCGGACGGGACCTGGCTGGCGGGCGTGCTTCCTCGCTGTGCTCCAACCGATCTGAGGCCATAGGGATGCAGAGGAGGCGGGGAGGCTGCACCCCGAAGGTGGACCCCGGCGCGAGAGGCGCTGACCGGGAAACGCTGCCATACCGGACTGCCCCAGCGGACACCTCCTGACAGGCCAGTCGCCATGGGAGGGAAAAACGAGGCGAAACAGTCCCGGCTCACATTTGAACACAAACGCCAGGCCAAGCAACAGGCGGCGGACCAAGAGGCGGTGGAATCTTCCTCGCAGGGGTCGGGGCCTGAAGGTGAATACCGCGCGCTGATGCTTGAGGTGAGGTCGAGCCTGAAGAGTATTGACGCAAAACTGGACGCCATGGCCTCACAGCTGGAGTCAGTCAAGCAACAGGTGGACTCGCACGAATCACGGCTTGACAGCCTGGAAAACGAACGCACTGAATGCTGTGAGTTTAGACGGGAGACCAAACAACACCTCACGCTTGTGGATAAGGAACTGGCATTCCTCAGGGCCAAGACTGATGATTTAGAGGCCAGGTCCCGCAGATCCAACATTCGCATCACTGGCATCCCGGAGACGACGAGCATGGGCAAGATGGAGCTCTATGTGTCGGAGCTGCTCCACGAGCTCTTTGATCCGGCGCTTTCCCCGATGTTCGCGGTCGAGAGGGCACACCGGTCGCTGGGGAAGAAGCCGCCAGTGGGGGCGGCTCCGCGCCCGATCCTGGCTAAGATCCTGAACTTTCAAGACAGAGACCTTATCTTACGCCTTGCACGTGAAAAGGGGAAAATCGAACATAAAGGTAACCACATCTCCTTTTACCCGGATTTCACTCCTCTGGTGCAGGCTGCCTGGAAAGAATTTTTGCCTGCCAAAAAGCTGCTCCTACAGGCTACCATCCCATATGCACTGTTATATCCAGCCAAGCTGAAGGTGACATATGAAGGCACAACTCACTACTTCACCGAGGCGAAGGAGGCGTTGAAGTTCGCTAAGCGGCTCGGTGGAGCTGCGGCTAAACGCACGTCGCCACGTGCGGAGCTGGTAGAAGATCGCCTGAGTGACAATGATTGACCGGGACGTGAGTAGGCGGCCAGGGCCACCCATGCTGTTTAATGTGGGTTTTGCGGGATGGGTTGTTCTCTTCCCGCCGGTGATTGCTCCGGTGGGCCAGATTCGGGGTTCCGGGGCGCCGAGTGAGGCCTATCCCTGGTATGTGCGATTTAACTCCAGAACTGGGACTCCTCGACAGGACAAGGGACTCGGATGTGTTCTGGGTTGCTTATGTTGCAGCCACCCTGTGAAAGCGGGGGAGTACGTTTGGTGCACCACGCCCCACGGGGTATCTCCCATTGTTTGTGGGTAACATGTGCACGTGTGTTTTGCGTGTACATGTTGGGGATCGGTCACAACCTGTTTGGGGGGTTGGTGAGGGTGGAGGGCGGCGGGGGAAGTTGGGTTCGTTACAGTTTAACATGTTATGGTACGATGGATATGATTTTTGGCATTTTAACACGCTGAGGACACACACAGGGCACGGACTATACACTGGGTTGGCGATACAGTGCAGGGGCGAGGACGTAGAGACATCACATGACTGATAGGATGACGACCGTTAGGTTATTGACGTGGAACGTTAGAGGGCTTGGGGACTACAAAAAAGCTCGGCTAATGCAGGGGTATCTCGCCCGACACAAGATAGATATCTGCTTTCTGCAGGAGACGCACCTTTCCTCCTCTCCCTCACACAGGCTGAAACACTCACGGTGGGCAGGGGTGTACTCCGCTGTCTATTCAAATTATGCTAGAGGGGTGGCCATACTCATACGGGCCGGGCTGGATTGGAAGGAACATCACACTGTATTGGACAAGGAAGGCCGCTATGTTATCACACACGGGGTGCTGCAGGGGAGGGAGATTGTATTGGCTGCAGTGTACGGACCTAACATTGATGATCCCGGCTTCTTCAGGGAACTATGGGCTCAGATTGTGTTACGGGATTGTTCCACTATCATTCTAGGCGGGGATTTTAATGTGGCACTGGTGGACGCAATGGACCGTCGGGGGGCGGGAGGACCGACCCACATCAGAGCGCGACAAGTCATTTCTGATATCATGGCCGAGGGACTGCTGTCGGATATATGGAGAGATAGGCACCCTGCTGATGCTGTGGGGACTTGCATAACAAGCCAGCATGCGGCATGGTCCCGACTGGATTACTGGCTGGTCTCGCCGGAGGTGGCAACCTGGGGTGTTGAGGTGGACATTCAAGCACGGTCACTATCGGATCACGCCCCATGCTTGCTGGGGATCCGCGTACCTGATGCCCCTACCCGCGCATTCTCCTGGCGACTACCTCAGCACGCACTCACAGACTCTGCTTTCACAGAAGAAATTAGGGAGGACATTGTGAAGTATTTTGAAACCAACACGGGGTCAGTGGCTACCGAGGCGTCCCTTTGGGACGCATTTAAGGCGGTGATTCGAGGTCAGTGTATTTCCAGACAGGCCGGGGTTCTCAAGGCCATCCGCGGGATCCTGAGCAGATTGGAGAGTGAACTACGGGACTTAGAGGTACGATTTTGTGCTGACCCGTCGCCTTCACTGGCGGCCCAAATGAAGGCCAAGCTCCTAGAGTTCCAAACCGAGGCGCAGCGTGAGGTAAAATTCCTGGGTAAGCAGGCGGAGGCCCGTCGGTACGGGGAGGGAGATAGGCCTAGCAGGACCCTGGCGCGGCTGATTTCCCCGCACGCGCAGTCCCACTTTATCGCCTCCATACAGGACGTGGGGGGCGAGCTCCGGCTCGGGCACGACGCAGTCCTGACTGCTTTTGCCCAGTTCTACTCATCCCTGTAGACTTCTAAACAGACTACGGTTCCTGGGTCCTTAGACGCCTTCCTTGACTCGATCGCTCTTGTTTGGTTTAGCGACCACCACCGCCGCTACATGGATGTCCCGTTCACCGCCCGAGATGTGGCGCAAGTGATAAAGAGCATGCCCGCGCATAAGGCCCCTGGCCCGGACGGCCTGACCACCACCTTCTATAAAACATACGTTGATGAACTTGCCCCCAGGCTCCTTTCGGTATTTGCGGAGGCCCAGGAGTCTGGCTCCCTGCCGGACTCGATGCGAGAGGCACTCATAATCACGCTGCTGAAACCAGACAAGGATAGCCAACTGCTGGACTCGTACCGTCCGCTCTCCCTTATTAACGTGGACGTCAAAATCTACGCTAAACTGATAGCAGACAGGCTGCAACCCCTGTTACCGATGGTGGCGCTGCCCGATCAATCGGGGTTTATCCCCGGCCGCGCCACGTCCCACAATTTGAGAACGATATTCTCCGTCCTACATCACCTACACCCCTCTGTACGGGCGGCGGTCGTTTTCCTAGATGCAACGAAAGCGTTTGACTCGCTAGAGTGGCCCTACCTTTTTAGGATTCTTGGGAGAATGGGATTTAGTCCCCTCTTCATAAACCTGATACGGCCCCTGTATGCCGCTCCAAGAGCACGGGTGCGGGTGAATGGGCTGATCTCACAGCCTTTTGGCATATCACGCGGGACCAGGCAGGGGTGCCCGTTGTCCCCTCTACTTTTTGCCATTGCCATGGAGCCTCTAGCAGCTCGGGTCCGCCAACATCATACCGCCCGGGGTATAGGCTTCAGCTCTCGTAGCCTGCTGATCTCCCTGTACGCAGACGATGTGACGTTATATGTCACCAATCCAGCCGAGAACCTGAGCCCGCTTCTGAGGGAATTCGTGCGGTTCGAGGGACTGGCCGGTGTGGCGATTAACTGGTCCAAGTCGGTCGCGTTCCCCTTGACGGATGCCACACTGGAGGTAACTTCAGATTATCCCCTGCGCTGGGAAACTGACTCGGTCAAATACTTGGGGGTCTGGATTAGCCGTAGCCTGAACGACTTGTGGCTGCTGAATTTCGGCAGGGCAGTAGACTGGCTGGAAGGGAAAGTTGAACTCTGGAACAAGCTCCCCCTGTCTCTGGTTGCGCGGATTGCCCTCGTAAAAATGGTGGTCCTCCCTAAGTTTTTATACCTATTCGTGAATGTACCCTTGCCCCTGACGACGCATTTCCACACACGGGTGCGGTCACTTCTGTTGACGTTGGTTTGGGCTGGGGGCCAGGCTCGATCCTCCTGGGCGCTGCTTACTCTCCCGTTGCGACAAGGCGGACTGGGGGCCCCAGACATGGCATTATATGCGCTCTGCGCGCAGGCGCAGTTTCTGCACTTCTGGGTGTTCCCCACACCTTACCAACCGCATATTGCAGTGGAGACGGCGGCCGCTGCTCCTTTACCCCTGAGTGTGGCAGTATACGGAAAGCCGTCCCGCCCCTCCGGGGATGTGGACACGGTAGCCCTGCTTCGCTGGACATGGCGGGAGCTGAGACGGCGGGCGCGACTTCCCCTCCTGTATGCACCGGCCGCCCCCCTGAGGGGCAACCCTTTGCTTCCCTGCCTGCTTGACAGAGGGGGGCCTGTGGTGGTCAGAGGAAAAACGCTGCGCACTTTTGCTGATATTTACCGGAGGGCACCTTCGGGGTTCCAACGGTAGGAGAGTCTGACTCGCAGGAGACCTTTAGTGATCTCTTTACCCTACACCAGCTACGAGAATCCTGCAAAACGCTGTGGCCTCTATTCCCGGAGGAACCCCCACAACTTCAGGCGTTACAAAACTTACTCTCGAGAGCTTCCCCCAAAAAACTGGTGTCCCGGCTCTACAACTGTATGCAGGAGCAGGCCCCTGTGGTGGTACCTACCTCGCTCACTATGTGGAACGAGGATCTAGAGACCCCTTTGTCTGAAGAGCAATGGGCCTTTTGTTGTGGGCAATTGAAGGAACTATCCCCTAACTACAGGTTGCGCCTGGTGCATTTCAAGTTCTTACACAGGTACTATCGCACACCGCGATCGCTGCACCGTATGGGCCTGAGGGAGGATGACAACTGCTGGAAGTGTGGGGCCGAACGGGCCTCTTTCCTGCATGTGGCATGGAGCTGCCCGCGCCTGGAGGAATACTGGGTGAAGGTCTTCACGGCCATAAATCAAATCCTTCACAGAACTGACGCGCCGACGCCACTTCTGGGGCTGTTGGGATGTGTCCAGGCTACCCCACCAAAGACCAGGAAACTACACGCGCTACTGCTCCTTTATGCTAAAAGGCAAGTGGCGGTGCGCTGGGGCCGTAAATCCGTGCCTAAATTTACAGAATGGGTGAGAGATGTTACGTATGGCAATGCACAGCTAGAATATTACTGGGAGACGATGCCGACCGCTTCCCGCCCGAGGGACATCTGGGAGCCCTTTCTGCAGTGGACCCGGGAGGGGGCGGGTTCCCCCGACTCTCCACGTTCCCTGGCAGGGGCAGTTTCAGACGACATGGGTTGAGAGGGCTGGGGGGCGGGTGGGGTTGGCCTAGCATGCTGGGCTCTAGACTACTTTACAGCTGCCGGTGGTTGACTAGGGGTGCATGCTCTGTGATGGGGAGGTGGGAGGGGCAGGGAGTTTCGCCCTGCCGGGCCGGACAATGGGCCAGTGGGGATATGGCCGGGACCACGTGGGTCGCGTCATACCTTGGTCCGATGTATACTAAGGTTCGTCACTGCTGTGTGCCACTTGATATGGGGTGCCCCCTCTGTAGACTTCACTCCTGAACTGCCACGTGTATACTGTTTGTGCGCTGCTGATTTCCATCTGTACCGGAGTTCGTGTTCGTTTTCGTTCTGTAAAAGTGTATTTGGGTGTTATATGAAAACTGAATATTGCATTCACATTGATTTACAGTGCTTGATCTGTTTGGACATAGCCCGCAGCAGCGGACGCTTGAAGCACCTTTAACTGTATTGTCATTTACTTGCTGACCTGAATAAACAAATTTAAAAAAAAAATTAAAAAAAAGGTAGTGCAGTGGTGTTTGGGTAGTGTAGGGGGTCGTGCTGGGGGTAGTGGTTTAGGGTTTAGGGCAGTGCAGTGGCGTTTGGGTAGTGTAGGGGGTACTGCTGGGGGTAGTGTTTTAGGGTTTACGGTAGTGCAGTGGTGTTTGGTTTGTGTAGGGGGTACTGCTGGGGGTAGTGTTTTATGGTTTAGGATAGTGCAGTCGTGTTTGGGTAGTGTAGGGGGTCATGCTGGGAGTAGTGTTTTAGAGTTTAGTGTAGTGCAATGGTGTTTGTGCAGTGCAGTGGGTAGTGTTTTAGGGTTTAGTGTAGTGCAGTGGTGTTTGTGTAGTGTAGAGGGTCGTGCTGGGTGTAATGTTTTAGGTTTGTGCAGCGGCGTTTGTGGTGTTTAGGGGGTCGTTTTTTATGGTTTAGGGTAGTGCACTGGTCTTTGGGTAGTGTAGGGGGTCGTGCGGGGTGTAGCGTTTTAGGGGTTATGTTAGTTCAGTGGTGTTTGGTTTGTGTAGGGGGTACTGCTGGGGGTAGTGTTCTATGGTTTAGGATAGTGCAGTGGTGTTTGGGTAGTGTAGGGGGTCGTGCTGGGAGTAGTGTTTTAGGGTTTAGTGTAGTGCAGTGGTGTTTGTGCAGTGCAGTGGGTAGTGTTTTAGGGTTTAGGGTAGTGCAGTGCTGTTTGTGTAGTGTAGAGGGTCGTGCTGGGTGTAGTGTTTTAGGTTTTAGGTTAGTGCAGCGGCGTTTGTGGTGTTTAGGGGGTCGTTTTTTATAGTTTAGGGTAGTGCAGTGATCTTTGGGTAGTGTAGGGGGTCGTCCGGGGGGTTGCGTTTTAGGGTTTATGGTAGTGCAGTGGTGTTTGGGAAGTGTAGGGGGTCGTGCTGTGGGTTAGTGTTTTAGGGTTTAGAGCAGTGCAGTGGTGTTCGGGCAGTGTAAGCGGTCGTGCTGGGGGTGGTGTTTTAGGGGTTAGGGCAGTGCAGTGGTGTTAGGGCAGTGTAGGGGGTCTTATTGGGAATGGTGTTTTAGGGTTTAGGGCAGTGCAGTGGTGTTCGGGCAGTGTAGGCGGTCATGGTGGGGGTGGTGTATTAGGGTTTAGGGCAGTGTAGTGGTGTTAGGGCAGTGTATGGGGTCTTTCTGGGAATGGTGTTTTAGGGTTTAGGGCAGTGCAGTGGTGTTCGGGCAGTGTAGGGGGTCATGCTGGGGCTGGTATTTCAGGGTTTAGGGTGTTGCAGTAGTGTTCGGGCAGTGTAGGGGGTCGTGCTGGGGCTGGTGTTTCAGGGTTTAGGGTAGTGCAGTGGTGTTTGGGTAGTGTAGGGGGTCGTGCTGGGGGTTAGTGTTTTAGGGTTTAGGGCAGTGCAGTGGTGTTCTGGTAGTGTTGCGGGCCGTGCTACGGGTGTTGTGTTAGGGTTTAGAGCAGTGCATTGGCGTTCGGGCAGTGAAGGGGGTCGTGCTGGGGGTGGTGTTTCAGGATTTAGGGCAGTGCAGTGGTGTTCGAGCAGTGTAGGGGGTCGTACTGGGGGAGGTTTTTCAGGGTTTAGGTCAATGCAGTGGTGTACGAGCAGTATAGGGGGTCATGCTGGGGGTGGTGTTTAAGGGTTTGGGGCAGTGGTGTTCAGGCAATGGAGGGGGTATTGCTGAGGGTGGTGTTTCAGGGTTTAGGGCAGTGCAGTTTTGTACGGGCAATGTAGGGGGTCGGGCGGTGGGTGGTGTTTCAGGGTTTAGGCAGTGCAGTGGTGTTCGGGCAGTGTAGGGGTTTTGCTGGGGGTGGTGTTTCAGGGCTTAGTGCAGTGGTGTTCCGGCAGTGTAGGGGGTCGTGCTGGGGCTTGTGTTTCAGGGTTTAAGGCAGTGCAATGGTGTTCGGGCAGTGTAGGGGTTCGTGCTGGGGGTGGTGTTTCAGGGTTTAGGGCAGTGCAGTGGTGTTCGGGCAGTGTAGGAGGTCATGCTGGGGGAGGTGTTTCAGGGTTTAGGTCAATGCAGTGGTGTACGAGCAGTATAGGGGGTCATGCTGGGGGTGGTGTTTAAGGGTTTGGGGCATTGGTGTTCAGGCAGTGTAGGGGGTATTGCTGGGGGTGGTGTTTCAGGGTTTAGGAGAGTGCAGTGGTGTTCGGGCAGTGTAGGGGGTTGTGCTGGGGGTGGTGTTTCAGGGCTTAGTGCAGTGGTGTTCCGGCAGTGTAGGGGGTCGTGCTGGGGGTTGTGTTTCAGGGTTTAGGTCAGTGCAGTTCTATTCGGGCAGTGTAGGGGGTCATGCTGGGGCTAGTGTTTCAGGGTTTAGGGGAGTGCAGTGGTGTTTGGGCAGTGTAGTGGGACATGCTGGGGTAGTGTTTCAGGATTTAGGGCAGAGCAGTGGTGTTCGGGCAGTGTAGGGGTCATGCTGGGGGTAGTGTTTTAGGGTTTAGGGCAGTGCAATGGTGTTCGTGCAGTGTAGGGGTTCGTGCAGGGTGTTGTGTTTCAGGGTTTAGGGCAGTGCAGTGGTGTTCGGACAGTGTAGGGGGTCGTGCAGGGGGTGGTGTTTCAAGGTTTAGGGCAGTGTAGTGGTGTTCGGGCAGTGTAGGGGGTCTTGCTGGGGGTGGTATTTTAGGGTTTAGGGCAGTGGTGTTCGGACAGTGTAGGGAGTCTTGCTGGGGTGGTGTTTCAGGGTTTAGGGCAGTGCAGTGGCGTTCAGGCAATGTTGGGGGTCTTACTGGGCATGGTGTTTCAGGGTTTAGGGCAGTGGTGTTCGGGCAGTGTAGGGGGATTGCTGGGGGTGGTGTTTCAGGGTTTAGGGCAGTGGTGTTCGGGCATTGTAGGGGGTGTTGCTGGGGCTGGTGTTTCAAGGTTTAGGGCAGTGCAGTGGTGTTCGGGCAGTGTAGGGGGTCTTGCTGGGGCTGGTGTTTCAGGGTTTAGGGCAGTGCAGTGGTGTTCGGTCAGTATAGGGGTAGTGCTGGGGCTTGTGTTACAGGGTTTAGGCCAGTGCAGTGGTGTTCGGTCAATGTAGGCTATCGTGCTGGGGGTGGTGTTTCAGGTTTTAGGGCAGTAGTGTTTAGGCAGTGTAGGGCGTCTTGCTGGGGGTAGTGTTTCAGGGTTTAGGGCAGTGCAGTGGTGTTCGGGCAGTGTAGGGGGTTTTGCTGGGACTGGTGTTTCAGGGTTTAGGGCAGTGCAGTGGAGTTTGGGCAGTGTAGGTGGTCTTCCTGGGGCTGGTGTTTCAGGGTTTAGGGCAGTGCAGTGGTGTTCGGGCAGTGTAGGGGGTCGTGCTGGGGCTGGTGTTTCAGGGTTTAGGGCAGTGTAGTGGTGTTCGGGCAGTGCAAGGGGTAGTGCCGGGGCTGGTGTTTCAGGGTTTAGGGCAGTGCAGTTGTGTTCGGGAAGTGTAGGGGGTCGTGCTGGTGGTTGTGTTTTAAGGGTTTAGGGTAGTGCAGTGATGTTTGTGTAGTGTAGGGGATCGTGTTTGGGGTAGATTTAGGGTTTAGGGTAGTGCAGTGGTGTTTGTGTACTGTAGGGGGTCGTGCTGGGGGTAGTGTTTTAGGGTTTAGGGCAGTGCAGTGGTGTTTGGGTAGTGTAGGGGGTCGTGCTGACGGTAGTGTTTTAGGGTTTAGGGTAGTGCAGTGGTATTTGGGTAGTGTAGGGATCGTGCTGCGGTAGTGTTTTAGGGTTTAGTATAGTGCAGTGGTGTTAGTGTTGTTTTGGGGTCATGCTGGGGGTAGTGTTTTAGGGTTTAGGGTAGTGCAGTGGTGTTTGGGTAGTGTAGGGTGTCGTGCTGAGGGTAGATTTAGTGTTTATGGTAGTGCTGTGGTGTTTGGGTAGTGTAGGGGGTCGTGCTGGGGTATATTTAGGGTTTAGGGCAGTGCAGTGGTGTTTGGGTAGTGCAGGGAGTTGTGCTGGGGGAATGTTTTAGGGTTGAGGGTAGTGCAGTGGTGTTTGGGTAGTGTAGGTGGTTGTGCTGGGGTTGTGGTTTAGGGTTTAAGGTAGTGCAGTGGTGTTTGGGTAGTGTTGCGGGCCGTGCTAGGGGTGTTGTGTTAGGGTTTAGAGCAGTGCATTGGCGTTCGGGCAGTGAAGGGGGTCGTGCTGGGGGTGGTGTTTCAGGATTTAGGGCAGTGCAGTGGTGTTCAAGCAGTGTAGGGGGTCGTACTGGGGGAGGTTTTTCAGGGTTTAGGTCAATGCAGTGGTGTACGAGCAGTATAGGGGGTCATGCTGGGGGTGGTGTTTAAGGGTTTGGGGCAGTGGTGTTCAGGCAATGGAGGGGGTATTGCTGAGGGTGGTGTTTCAGGGTTTAGGGCAGTGCAGTTTTGTACGGGCAATGTAGGGGGTCGGGCGGTGGTTGGTGTTTCAGGGTTTAGGCAGTGCAGTGGTGTTCGGGCAGTGTAGGGGTTTTGCTGGGGGTGGTGTTTCAGGGCTTAGTGCAGTGGTGTTCCGGCAGTGTAGGGGGTCGTGCTGGGGCTTGTGTTTCAGGGTTTAAGGCAGTGCAATGGTGTTCGGGAAGTGTAGGGGTTCGTGCTGGGGGTGGTGTTTCAGGGTTTAGGGCAGTGCAGTGGTGTTCGGGCAGTGTAGGAGGTCATGCTGGGGGAGGTGTTTCAGGGTTTAGGTCAATGCAGTGGTGTACGAGCAGTATAGGGGGTCATGCTGGGGTGGTGTTTAAGGGTTTGGGGCATTGGTGTTCAGGCAGTGTAGGGGGTATTGCTGGGGGTGGTGTTTCAGGGTTTAGGAGAGTGCAGTGGTGTTCGGGCAGTGTAGGGGGTTGTGCTGGGGGTGGTGTTTCAGGGCTTAGTGCAGTGGTGTTCCGGCAGTGTAGGGGGTCGTGCTGGGGGTTGTGTTTCAGGGTTTAGGTCAGTGCAGTTCTATTCGGGCAGTGTAGGGGGTCATGCTGGGGCTAGTGTTTCAGGGTTTAGGGGAGTGCAGTGGTGTTTGGGCAGTGTAGTGGGACATGCTGGGGTAGTGTTTCAGGATTTAGGGCAGAGCAGTGGTGTTCGGGCAGTGTAGGGGTCATGCTGGGGGTAGTGTTTTAGGGTTTAGGGCAGTGCAATGGTGTTCATGCAGTGTAGGGGTTCGTGCAGGGTGTTGTGTTTCAGGGTTTAGGGCAGTGCAGTGGTGTTCGGACAGTGTAGGGGGTCGTGCAGGGGGTGGTGTTTCAAGGTTTAGGGCAGTGTAGTGGTGTTCGGGCAGTGTAGGGGGTCTTGCTGGGGGTGGTATTTTAGGGTTTAGGGCAGTGGTGTTCGGACAGTGTAGGGAGTCTTGCTGGGGTGGTGTTTCAGGGTTTAGGGCAGTGCAGTGGCGTTCAGGCAATGTTGGGGGTCTTACTGGGCATGGTGTTTCAGGGTTTAGGGCAGTGGTGTTCGGGCAGTGTAGGGGGATTGCTGGGGGTGGTGTTTCAGGGTTTAGGGCAGTGGTGTTCGGGCATTGTAGGGGGTGTTGCTGGGGCTGGTGTTTCAAGGTTTAGGGCAGTGCAGTGGTGTTCGGGCAGTGTAGGGGGTCTTGCTGGGGCTGGTGTTTCAGGGTTTAGGGCAGTGCAGTGGTGTTCGGTCAGTATAGGGGTAGTGCTGGGGCTTGTGTTACAGTGTTTAGGCCAGTGCAGTGGTGTTCGGTCAGTGTAGGCTATCGTGCTGGGGGTGGTGTTTCAGGTTTTAGGGCAGTAGTGTTTAGGCAGTGTAGGGCGTCTTGCTGGGGGTAGTGTTTCAGGGTTTAGGGCAGTGCAGTGGTGTTCGGGCAGTGTAGGGGGTTTTGCTGGGGCTGGTGTTTCAGGGTTTAGGGCAGTGCAGTGGAGTTTGGGCAGTGTAGGTGGTCTTGCTGGGGCTGGTGTTTCAGGGTTTAGGGCAGTGCAGTGGTGTTCGGGCAGTGTAGGGGGTCGTGCTGGGGCTGGTGTTTCAGGGTTTAGGGCAGTGTAGTGGTGTTCGGGCAGTGCAAGGGGTAGTGCCGGGGCTGGTGTTTCAGGGTTTAGGGCAGTGCAGTTGTGTTCGGGCAGTGTAGGGGGTCGTGCTGGTGGTTGTGTTTTAAGGGTTTAGGGTAGTGCAGTGATGTTTGTGTAGTGTAGGGGATCGTGTTTGGGGTAGATTTAGGGTTTAGGGTAGTGCAGTGGTGTTTGTGTACTGTAGGGGGTCGTGCTGGGGGTAGTGTTTTAGGGTTTAGGGCAGTGCAGTGGTGTTTGGGTAGTGTAGGGGGTCGTGCTGACGGTAGTGTTTTAGGGTTTAGGGTAGTGCAGTGGTATTTGGGTAGTGTAGGGATCGTGCTGCGGTAGTGTTTTAGGGTTTAGTATAGTGCAGTGGTGTTAGTGTTGTTTTGGGGTCATGCTGGGGGTAGTGTTTTAGGGTTTAGGGTAGTGCAGTGGTGTTTGGGTAGTGTAGGGTGTCGTGCTGAGGGTAGATTTAGTGTTTATGGTAGTGCTGTGGTGTTTGGGTAGTGTAGGGGGTCGTGCTGGGGTAGATTTAGGGTTTAGGGCAGTGCAGTGGTGTTTGGGTAGTGCAGGGAGTTGTGCTGGGGGAATGTTTTAGGGATGAGGGTAGTGCAGTGGTGTTTGGGTAGTGTAGGTGGTTGTGCTGGGGTTGTGGTTTAGGGTTTAAGGTAGTGCAGTGGTGTTTGGGTAGTGTAGGGGGTCGTGCTGGGGGTAGTGGTTTAGGGTATAGGGCAGTGCAGTGGTGTTTGGGTAGTGTAGGGGGTACTGCTGGGGGTAGTGTTTTAGGGTTTACGGTATTGCAGTGGTGTTTGGTTTGTGTAGGGGGTACTGGTGGGGGTAGTGTTTTATTGTTTAGGATAGTGCAGTGGTGTTTGGGTAGTGTAGGGGGTCATGCTGGGAGTAGTGTTTTAGAGTTTAGTGTAGTCCAATGGTGTTTGTGCAGTGCAGTGGGTAGTGTTTTAGGGTTTAGTGTAGTGCAGTGGTGTTTGTGTAGTGTAGAGGGTCGTGCTGGGTGTAGTGTTTTAGGTTTGTGCAGCGGCGTTTGTGGTGTTTAGGGGGTCGTTTTGTTATGATTTAGGGTAGTGCAGTGGTCTTTGGGTAGTGTAGGGGGTCGTGCGGGGTGTAGCGTTTTAGGGGTTACGGTAGTTCAGTGGTGTTTGGGAAGTGTAGGGGGTCGTGCTGTGGGTTAGTGTTTTAGGGTTTAGAGCAGTGCAGTGGTGTTCGGGCAGTGTAGGCGGTCGTGCTGGGGGTGGTGTTTTAGGGTTTAGGGCAGTGCAGTGATGTTAGGGCAGTGTAGGGGGTCTTTCTGGGAATGGTGTTTTAGGGTTTAGGGCAGTGCAGTGGTGTTCGGGCAGTGTAGGCGGTCGTGCTGGGGGTGGTGTTTTAGGGTTTAGGGCAGTGCAGTGGTGTTAGGGCAGTGTAGGGGGTCTTTCTGGGAATGGTGTTTTAGGGTTTAGGGCAGTGCAGTGGTGTTCGGGCAGTGTAGGGGGTCATGCTGGGGCTGGTATTTCAGGGTTTAGGGTATTGCAGTAGTGTTCGGGCAGTTTAGGGGGTCGTGCTGGGGCTGGTGTTTCAGTGTTTAGGGTAGTGCAGTGGTGTTTGTGTAGTGTAGGGGTTCGTGCTGGTTGTAGTGTTTTAGGGTTTAGGGTAGTGCAGTGATGTTTGTGTAGTGTAGGGTGTCATGTTTGGGGTAGATTTAGGGTTTAGGGTAGTGCAGTGGTGTTTGTGTAGTATAGGGGGTCATGCTGGGGGTAGTGTTTTAGGGTTTAGAGCAGTGCAACGGTGTTTGGGTAGTGTAGGGGGTCGGGCAGGGGGTAATGTTTTAGGGTTTGGGGTAGTGCAGTGGTGTTTGGGTAGTGTAGGGGCTCATGCTGGGGGTAGTGTTTTAGGGTAGTGCTGTGGTGTTTGGTTAGTGTAGGGGGTCATGCTGGGGTAGTGTTTTAGGGTTTAGGATAGTGCAGTGGTGTTGGTGTAGTGTAGGGGTCGTGCTGGGGGTAGTGTTTTAGGGTTTAGGGTAGAGCAGTGGTGTTTCGGTAGTGTAGGGGGTCGTGCTGTGGGTAGATTTAGGGTTTAGGGTAGTGCAGTGGTGTTTGGGTAGTGTAGCGGGTCATGCTGTGGGTAGATTTAGGGTTTAGGGTAGTGCTGTGGTGTTTAGGTAGTGTAGGGGTCGTGGTGGTGGTAGATTTAGGGTTTAGGGTAGAGCAGTGGTATTTGGGTATTGTAGGGAGTCATGCTGGGGAATGTTTTAGGGTTTAGGGTAGTGCAGAGATGTTTGGGTAGTGTAGGGGTACGTGCTGGGGGCAGTGGTTTAGGGTTTAGGGGAGTGCAGTGATGTTTGGGTAGTGGAGGGAGTAGTGCTGGGGGTAGTGTTTTAGGGTTTAGGGTTGTGCAACGGTGTTTGGGTAGTGTAGGGGGTACTGCTGAGGGTAGTGTTATAGGGTTTAGGTTAGTGCAGTGGTGTTTGGGTAGTGTAGGGGTACTGCAGGGGGTAGTGTTTTAGGGTTTATGGCAGTGCAGTAGTGTTCGGGCAGTGTAGGGGGTTTTGCTGGGGCTAGTGTTTCAGGGTTTAGGGCAGTGCAGTGGAGTTTGGGCAGTGTAGGTGGTCTTGCTGGGGCTGGTGTTTTAGGGTTTAGGGCAGTGCAGTGGTGTTCGGGCAGTGTAGGGGGTCGTGCTGGGGCTGGTGTTTCAGGGTTTAGGGCAGTGTAGTGGTGTTCGGGCAGTGCAGGGGGTAGTGCCGGGGCTGGTGTTTCAGGGTTTAGGGCAGTGCAGTTGTGTTCGGGCAGTGTAGGGGGTCGTGCTGGTGGTTGTGTTTTAAGGGTTTAGGGTAGTGCAGTGTAGTTTGTGTAGTGTAGGGGATCGTGTTTGGGGTAGATTTAGGGTTTAGGGTAGTGCAGTGGTGTTTGTGTACTGTAGGGGGTCGTGCTGGGGGTAGTGTTTTAGGGTTTAGGGCAGTGCAGTGGTGTTTGGGTAGTGTAGGGGGTCGTGCTGACGGTAGTGTTTTAGGGTTTTGGGTAGTGCAGTGGTATTTGGGTAGTGTAGGGATCGTGCTGCGGTAGTGTTTTAGGGTTTAGGGTAGTGCAGTGGTGTTTGGGTAGTGTAGGGTGTCGTGCTGAGGGTAGATTTAGTGTTTATGGTAGTGCTGTGGTGTTTGGGTAGTGTAGGGGGTCATGCTGGGAGTAGTGTTTTAGAGTTTAGTGTAGTGCAGTGGTGTTTGTTCAGTACAGTGGGTAGTGTTTTAGGGTTTAGGGTAGTGCAGTGGTGTTTGTGTAGTGTAGAGGGTCGTGCTGGGTGTAGTGTTTTAGGTTTTAGGTTAGTGCAGCGGCGTTTGTGGTGTTTAGGGGGTCGTTTTTTATGGTTTAGGGTAGTGCAGTGGTCTTTGGGTAGTGTAGGGGGTCGTGCGGGGGTAGCGTTTTAGGGTTTATGGTAGTGCAGTGGTGTTTGGGAAGTGTAGGGGGTCGTGCTGTGGGTTAGTGTTTTAGGGATTAGAGCAGTGCAGTGGTGTTCGGGCAGTGTAGGCGGTCGTGCTGGGGGTGGTGTTTTAGGGTTTAGGGCAGTGCAGTGGTGTTAGGGCAGTGTAGAGGGTCTTTCTGGGAATGGTGTTTTAGGGTTTAGGGCAGTGCAGTGGTGTTCGGGCAGTGTAGGCGGTCGTGCTGGGGGTGGTGTTTTAGGGTTTAGGGCAGTGCAGTGGTGTTCGGGCAGTGTAGGGGGTCATGCTGGGGCTGGTATTTCAGAGTTTAGGGTATTGCAGTAGTGTTCGGGCAGTGTAGGGGGTGGTGCTGGGGCTGGTGTTTCAGTGTTTAGGGTAGTGCAGTGGTGTTTGTGTAGTGTAGGGGTTCGTGCTGGTCGTAGTGTTTTAGGGTTTAGGGTAGTGCAGTGATGTTTGTGTAGTGTAGGGGGTCGTGTTTGGGGTAGATTTAGGGTTTAGGGTAGTGCAGTGGTGTTTGTGTAGTATAGGGGTTGTGCTGGGGTAGTGTTTTAGGGTTTAGAGCAGTGCAACGGTGTTTGGGTAGTGTAGGGGTCAGGCAGGGGGTAGTGTTTTAGGGTTTAGGGTCAAGTAGAATTACCTCAGGAACATACAGAGTTACACGTCCTTTTTTATCCAGGCGTGGCAATCAACGCACACGCTGGAGAACCAGATTTCAACCCAGGTACAGAGGCACATACCAACAAGTGGACAATCAACAATACCCTCCACCTCAATCGTACCCACCTCCTCAGAATTACCCACCAGCTCCCAACACTTACACCAATTTGGACCAGTACCTAGTCACGAGACATGCACAATATTGGCGAGACTAGAAGAAATCCTTATTTTCAACTTGAGTCGTCACCCTCTTGACCAAGTCACAGAATCTCTACTCACGAAAGGCCTTTCGTTTGTTCCCCATAGTAACATCAACAAGTTTGAGATCTTTAAAGACCTCATGGTCTTTTTTAGGAAAATCAGACTTCAGGACTTTTTTCTGGGACATGCTGACGATATGACTCTAACTGACAACAAGTCAGGTCTCAAACCCCCATCTACCTTTTTACCGACACTGGATCAAGTAGCACCAGAAATATCCACATTTGAACACGTGGTCTTCAATAAACTTGTAGCAGCTACACGACACATTCCTAGACCAGAATACAACATATCCCGCCAAGAACACCAAATGTTACGATCTTTGTGTGTTAACAACGAAATAACCATCAAAAGTTGCGATACAGGCGGTGGAATAGTTGTACTCGATAGAGAGAAATATATCTCACAGATGGATACACTGCTATCCAACCCACTCCACTATGCCCTTGTAACAAAAGATCCAACGAGAAAAGTACAAAAGTCCATACTCTCTATAACCAATCGCGCTTTAGAACAAGACTGGATTTGTGATAAAGAATGGCAATTTCTCAATGTCCAACAACCTAAAATGGCGGCCATCTATGGAGTTCCGAAAATCCATAAGAGCATCCATAATCCTCCTTACAGACCCATAGTCACAACTATTGGATCAGTCACTGAGCCCCTGTCTAAATATGTGGACTCCCTTTTGAGGAGACATGTTCCACAGATTCCATCATATGTCAGGGACACCCGAGACTTGATTAACAAGGTAGAGAACTTGCCGTTCAATACCAACAGACACACCATGGTTACCATGGACATAGAAGCCCTTTATTCAAACATCCCACAGAAAGGGGCAATGGAGGCGGTTAGTTGGTTCATGAACATCTATGACATAGATTGTCCCAGAACTTTCGTCTTGGAGTGTCTCAACATTGTACTCACCGAAAACACCTTTGAGTTCAATGGCACACTCTACAAACAAACTAAAGGCGTCAGCATGGGGGCGTCTTGTGCCCCCACAGTGGCGAACATCTACATGGCCTTATATGAGAAATGCTACATCCATAATGAAATTGCTCCATATAGTGAATCCATATTTCTATGGTCAAGATACATAGATGACGTTTTTTTCATCTGGCGAGATGATACCACTAACGTCACTGATTTCGTATCCTGGCTTAATTTGTGCGACGAAAACATCAATTTCACAGCTAACACCAGCAATTGCCAAGTAGAATTCCTTGATATTTTGATCCAAAACAGAGATGACCATCTTGAGGTAGATCTACACATCAAACCCACATCACGCAATACTCTTCTGCATTTTGACAGTTACCACCCCCATACACAAAAGACGAGTATCCCATTTGGTCAATTTCTACGTCTCCGTAGAAACTGTACCAGTCTCCAAGACTTTGATATCCAAGCAGAACTCATGAAAACAAAGTTCATAGCTCGAGGCTACCCCAAACGTTTAGTGCGGGATTCATACAAAAGAGCCAGATTCTTTGACAGGCAACACTTGCTTACCCCACAGCCCAAACCGTCAAATTCCAGGGTGGTCTTTGTTACAAGACACTCGACCATGAATGAAAAGATCCGCCACATCATTAACAGCAATTGGCACATTCTCAATGCTACCAAATCCAGAGAGGATGTAATTCCTAAACCCTTATTCGCATATAGGAAAAACAAGAATCTGAAAGACCTTATAGTCCGTTCCCGTATGACGAATACCACCAAGCCACAAATTCAGACATCCCTCTCAGGTCAGACCAGACCCATAGGCAACTACAAATGCCTATCGTGCACAGCCTGTAAATTTGCACTAGAGACATCCACATTCACATTCAACAAAATCCATCTACAATTGAAAACTTTAACTAATTGCAAAACGACCAATATCATCTATCTACTCTTGTGCCCATGTGAAAAAGGATACGTGGGTGAGACAGCACGTTCTATGGCCACACGACTTACAGAACACAGGTCGGCCATTCGCACTCAAAAAATTCAAGCGCCCCTTGTGCGACACTATATGGAACAAAAACACAGTGAGAACCAAATAAGGTGGCTCATTCTAGAGAAAATCAACATCAACACATGCAGCGCCAGCACAAACATACGCAAATGTAGAGAGGTTTTTGGGATCTTTTCTCTCAACACATACCAGAATGGAATGAATAATGAAATTCCATGGGACCAGGTACTAAGATATAACTGTGATTAACTATTCAATCAATCTTTTGAGCCCTCTTGACTCCTGAATCTCCTTGAGCTAATTTCCAGGAACGTTCCTTTTCTGTACCACAAGCTTACATAAGTTTTCGTACTATATTTAGTCACTTATACAGTACTCCCATTTGGACCTAGTAGCATTCCTCACCTCTAGTAGTTTAATCTTTGACTCTTTTGTCATTACCTGTTTAAGATCATCCCATTTCATTAGGGACGCTCACCTTGAGTTAGACCGCGATCGTTACATCATTATGGGCTTCCCCTCAGATTATTGGCGCATTTTGATATACATGCATTGCCCATTCCAAGATGGCGGCGGTTTCACCACTTGGAAACCTATCCATATTCGAATTACAGGGCAATTACCCATTATTCAAAGAGCTAATCATTTACCTTCAATCACTGCTACATGTCATAATCCCTGTCTCTATTGTGTCCAATTGACAACCGTACGGATCTAACTACCAACTCACAGATCCACCACTATAAAATGGCCGCGAGGTTGGCACTTGCCGATACTACCTCCTACCGGATCTTGCGTTTAACCCGGAACCCCATTCATTTCCGGTTTGTTCTTAATTGATTCACACTACTTCCCCATTGCCATATAAATAAAGCCTCATTACCCGGCTACATTGTGGCCACCTCACCTTATCCTTTCTGCGGGCCCCCAGCACTCGGTCGTCCAGTTCGTTACGGAACCCAGTGGATCCTGATAAAGTAAGTAACGATACCGGCACATCGGCACATGAGCATCTCCGTCATTGGCTCGTCCCCCTAGTTAGCGTTTTTTCTCATGACCATATGACTGAAGAATCCCATATTCATTTTTTCTTTTATTACTTTAAGGGATTCCATACACATCGGGAGGATCCACTTATTTTTGAAGTACGCCGGCAGATATAGGTGAGCACTGCATTCCTTAAGAATCTTAATTTCTTTCAACACAGTGAGAACACGCAGTCTCATGCAATATCCTTCTCTCAAATACAGTAGTAACCTTGCAGTGAGCCGAGCCGAATTTTGCAGCTTTATCAGATCCCATCTGAGGTAATATTCTGCCGTTTTCAGATTCATGTATTAATTCCTTCTGAATCTGTGACACAAGCAAGCTAACATATTCTATTTTAGTTTGCAGTACTTGCTTTCTGGTCGTTCCAAGAAGTCTCCAATTATACCAATTCGTGGTCATATGTACTATCAAGCCACTTTATTAAGGTACATCTATTTGGTGTCCCTGAGCGCTACCTGGCAAACTTTGCTCACTAAGGAGGAAACCCCCCCCCCTTTTTTACTTATTTCCGTGTTCTATTTGTTTAGATTTCCACCTTAACCCATTTTGGACCTACACTTCCAGACTGATTCGTATGCATCCACACACCCCTCTTCTTTGGGGACAACGCGATCTCATCGAGGTAACAGACAGCACTCATGATGTTCCCTCAGTCGCATGTCTGTAGTGCATTTTCTCCTCTTTAAGCTATAGTTCCACCCTCTAGGTTTGATGTGGTCCCCTCTCCCGCATTGACCCACTGAAACTTACCTCTAGTAATAGTGCAATTGTGCACATAACTACTCCTGTACCAACCTATCACATTTCTGTTCCCCTCTATGTTTCACAGGTTCAGAAACCTCTCTAAGATTTTGGGCTATAAGGTATCACTGTTACATATCTCTTCTCTTTCGTGTGGTTTTTAGAATTGTATATATTAGATGGACTAGAAGTACTTTTTAACTAGATAAATTGACAGACATCACTAGCACATGACATATAACCTGAATTGTTTTAGGTTAGACATCTGCTAGCACAAACAGTACCTACTTGTGGACATTATTATTTATTGTGATTTGTATATATTTTGTTTAGGATTACGAAACCACAGTTACATGGCATCCTGATGAAGGCTTCTAGCCGAAACGCGCGTAGGATCTAACACCGACCAAGCCATAACTATTTACAATTGAAACCTGTGATTTTGTATCAATTTATTACAAATACATATCTGAGCTCATTTATCATGCCTGATTTCGAATATATTTTCTGGACATAAATGAATTGTATACAACAGTGTATGAGACACATGTTTTATTTATAATTTTTGTCTCCCTTGATTCCAAAAAATATACGAACATGATATGTAATCTTCTTTGTAATCACCATATATAGAAATATAAATAAAGTATACCCTGTTACTTTGTATTTACTAGCACTTATCTAATTATTTTGTCCACTTTGTAGGTCTCTGTGTTTTGAACATTGCTCCTAAATTTGTTTCGCAATTATATTTAGGGTTTAGGGTAGTGCAGTGGTGTTTGGGTAGTGTAGGGGCTCATGCTGGGGGTAGTGTTTTAGGGTAGTGCTGTGGTGTTTGGTTAGTGTAGGGGGTCGTGCTGGGGTAGTGTTTTAGGGTTTAGGATAGTGCAGTGGTGTTAGTGTAGGGGGTCGTGCTGGGGGTAGTGTTTTAGGGTTTAGGGTAGAGCAGTGGTGTTTTGGTAGTGTAGGGGGTCATGCTGAGGGTATATTTAGGGTTTAGGGTAGTGCAGTGGTGTTTGGGTAGTGTAGCGGGTCATGCTGGGGGTAGATTTAGGGTTTAGGGTAGTGCTGTGGTGTTTAGGTAGTGTAGGGGTCGTGCTGGTGGTAGATTTAGGGTTTAGGGTAGAGCAGTGGTGTTTGGGTATTGTAGGGAGTCATGCTGGGGAATGTTTTAGGGTTTAGGGTAGTGCAGAGGTGTTTGGGTAGTGTAGGGGTACGTGCTGGGGCAGTGGTTTAGGGTTTAGGGGAGTGCAGTGATGTTTGGGTAGTGGAGGGAGTAGTGCTGGGGGTAATGTTTTAGGGTTTAGGGTTGTGCAACGGTGTTTGGGTAGTGTAGGGGGTACTGCTGGGGGTAGTGTTATAGGGTTTAGGTTAGTGCAGTGGTGTTTGGGTAGTGTAGGGGTACTGCAGAGGGTAGTGTTTTCGGATTTAGGGTAGTGCAGTGGTGTTTGGGTAGTATAGGGGGTCGTGCTGGGGTAGTGTTTTATGGTTTAGGGTAGTGTAGTGGTGTTTGTGTAGTGTAGGGGGTAGCGTTTAGGGTTCAGAGTAGTGCAGTGGTGTTTGTGTGGTGTAGGGGCCGTGCTGGGTGTAGTGTTTTAGGTTTTAGGGTAGTGCAGCGGTGTTTGTGTAGTGTAGTGGTTCGTGTTTTAGGGTTTAGGGTAGTGCAGTGGTCTTTGGGTAGTGTAGAGGGTCTTGCAGGGTATTGTTTTAGGGCTTTTGGTAGTGCAGTGGTGTTCTGGTGGTGTTGCGGGCCGTGCTGGGGGTGTTGTGTTAGGGTTTAGAGCAGTGCATTGGCATTCAGCAGTGTAGGGGGTCGTTCGGGGGGTGGTGTTTCAGGGTTTAGGGCAGTGCAGTTTTGTACGGGCAATGTAGGGGGTCGTGCCTGGGGTGGTGTTTCAGGGTTTAGGGCAGTGCAGTGGTGTTCGGGCAGTGTAGGGGGTTGTGCTGGGGGTGGTGTTTCAGGGCTTAGTGCAGTGGTGTTCTGGCAGTGTAGGGGGTCGTGCTGGGGGTTGTGTTTCAGGGTTTAGGGCAGTGCAATGGTGTTCGGACAGTGTAGGGGTTCGTGCTGGGGGTGGTGTTTCAGGGTTTAGGGCAGTGCAGTGGTGTTCGGGCAGTGTAGGGGGTCGTGCTGGGGGAGGTGTTTCAGGGTTTAGGTCAATGCAGTGGTGTACGAGCAGTATAGGGGGTCATGCGGGGGGTGGTGTTTAAGGGTTTGGGGCATTGGTGTTCAGGCAGTGTAGGGGGTATTGCTGGGGGTGGTGTTTCAGGGTTTAGGGCAGTGCAGTGGTGTTCGAGCAGTGTAGGGGGTCGTGCGGTGGGTGGTGTTTCAGGATTAAGTGCAGTGGCATTCAGGCAGTGTAGGGGGTCGTTCGGGGGTGGTGTTTCAGGGTTTAGGGAAGTGCAGTTTTGTACGGGCAATGTAGGGGGTCGTGCTTGGGGTGGTGTTTCAGGGTTTAGAGCAGTGCAGTGGTGTTCGGGCAGTGTAGGGGGTTGGGCTGGGGGTGGTGCTTCAGGGCTTAGTGCAGTGGTGTTCCGGCAGTGTAGGGGGTCGTGCTGGGGGTTGTGTTTCAGGGTTTAGGGCAGTGCAGTTGTGTTCGGGCAGTGTAGGGGGTCATACTGGGGCTAGTGTTTCAGGGTTTAGGGCAGTGCAGTGGTGTTTGGGCAGTGTAGTGGGACATGCTGGGGTAGTGTTTCAGGGTTTAGGGCAGAGCAGTGGTGTTCGGGCAGTGTAGGGGTCATGCTGGGGGTAGTGCTTTAGGGTTTAGGGCAGTGCAATGGTGTTCATGCAGTGTAGGGGTTTGTGCAGGGTGTTGTGTTTCAGGGTTTAGGGCAGTGCAGTGGTGTTCGGACAGTGTAGGGGGTCGTGCAGGGGGTGGTGTTTCAAGGTTTAGGGCAGTGTAGTGGTGTTCGGGCAGTGTAGGGGATCTTGCTGGGGGTGGTATTTTAGGGTTTAGGGCAGGGGTGTTCGGACAGTGTAGGGGGTCTTGCTGGGATGGTGTTTC